>NC_053389.1:276879738-277185072 GCF_905171765.1 Bufo bufo
TTTCCACATTTCAGCCATGCTAACCCTCCCTTCTGAGGTGCTGGCGGTGCCCCAGCTGCGTTGGCGACTTATTCCTCCTCTTCTGCCTTCACCTTGTGCGTCCACTGAGCCCCTGCTGTCAGGCAGGAAAGCCAGCTTGTACTCGCTCATCTTCCGATAACACTCTAGTGACGGAATTAAGGACTGCACGTTGTCTTTGTAGCGGGGATCCAGCAGGGTGGCCACCCAGTAATCAGCACTGGTTAGAATGTGGGCAATTCAGCGGTCATTGCGCAGGCACTGCAGCATGTAGTCGCTCATGTGTGCCAGGCTGCCCAGAGGCAACGACAAGCAGTCCTCTGTGGGCAGTGTATGGTCTGTGTCCTCTGTATCCCCCCAGCCACGTTCAATTATGCTCATGAGCTGCTTTGGGTGCCACCCTGCTGTGAACACTGTTCCTCCTCCTTATCCTCCAGAACTGTGTCCTGGCTGGACAGTTGTGTACCTGGCCTCTGTTGCAGGAACCCACCCTCCGAGCCACTTGTGAATGACTGGCCTGATAACCGTGGAAATGATCCCTCTTCCTCTTCCTCCTGTGCCAAATCCTCTTCCATCATCGCCCGAAGCGTTTTTTCAAGGAGACATAGAAGTTGGATAGTAAGTTAGTAACGCTGAGGACAGCGTCATCGGCACTGGCCATCTTGGTGGAGTACTCAAAACAGTGCAACGCAGCATACACGTCCCGCATGGAGGCCTACTCGGTGAAGTGGTGCTGTTCTGCAGAGCAGCTCACCTGTGTGTGCTGCAGCTGAAACTCCACTATCGCCTGCTGCTGCTCGCACAGTCTCTCCAGCATGTGCAAGGTGGAGTTCCACCTTGTGGGTACATTGCATATGAGGCGGTGAGCGGGAAGGTCGAAGTTACGCTGCAGTGCAGACAGACGAGCAGCAGCAGTTTGAGAACGCCAAAAGCGCTCACAGACGGCCCACACTTTATGCAGCAACTGTGACATATCGAGGTAATTTTTCAGGAACCTCTGCACCACCAAATTCAGCACATGCGCCAGGCAAGGGATGTGTGTCAAACCGGCTAGGCCCAGAGCTGCTACGACATTTTGCCCGTTATCGCACACCACCAGGCCGGGCTTGAGGCTCAGTGGCACCAACCACTCATCGGTCTGTTGTTCCATGCTCGTCCACAGCTCCTGCGCGGTGTGGGTTTTTCCCCCCAAACAGATGAGTTTCAAAACAGCCTGATGTTGTTTCCCCCTGGCTGTGCTGAAGTTGGTGGTGCAGGTTACGCTGACCGGATGATGAGCTGGTAGAGGAGGAAGCGGAGTAGGAGGAGGCAACAGGAGGCAACGTCTAGCAATCCTCGGTGGTGGAAGCAGTGGCGTGCCTGGGAAGGGGGGGGGGGGGAGGGCCGCTCCGCCCCGGGTGTCAGCTCTCAGGGCTGCCAGAGCCTAGAAGCAATTAGCACTTCCATCAGTATAGATGGAAGCGTTCATGGCTGGAGCACAGGGAGCTGTAGTCCTGTCACTCAGCTCCCTGCGCTCTGTTTCTCCCACACTGAATGGTGAAGCAGGAAGACTTCTCCCCGCTCCACCATTCAGCCTGCAGACACAGATCGCGTGTGTGGGTGGAGCCTGCAGCATGGAAATCTGCATAAGCTCCGCCCACACAGTGCTGCATAGTGATCTGTGTCTGTAGGGGAGAGAGGACTGTGAGCTTCAGGAACGGGACAAGGTGAGTAGGTACTGTGTTTTTTATTTTTTATTTAACAGAAAGCATTTTTACCATGGTGGGGCACAGAGGGTATTTCTACCATGGATAGGGCACAGAAGGCAAAATTACTACAAAGGGGGCACAGATGGCATTACTACAAAGAGGGCATTATTACTACAAAGGGGGCACAGAGGGGATTACCACTACAAAGGGGGCACAGAGGGCAAAACTAATACAAAGGGGGCACAGAGGGCAATACTACTAGAAACATAGAAACATAGAATGTGTCGGCAGATAAGAACCATTTGGCCCATCTAGTCTGCCCAATATACTAAATACTATGGATAGCCCCTGGCTTTATCTTATATGAAGGATGGCCTTATGCCTATCCCATGCATGCTTAAACTCCTCCACTGTATTTGCAGCTGCCACTTCTGCAGGAAGGCTATTCCATGCATCCACTACTCTCTCAGTAAAGTAATACTTCCTGATATTACTTTTAAACCTTTGCCCCTCTAATTTAAAACTATGTCCTCTTGTAGCAGTTTTTCTTCTTTTAAATATTCTTTCCTCTTTTACCTTGTTGATTCTCTTTATGTATTTAAAAGTTTCTATCATATCCCCTCTGTCTCGTCTTTCTTCCAAGCTATACATGTTAAGGTCCTTTAATCTTTCCTGGTAAGTTTTATCCTACAATCCATGTACCAGTTTAGTAGCTCTTCTCTGAACTCTCTCCAAAGTATCAATATCCTTCTGGAGATATGGCCTCCAGTACTGAGCACAATACTCCAAATGAGGTCTCACTAGTGCTCTGTAGAGCGGCATGAGCACCTCCCTCTTTCTACTGGTAATTCCTCTTGCTATACACCCAAGCATTCTGCTAGCATTTCCTGCTGCTCTGTGACATTGTCTGCCTACCTTTAAGTCTTCTGAAATAATGATCCCTAAATCCCTTTCCTCAGATACTGAGGTTAGGACTGTATCACTGATTTTATATTCTGCTCTTGGTTTTTTTTACGTCCCAGGTGCATTATCTTGCACTTATCAACATTAAATTTTAGTTGCCAGATTTTTGACCATTCCTCTAGTTTTCCTAAGTCCTTTTCCATTTGGTGTATTCCTCCAGGAACATCAACCCTGTTACAAATCTTTGTGTCATCAGCAAAAAGACACACCTTACCATTGAGGCCTTCTGCAATTTCGCTGACAAAGATATTAAACAATATGGGTCCCAGAACATATCCCTGAGGTACCCCACTGGTAACAAGACCTTGGTCTGAATATACTCCATTGACTACAACCCTCTGTTGCCTGTCCCTCAGCCACTGCCTAATCCATTCAACAATATGGGAGTCCAAGCCCAATGACTGCACTTTATTGATAAGCCTTCTATGTGGGACAGTATCAAAAGCCTTACTAAAGTCTAGATAAGCGATGTCTACTGCACCTCCTCCATCTATTATTTTAGTCACCCAATCAAAAAAATCTATAAGATTAGTTTGACATGATCTCCCTGAAGTAAACCCATGCTGTTTTTCATCTTTCAATCCATGGGATTTTAGATGGTCCACAATCCTCTCCTTAAGTATGGTTTCCATTAATTTCCCCACTATTGATGTCAGGCTTACTGGCCTATAGTTGCCCGATTCCTCCCTACTACCTTTTTTGTGAATGGGCACAACATTTGCTAATTTCCAATCTTCTGGGATGACTCCTGTTGCCAGTGATTGGTTAAATAAATCTGTTAATGGTTTTGCTAGTTCACCGCTGAGCTCTTTTAATAGCTTTGGGTGTATCCCATCAGGCCCCTGTGACTTATTTGTATTAATTTTAGACAGTTGACTTAGAACCTCTTCCTCTGTAAAGACACATGCGCCAAAAGATTCATTAGTCTTCTTTCCCAACTGAGGTCCTTTTCCTTCATTTTCCTTTGTAAAAACTGAACAGAAGTATTCATTGAGGCAGTCAGCTAGTTCTTTATCTTCTTCCATATACCTTCCTTCTTTAGTTTTTAATTTGGTAATTCCTTGTTTTAGTTTCCTTTTTTCATTTATGTATCTGAAGAATGCCTTATCACCTTTTTTCCCTGACTGAGCTAATTTCTCTTCTTCCTGTGCTTTAGAAGCTCTTATAACTTGTTTGGCCCCTCTCTGCCTAATCTTATAAATTTGTCTGTCATCCTCGTTTAGTTTTTTTTTATAATTCCTAAATGCTATCTTTTTGTTTTTAATGATTTTGGCCACTTCTGCTGAGTACCACAGTGGTCTCTTCCTTTTTTTGCTTTTACTGACAAGCCTAATGCAATCTTCTGTTGCCTTCAATAGTGCCACTTTTAAGTAGTCCCATTTCTCCTGGACTCCAATGAAACTGTTCCAGTCTGATAGGGACTCGTATACCACTAATCTAATTTTAGAAAAGTCAGTTTTTCTAAAATCTAAAACTTTTGTTTTTGTGTGGTGTGACTCAGTCACTGTACTTATAGTAAACCACACTGACTGGTGATCACTAGATCCCAAGCTTTCCCCTACAGTAATATCAGATACCAAATTCCCATTTGTGAATACTAAATCTAAAATGGCCTCCTTCCGGGTTGGCTCCTCCACTACTTGCTGTAGAGATAATCCCAGTAGGGAATTTAGAATATCTGTACTCTTGGCAGAACTAGCTATTTTGGTTTTCCAGTTTACATCTGGAAGATTGAAGTTTCCCATAATGATAACTTCCCCCTTCAATGTCATTTTAGCTATTTCCTCAACTAGTAGATCATCTAATTCTTTGACTTGGGTAGGTGGTCTATATATAACACCTACACGAGTTACCTTATGATTATCAAGCTGCAAGGTAACCCAAACTGACTCTAAATTGTTCTCGCTAACTTGTATCAAATTCGATTTTATGCTATCTTTCACATACAGGGCCACCCCTCCCCCCTTCTTGCCTTCTCTGTCTTTCCTGTATAGAGAGAACCCTGGTATTGATATATCCCAGTCATTACTCCCCTTGAACCACGTCTCAGTAACAGCCACTACATCTATATTCTCAGATGCCATTATAGCCTCAAGCTCATTGATCTTATTCCCTAGACTGCGAGCATTTGTAGACAAGACTCTGAGCTTGTCATTTCGTAATCTATGTGCTACTGGCCTCTTCTGGCATTGTTCCGGGGGGCAGTCGGACTGCTGGATTATCACTCTTTTGCCCCCCTTTCCTAGTTTAAATGCTTCTTAGCAAATACTTGGAACTGTTCACCGAGGACATTCGTTCCCTTGAGAGAAAGATGCAAACCATCTTTCTTGTACAGTTCTTTTCCATTCCAACAAGAGCTATCATGAGACACAAAGCCAAACCCTTGGTTCAGACACCATTCACCAAGCCATACATTGAATTCCTTAATGCGCATCTTCCTGTAAGGCTGAAGGTTATGCACAGGCAAAACTGCAGAGAATGAAACAGTTGATGCAACCTCCCGTATATCCTTTCCAAGTGTATGAAAAGCTTCTTTCACCTTTGAAACCTCATTGCAAGCCAGATCGTTTGTCCCAAGATGGAGAATAACATCCACTTCCCTTTCCTGCTTTGCTTGCCTAACTATATTTAGGATCCGTCATCTATCCCTGCTAGCGGTAGCACCAGGGAGACATCTCACAACACCATTCTCCTCAAACTTCACACCTCTTATGATGGAATCGCCCACCAACAGCTGCTTACTATCAATCCTCACCTTCTCCTTTTTGTCTTTGGCTGCAGTCTTGCATACTTTAGGCATGGGAGATGATTGTTTCTCACCCACTGTGCTTGAGCCATCCTCCATGTTGCTCTTGCACTCTGAAAGTGCTGCAAATGAATTATGGAGAGCCACAGACTGTGGGACATGCCTTCTATCCACAACTCTCAGTCTACCTGAACCTACAGTAACCCATCTTCCATTTCTAGGGGGCCTCTGTGGCAGTGGCATTGCAATGTTCTCAGCCTGAGTTTGTTTAGTGGTTAATTTAAAAATCTCATATTTCAAAAAGGTAATTTCCTGCTGCATTTTGGAGAGCTGTCTACAGATCAGACAGTATCCAAACCTTTGAAGAGTGGAACCTGAAATAAAAGCACAACAATTCCTGCACAGAACCAGATCTGCCATTGTAAAGAGGGGAAAGATTTTAAACAAACAAATCTTACTTGTTTAGATTGTATCCACCTCCAGATTACCTCCTGAGTATCTCCTGAATATCTCCAATGCACTTATACAGCAGCACCTGAACTAGCAGCCTTGGAAAAGCAGCAAGCTATGATTAGCAAGCTAATACTGTGTGGCTATATATACACACACACTCCCACAAAGGCTCCTCCCCCAACAGCAAATTAACACCTTACTTGCCTATGCTCATTTGCAATCAGACAATAGAGATACTGTGTCTAGCAAATTCCTTACCTCTTGAAACAGTGTCTGAGTATTCACCAGAAACATCACTGAAGATCTGCTACAGTGGAAAAACTCTGAGTTAGGCCTCATGCACACGACCGTATTTTTTTGCGGTCCGCAAAACGGGGTTCCGTTTTCCCGTGATCCGTGACCGTTTTTTCGTCCGTGGGTCTTCCTTGATTTTTGGAGGATCCACGGACATGAAAAAAAAGTCGTTTTGGTGTCCGCCTGGCCGTGCGGAGCCAAACGGATCCGTCCTGAATTACAATGCAAGTCAATGGGGACGGATCCGTTTGACGTTGACACAATATGGTGCCATTTCAAACGGATCCGTCCCCATTGACTTTCAATGTAAAGTCAGGAGTTAATATACCATAGGATGGGAGTTTTCTCCAATCCGATGGTATATTTTAACTTGAAGTGTCCCCATCACCATGGGAACGCCTCTATGTTAGAATATACTGTCGGATATGAGTTAGATCGTGAAACCTCATTTCCGACAGTATATTCTAACACAGAGGCGTTCCCATGGTGATGGGGACGCTTCTAGTTAGAATATACTACAAACTGTGTACATGACTGCCCCCTGCTGCCTAGCAGCATCCGATCTCTTACAGGGGGCCGTGATCAGCACAATTAACCCCTCAAGTGCCGCACCTGAAGGGGTTAATTGTACTATCATATCCCCCTGTAAGAGATCAGGGCTGCCAGGCAGCAGGGGGCAGACCCCCCCCCCCTCCCCAGTTTGAATATCATTGGTGGCCAGTGCGGCCCCCCCCCCCTTCCTCCCTCTATTGTAATAAATCGTTGGTGGCACAGTGTGTGCCCCCCCGCCCCCCCCTTCCTCCCTCTATTGTAATAAATCGTTGGTGGCACAGTGTGCGCCCCCCCCCCCCTTCCTCCCTCTATTGTAATGAATCGTTGGTGGCACAGTGTGCGCCCCCCCCTTCCTCCCTCTATTGTAATAAATCGTTGGTGGCACGGTGTGCGCCCCCCATCGGCCCCCCCTCCCTCTATAGCATTAACAACATTGGTGGCCAGTGTGCGGGTTACTAGCAATAGTACAATAGTAGAAGATTCATACTTACCTGTGAGCTGCGATGTTCGTGTCCGGCCGGGAGCTCCTCCTACTGGTAAGTGACAGTTCATTTAGCAAAGCGCCGCACAGACCTGAGGCTGTCACTTACCAGTAGGTGGAGCTCCCGGCCGGACACGAACATCGCAGCAGCAGGTAAGTATGAATCTTCTACTATTGTACTATTGCTAAGTAACCATGGCAACCAGGACTGTAGTAGCGTCCCGGTTGCCATGGTTACCGATCGGAGCCCCAGCGATTAAACTGGGACTCCGATCGGAACTCCGCTGCCACCAATGATGGGGGGGGGGGGGAGATGGGAGGCCGCACACTGGCCACCAATGTTGTTAATGCTATAGAGGGAGGGGGGGCCGATGGGGGGCGCACACTGTGCCACCAACGAATTATTACAATAGAGGGAGGGAGGGGGGGGGCGCACACTGTGCCACCAAGGAATAATTACAATAGAGGGAGGGAGGGGGGGGCACTGGCCGCACTGGCCATCAATGATATTCAAACTGGGGAGGGGGGGGGGAGGGTCTGCCCCCTGCTGCCTGGCAGCCCTGATCTCTTACAGGGGGATATGATAGTACAATTAACCCTTTCAGGTGCCGCACCTGAAGGGGTTAATTGTGCTGATCACGGCCCCCTGTAAGAGATCGGGTGCTGCTAGGCAGCAGGGGGCAGTCTTGTACACAGTTTGTAGTGTATTCTAACTAGAAGCGTCCCCATCACCATGGGAACGCTTCTGTGTTAGAATATACTGTCGGTTCTGAGTTTTCACGAAGTGAAAACTCAGCTTTGAAAAAGCTTTTATGCAGACGGATCTTCGGATCCGTCTGTATAAAAACTAACCTACGGCCACGGATCACGGACACGGATGCCAATCTTGTGTGCATCCGTGTTCTTTCACGGACCCATTGACTTGAATGGGTCCGTGAACCGTTGGCCGTGAAAAAAATAGGACAGGTCATATTTTTTTCACGGCCAGGAAACACGGCTCACGGATGCGGCTGCCAAACGGTGCATTTTCCGATTTTTCCACGGACCCATTGAAAGTCAATGGGTCCGCGAAAAAAAACGGAAAACGGCACAACGGCCACGGGTGCACACAACGGTCGTGTGCATGAGGCCTTAGACTGTTAGTCTCCTGAATATCTCCAATGCACTTATACAGCAGCACTTGAACTAGCAGCCTTGGAAAAGCAAGTGCTACTACAAAAGGCAATACTAGTATTAGGGGGCACAATGGGCATTCTACTATAAATGGGATACAATGGGCATTATAACTATGAAGTGGGCACAATAAGCATTACTACTGTGAAGGAGGCACAGTGGGCATTATTACTATGAAGGGGGCACAATAGGCATTACTACTATTAAGGGGGCACAATGGGCATTACTACTATGAAGGTGCACAATGGGCATTACTACTATGAAGGGAGCACAGATGGGATTACTACTGTGAAGGAGAAACAGAGAGCATTACTCTTGTAAAGTGGGTGGGCATAACTGTTATGGGGCACTAAGTGGGCATTATTACTATGAAGGGGCACAGAGGGCATTATTACTGTAATGGGGGCACAGTGAGGGCATAACTACTCTGAAGGTGCACAGAGAGGGCATTACAACTGTGAAAGGGGCACAGATAGGGCATTACTACTTTGAAGGGGGCACAATGAAAGGATAAGTACTTGAAAGGGGCACAATGTGGGCATAACTACTGAGACAGTTGTACAGTTAAGGCATAACTACCTTGAAGGGGCACAATATGGGCTTAACTACCATGAGAGGGCACATATCTGGACAAAACTACTGTGAAGGTTGTACATTGAGGGCAATACTACTGTAAGGTAGTACAATTTATTTAAAGTTTTGGTGGGGGGTGCCAGAGAAAAGAACCCAGTGCATTTACCCAGTGTGCAGTTAGGGAGATATAACGTCCCTGCCCGTGCTTACTGGTCCACGTATCAGTGGATATGTGGACCTTCCCACAGATGGCGTTGCGCAGTGCACACCTGATTTTGTCCGCCACTTGGTTGTGCAGGGCAGGGATGGCTCGCCTATTAATTTCCCTGTCACGAATGCAGTGCAGGTGTACCTCACACCAAAAATGGGTATATGTCACCCACCAAACTAACAGACAGATTAACTATATTAATTTCCCTGTCACGGATGCAGTGCAGGCATACCTCACACCAAAAATGGGTATATGTCACCCACCGATCTAACAGACGGATTAACTATATTAATTTCCCTGTCACGGATGCAGTGCAGGTGTACCTCACACCAAAAATGGGTATATGTCACCCACCGAACTAACAGACGGATTAACTATATTAATTTCCCTGTCACGGATGCAGTGAAGGTGTACCTCACACCAAAATTGGGTATATGTCACCCACTGAACTAACAGACGGACTAACTATATTAATTTCCCTGTTGCGGATGCAGTGCAGGTGTACCTCACACCTAGAGATGAGCGAATGTTATGAAATTAGTTTACGCTTCATTTGGTGGTAAAAGCAGAATTGCATTATGGATTGTGTTACCACGGACCATAACGCAATTCTATGACTGAATGCATAACGGAATGCCTTTAAAGGCATTCGGTTATTCATTCCGTCATAATAGAAGTCTATGGAGAGGACTCCCCTGCATAACGGAAATGGAACGGATCCATTTTGCAGCCCATAGACTTCTATAATGATGGAATGAAAAACGGAATGCCTCTAATGGCATTCCGTCATAGAATTTCAGTATGGTCCGTGGTAACGGAATCCATAACGCAATTCTGCTTTTATCACCAAACGAAGCGTGAACGAATTTCAATATATGAAATTTGCTCATCTCTTCTCACTCCAAAAATGGGTATATGTCACCCACCGAACTAACAGACGGATTAACTATATTAATTTCCCTGTCACGTATGCAATGCAGGTGTACCTCACACCAAAAATGGGTATATGTCACCCACCGAACTAACAGACAGATTAACTATTGTATTTTTGTGTCAGGGGTACGGAGATGGTGCATTTCACCCACAAAAAAATCGTTATAGGTCACCCACAGAATTAACAGCCAGATGAATTATTATATTTCTGTGTCAGGGGTACAAAGCTGGTATATTGCACCCTCCAAAAAATCACTATAGGTCACCCACAGAATAAATAGCCAGATGAGATTCTTAACACTTTCCCTCACTTCAGCTGCCTGCTTCCTGTCCCTGTACTACTCAGAGCTGACGGGCAGTGCTACACGTGATCCAGCTTGTATAGAGGCTGGGTCACATGTTGCACTGGCCAATCACAGCCATGCCATTACTAGGCATGACTGTGATGGATTCTAAGTGCCCACAGCTTAAAAGCTTGTTGATTGGCTGTCCTGCAGCCTTTCAACAAGCTTTATTAAATGCCCGAACACCAAACTCGCACCCAAACTTTTGCTGCAAAGTTCGGGTCCGGTTACCCAAACTTGCAAAGTTCGGTACGGACCCGAACTTTGCAGTTCGGGTTCGCTAAACACTATTCGTGCGCAGTTTCTCGCCACCCATTAAATTAAGGGGATTCCCTCCTTGACTCTAAAAGTGACAACTAGAAATGATTGCTATTACAGCTCTCATAACGGTTACCACTTAGGTTGCCCGACCTTCTAATTGGCACCTCTGCCTAGTTGTGCAACCATATTGTAGTTATCCATGTATTACTGTATACAAATACAAGTATACCATTCAGGAAATTGGAAAAGGGCTGATCCCTGTGGGCTTTAAAGGTGACCATATTGCTTGTGGTTTACCTTTGACAGAAACAGTTATAACTAAGCAATAGTTGAAGAAAACTTTTTAACGCATTGACAGAACAGCTGACAGACCTATATTTAAACAGGTTGTCCAGGATCAGGAAAGCATGGTTGCCTGCACTCAAAAACATTGCCACACCTGTCCATCTTCACTTTGGTGGAAGTTGAGTTGCAGTACTAGACACAACCCATGGACAGGTGTATTTGTGTTTTTGAAAGTAGGCAGCCATGTTTTTCTAATCCTGGACAACCTCTCTAAAGATTATTTTTTATTTTATTTTACAGGACTATAGGAGTTAAATGGGTTTTCTGGTATTTTCATATTGATGACCTATCTTCAGGACAAGTCATCAATATGAGATTGCTGTGGGTCCAACTCCTGGTACCCCTGCCAATCTACTGTTTGAGAAAGCTGTGGTGCTTACCAGAGCTTTGGTGAGCTCCATGGCTCCTCGCAGCTTAACAAGCAAAGCCCCATCCATTGTATAGCGGCTGTGCTTGGTATCGCAGCTTAGCCCCATTCACTTGAATGGGACTGAGCTGTGTCTATGTCATGTGACAGATGAGTGTGACGTCACATGGCCTAGAAAGAAGCTTAAGCGCTCACAGAACACTGCGGCCTCTTCATACAGCTGAATGGTGGGGGTGGCAGAAGTCAGACCCCTGCCGATCTCGTATTGATGACCTATTCTGAGGACAGACCATCAATATGAAAATACTGGAAAACCTCTTTAATTGAGATATGTAATTATAATATAAGGGCCGCAGCTATCCATTGGGTGCCACTAAGGAAGTGGCACTGATTTGTTCCTTGCAAGTTCCTCCCACTGTATTTCCTATAGTGTGTCTTCCAGAAAGTACACCTACTATGGATAACTGGAGTTCGAGTTCTAGAGAGAGGGCTTAGGGGGCCTAAATTTGTTGTACATGTTTACTTAGAAACACTATATCTATAATGAGGACAACAGATAACTAATAATTATTATATAGGTAACAATTATTGTTTAGCATGAAACAAAAACTATCAAATGTAATAATATACAATTATTGTGACCAAACTATCAAGCACATAGGATACAATCATGGAGGTGGTCACCCCACTTGTAGTTGTTAATAGAAGTCTTTGTATTTGGAAGCAGAATGCCAAATGGCGATCACATTGTGTAAAGGCAGAGGTAAATAAAGTTCTCAGTATTAATGGCATATCTCTAGTCAGTGCGCGATTGATGCAGGCCTGACAGCTAGAACCCTCTAAAAGTCCTGACATTAAAAGTGCCAAGGCTCTTAGTGGATTGATGAGGCCCATTTCTCATTTTACTAGAATCAGCATCTTGTTTCTCATGCTTGGTGGGCTTTCCCAGGCAGCATCTGGACCCATAATGATGACACATTGATGGCATATCCTAGTCATATATCAAATGCCTTTAAAGGGATTGTGCAAGTTTGGGGTGAAAAGGGGGTTGCAAGCCCCTCCTCTTGACCAGACCTGTGAAGGGAAGAGGAAAGCTTAGATGCTTCCCTGGACTGGCTCCCTGCTCCTTCTCTTCCAGGCTTGGGCTGCTCTGCTGGGCTAACACCTCTGTAAACATGCACAGCCTATCACTATCGTTGACCTTCTCCCCTTGCGTCATGACAAATGATAAGCAAGCTTCCCTTCACAGGTCTGGCCAAAGGCGGAGGGGGGTTGCAAACTGCAAACACCCCACATTTGCACAACTTCTTTAATGTGGCACAGTCACAATCTACTAGTCAAATGTTTTGGCAAAATTCGCAGCTGGCAACGAAAAATGCAGTGCCAGTCAGGGCAGTCCAGTTATCAAGCCATGTGAACAATATCCAAAGATGATCCTACAGAATCCTAACATTAATTAGCAAGAGTAGTTACCAGGAATGTCTCTTTTCACTGGAGGACCCAGCATGTACATGCTTCATTTACCCTGTGGTAGGGTTACAGAAAGATTGAACACTTGAAGCCATATTCCTCTTCCTCAAAAGCAGACAACCCCTTAAAGATGTACAGCTGCATCATTTGACAGACTAGGGTTATACAGCCTTTTGTATAGGGTTTCCAGGTCTTCAGCTTAAAGCAGATTTGGTTTTGAAGGAGGAGATAGGAATGGCAATGCTAAGCCATAATGTTCTCAATATCTTACTGCTTCTCTATAAAAACAAGTTTCCATGCAGCCTTCCTTTTTTAGATGTATGTTGTGGCTGCTATTACCATAACTGAACACAGCCAGAGCTGTGGAACAACAAAGGCAACTCTCATATGTAGGTACCCATATAAGATTAGCATAGCTAAGCAGTCATATTTTTACATCCCATCACAATTTTACTTTGATGTGAATGATCCTCTTAATTACCTTTAACACACACATCTGGAAATCATATAGAAAATTGCAATAGTATACACAGATCACAGACAAAGCAGTTGCCCTTGTACAGTATACACTGCATTATGCATAGTCCATCTGAAACAACACAATAGTAGGGCAAGATGGCTCCAGCTATTGCATGCAAGTTTATACTGTATGTAGAAAAGTTTCTTTCCTGTGATTTTTCTGGTGCATTGTTAAAAAGTTCTCTTCTTTTACCTCTGTCCTCCCATTTTCACACTAAACGTAGTCTTGGGTTTAAGATCACTAAACACCATTGTTTTACTTATTGTTATTTGTCCTGTTTTAAAGCTGGTATCCACCAAACTTAAGACAACTAGGCCTTACAGTCTAAATACTCTTAGAAGAACCATGTGTGTAATATTTTTCATCTTTAGTCTTTCCAGATGATCTCAGGTAGATTTGGCATCTGCCCCTTGCCCATTATAGTCCGAAGGACTTGGGAAAGTGAAGACATTGTTTGTTCTGTCCTGCTCCTTGTGTTCTCCAGTCTGTCTTTGATCTGAATCCACTGGAATGTAGGAAGGTTTCCAGTCATGAGAGCTGCTTTCCTTTCGAGGTGCTTTGCATGGGCCGAGAGCCAAAGACAACACTGTCTTCTGGCTGCCATTCAAAAAGGACCTTTCATCCACAGATCCTTTCCTTGAATTGGTGTAGGTGCTGCTACTCCGAGGGTGAAGCTGGGCTCTCCGTATACCAGATTCTCGCCTAGTTCCCCACTGACATCTTACTATACGTATGAAGGCTCTCTTAAACTCTTTACTGGAACAGGGGTAAATGACGGGATTTATGCAGCTGTTAAAATATCCAAGCCAGAAGAACACTTTTTGCACTGTTAATGGTGGCTCCAACGCTTTGAAGATTGATCCTGGAAATACACAAAGAACAGACTGTTAGTTATTCAATTCCCTGGCTTTAGTTTTAGATTCAAGATACAATTCAAGTCTCTTCTCAATGTTAATGAGTATTGAGAGCCACCTGTACACCTTAACCTTACGGGGTTTTTCCAGGAGCCTCATCTATCAGAGAGAACAGAGAGTGACTACAAAGAGTCTCTCTATTTGGATAAACCTGCATGTCCATGCATTAAATGGATGGTCTATTGATTTTAATGAGTATAGCATAATACTTTATTTCTCCTGTAGAGGTGCTGTAGGGGTATGGTTGAATAGTTGCTGCCAGACAGATTAAAGATGATTATTGAAGGTCCCAGCAGCAGGACAACCTCTGATCAATTTATTGTTGCCAAACCCTTGAAAAAAAAAAGACTGTCCAGACTAGCTCTTTAAATCGATGTTGAAGGGTCCTGTAATTTCCATAAAGCACGCATATGGGGGATATTGCATATGGGGGGTATTAGAAGCTGATGTATACACATGGTTTTATTTTCTGAATCCTATAGGAACTTTTATCCTTTACTAAACTGAGCCACCACCTCTCAGAACATGGTAGAAGCTGGCCCTTTGCTCTGCATCCCCATCCAGAACAGAGAGTCACTCTGTATGAGTGGCTCCCACTGTGACCGACTTTATTTGCAGAGGAAATGTATGACCAGATGCAGCCATCCCACGAGCAACATCTGGGGTTGTGTTTTTAAAGCAATATTACTTTGACTCACAAGCAGCACTGTGTCAGTCTTAGAACGCTAATCTAAACATAGAATAGGGATAAGTGTGTAGTTGACAGGGAACCAACTGGTGGGGAACCCCAGCTGTCCCATACAGTTGAATGGAGTGGCAGCAGACATGCAGGGCCGCTGCCCCATTCAAATGACAGAACATATATCGTATTTTTCAATCTATACACACACTTTTTTACCCCAAAGTGGGGGGGAAATGTCAGTGCGTCTTATGGGGTGAATACTAATAAGCGCTTCCATTACTCCCCAGGCTCTGTATTAACCGCTTCCTGGTCCTCAGCTGCTCACTGTGCTGGGACTGCACACAGCGTGAGGATGTTGGCACACTGTGACTTTACGCTGTGTGCAACGGGTCACAGCACAGCGCGTGGCATGATGAAGAAGAAGAGCGCTGGATGTGAGAAGTGACGGCTGATCTGATCTGAGCATGTGAGTCATTCACACGGAGGTCTGATCTGAGGTCTGATTAGGGTCATTCACTTGAAGGTCTGATTGTGGGACTTATGCAAGTCTTATTGGGGGTCATTCACATGGAGGTCTTATCTGTAGTCTGATTGGGGGACTTATTGAGGTCTGAATAGGGGTCATTCATATGGAGGTCTGATTGGGGGACTTATTGAGGTCTGATTTGTGGTCTGATTGGGGGTCATTCACATGGAGGTCTGATTGGGGGACTTATTAACACTGGGGGTCTGTTCTGAGGTCTGATTAACATTGGGGGTCTGGGCTGAGGTCTGATGAAAAATATTATTTTTCTTATTTTCCTCCTCTAAAACCTAGGTGTGTCTTATAAGGCCAAGAATACAGGTAGGAATTAGTTTGACAAGTTGTACTTTTTAGTGGCACCATTTAATATTCCATGCAATGTATTAGGAAACTGGAAAAAATTACTAATGGGGAGAAATTCTGTGGATTACAAATGTATACTTTTTGTTATGTTTTAATATTAAAATGTGGAAAGGGGGTAGTTTAAATTCTTAGGGAGTCATTTACTATCAGAAACATGCCTATATTAGACATATTTCTGGCACAGATTGAGGTGCAAAGGTTATTTACACCGCAATCTGCGACTATTCCCCACTCTCGCCAGGTCTAAAAAAGTGGGTGTGGCATGGGCAGGAAAGAGGATGGGCTGAGAGGATCATCTCATTCATAATTTTCTACGCCTGTTTTAGGCATAGAAAATAGTTTAAATTAGAACAATGGTGGATACGCTGAAGGCCAGCGCCTCTACATAACTTTGGCGGATCCATCACCAGCTAAAGGGCTTATTAAGACAGACGTCTAAAACGTTAGTCTTAATAAATGACCCCCTTAATTCTTAGTTTTTTTTTAGGTATATTTAAAAACTTTAAACTTCATTTTTAACATACAAGTTTATGCCATAGAGTGCAATGGTTTAGCACTGCAGTCTATGGTAAAATTGTGATATTCTTATTAAGCCCTGCCTTGTCG
The DNA here is from genome assembly GCF_905171765.1 of Bufo bufo. Lineage (NCBI taxonomy): Eukaryota > Metazoa > Chordata > Amphibia > Anura > Bufonidae > Bufo > Bufo bufo. The sequence goes on from NC_053389.1 coordinate 276,896,219, forward strand.
CAAGGGCAGTTTGGGGGTTGAACACTCTGACTATGTTGCCCACTTAGGTGCTGATCTTTTAAATACCCCCAGAAGATCCAGGAAAGGGTTAATCTATTAACACATAATCATGTACATGTATGGCGCTGGGAGCTGGTAATTAATACATGCTGTACATGTTTGGCACAGGCATGTGCCTTCCCCATCTGCATCGGGAGCTGGCTGTAATACACAGCCAGGCTTCTACTGCAATAGTTCACATGAGAACTAGCTCCGCAGTTTAACCACTTAGATGCCGCAGTCAATAGTGACCACAGCATCTAGGTCGTTTCCATCACCTGAGATGCACCACGTTTTCCCCATCTGGCCCTTTGCGATGTAATCGTGGGGTCCCAATGATGGCCATGGCAACAAGGAGCCTAACGGGATTCTGGTTCGCCATGTTTGAAAGAATTTTAGAAGTAGGGTAATTAGAAGATCGAGTCATAAAAGTAATACATTTTTTTTTTTTTTAGGAAAATACAGCTCCTAGATTATGGCGACACAAAATGAGCGTATTTCAGGTGCAAATGGCGGCGCAACGGTTAGTTGCGCTGCCATCTGCAACTTCTCCCCGCTCACACCAGGTCTAAAATTGTAGGCATGGTGTGGGCGGGGAAGGGGATGGGCCAGAAAGGCCCGTCTCATTCATCATTTTCTACGCCTGTTTTAGGCATAGAAAATGGTCTAAAGGTAAGACAACTCGGAAGCTATCTTACATTTAGAACTGGCGCTGGATGCGCCAAAGTTATGGAGAGGCGTCCGACAGCTATGGGGCTTTATTAAGAATGGCATCTAAGACGCCAGTCTTAATAAATGTGCCCCAAAGTTCTCAACATACACAGAATTATTATCCACCTAGTTTTCCATAAAATAAAAAATGATCAAGAGCATCATGTCAATCCCAAAATGGCACAAATGAAAAGTATAGTTTGTCCCACAAAAAAAAAAACAACACTCCTACATCTTCCTCAACAGAAAAACTCCATGCTCTAAAAGCAAAATTTTCACTTCTTCCCTTCTGAGGCATGACATGCCCACAAAAGGCTGTTTATGACCACATTATTTATTACTAGGGTTGAGCGAACCCGAACTGTAAATTTCGGGGTTCGTACCGAACTTTACGATTTTTTGACCCCGGACCCAAACCCAAACATTTCAGTAAACGTTCGGGTTCGAGTTCGGCGATTTAATGACGCGTGTTGAAAAGCTGCAGAGCAGCCTGTCAACAAGCGTTTAACTTGTGTGCCCTTAGAAGCCATCACAGCCATGCCTACTAATGACATGGCTATGATTGGCCAGTGCAGCATGTTACCCAGCCTCTATATAAGCTGGAGTCACGTAGCGCCGCACGTCACTCTGCTGTTACTAGTGTAGGGAGAAGATGCTGCAGCTGTGAGGGAGAGATTAGGAAACAATTCTGGTGTTCTTGGTGTTAAATCTGCAAACTAAAGCGATTATTTTTGTGGTTGCTATGCTACATTTTTGTACCCCTAAACCCAGTGCCACAGAGAAATAAGCTTTAATCAGTCTGTTTGTTAGGTGGGCCTCGGCGACCATTTTTCCAAGTGCAGTGCACTTGCAACTGCATGTGTGCCAGGGACATTTAATCCTGTTCTGGTAGCTCAGTGCGCGACATCTAGGCATTTTTTAAGGACACCTGCACTGCATATGTGCCAGGGGAAGGGAAAATAATATAGGTAATCCATCTGTGACTTCAGGGCCCCGGGGGGGGGGACACATATTCACATTTTTTTCTGTGAAGTACCCCTGTGCTGAATATCTGACAGGGAAAATCTATTCATTAAATCCATCTGTTAGATTCCAGGGGGACAAATTCCCTTTTTTTGGCGGTCAAGTACCCCTGCGGCCTGCAGTGCATACCTGCCAGTGAAAAAAATTCAATTACATTAGTCTGTCACATATTTGTGTGATCTAAAGGGATTTTTTTCTCTTTCCGACACCAGCACTGCATATCTGACAGTCAAATAAAACCAGTAAATACTGCTGTTACATTGTCGGTTGACAAATTCCCATTTTTTGTGCTAGAAAGAAATTTTTTGGGCCTGTGCTGCATTTCTGGCAGTCTACTAAAACCAGTAAATACTGCTGATATATTGTTGCTTGAAAAAAAACACCCTTTTTGTGCTAGAAAGTACATTTGCAGCCTGCGCTGCATTTCTGAGAGTCCACTAAAGCCGTTAAATACTGCTTACATTGTCGGTTGAAAAAAACTCACTTTTTGTGCGAGATAGTACATTTGCGGCCTGCGCTGCATTTCTAATAGTCCAATAAAACCGTTAAATACTGCTGTTACATTGTTGGTTGAAAAAAACACCCTTTTTGTGCTAGATAGTACATTTGCGGCCTGTGCTGCATTTCTGACAGTCCACTAAAACCGTTAAATACTGCTGTTACATTGTCGGTTAAAAAAACAAACTTTTTGTGCTAGATAGTACATTTGCGGCCTGTGCTGCATTTCTGACAGTCCACTAAAACCATTAAATACTGCTGTTACATAGTTGGTTAAAAAAAGCTAACTTTTTGTTCTAGATAGTACATTTGCAGCCTGCGCTGCATTTTGGGCAGTCCAATAAAACCGTTATATACTGCTGTTACATTGTTGGTTGAAAAAAGCACACTTTTTGTGCAAGATAGTACATTTGCGGCCTGCGCTGCATTTCTGTCAGTCCAATAAAACCGTTAAATACTGCTGCTATAAGGGAAAGCTTCAGACTTGTTTTAGTCATGTTCCTTTTGTTGGAAAAAAGTGAAGTCCAAAGTAGTAAACGATCACTGGTTAACCAACCATTTGTAGCGGATAGGGACAGGTTCATCCTTATCAGCCTTTTGTTCTGGCAGTTTAGATTGTGGGTTAGAGTTTGGGGTGGGAAAGGGGAAACTAGTTTTGATGCTTCACAACTCACATTGGGGCAAATCAGTAAATCTATCCCGTTACATTTAAATGGCTAACCCCCTGAAGGTAGTATTCTGGATGGAACGGTTAAAGGGTTAGAGTCACCAAGTAAGCGAATGATGATATTAAAACACCTTAAGAGACTAGGAGCAGATGTAGCCCTCTTACAGGAAACTCATCTGGCACTTAAAGATTTATTTCGCATGAAACGTTTATGGGTAGGTAAGGTATATGGATCTGAAGCCCTAGGAAGCAAGGCGTGGGTCCTCACTTTATTAAAGAAGGGCCTCCGCTATTCAGTGCTAACACATGACCATGGTAACACTGGCCGATTATCACACTTACACCTCACCTCCCCAGGGGGGAACTTAAGTATATATAATATATATGGCCCCAATGATTTTGATACTGCGTTTTTTTACGGCCCTTGGCCAGCGTCTGATACAGGACCCCCTAGAGCTGAAAATAGTAGGGGGAGATATGAATGCGGTATTAAATCAAATAGAGGATAGGAGAAGGGATATGAGGATGCCAGATAAGAAAGGAACTGGAGATTTATTATTTAATCCAGAGGGTCAAGAATTTACATTTTTCTCACCCGCGCATAGGTCATGGTCACGTATTGATTATGTGCTGGTCAACAGAGGGAGCATAGGCCGCTTCACAGACCCTAAAATCGAAGATCTAGTGATTTCTGATCATGCCCCAGTGTCGATTCTGTTTCAGGATAGGATACCGAGAGGCTCAGATTTCCTGTGGAGGTTTCCCTCCTTTTTATTGAAAGATGAAAATTTCTGTGACATGCTCCGTGGCTAGTGGCTGGAATATAAACAAGACAATGAGAGTTCAACAAATCCCCAGTTGTTGTGGGATGCTGGTAAGACGGTGCTTAGGGGTAGAATCATGGCATACGTGTATAGTAAGAAGCGCATAGCCAAGACAGAACTTTCTCAGTTAAGTGATGCCCTAAAGACAGCATATACTGCCTTTCAGGGCAATCCGATCCCTCTTCTGCAGGAAAACTGGCAAAATGCCAAACGGGCATATGATGACTGGCTGTTGAATTTGGAAAAAATGCCTTAGTCAAAATGGGAGGCACACCTGTTTAGATATGGGAACAAAGCGGGTAGCCTCCTGGCGAGGCTAGCTAGAGGACAGAGGTCTCAGACTAATATTATGGCCCTTAAAGAAGAGATCAATACTATTCTAAGAGATTTCTATGCAAAATTGTATGAGGAGTCGGGTTGTTCCGCAACGGGAGTTCAGGACTGGCTACAGCAATCTAAGATCCCGAGAATTTCTGATCACGACAGAACAGCACTTAATGCCCCAATTTCGACAAAAGAAATACTTACCACAATTAAAAATCTAGCACTGGGAAAGGCTCCGGGACCCGATGGGTTTACAGAAGAATTTTTCCGTAACCTAGCATCAGATATATCTCCAACACTCTCCCTAGTATATAATGGGTACATGAAGGGCGAGACCATACCGTCCCACACCAACACAGTGTATATGAAGGTGTTGCCGAAGCCTGGCAAAAATCCTGACCTAGCCTCTTCTTATTGACCAATCTCAATCTCAAAATAATCTCAAAAATTTTAGCCAATAGGCTTGCGCTCCTTTTACCTAAACTAATTTCCCATGAACAAGTGGGATTTGTGCAAGGTAGAGCTGCAGTAACCAACATTCGCACAAGCTTCTAGCGGTGTTGGATGAAATAAAAATGCACCCTTCATCCCATCCATCTCCAGCCATAGTGACCATTGATACCGAAAAAGCATTTGATAATGTGGATTGGAGATGGATGGGGTCAGTATTAGGTCATATGGGGGTCACGGGCCCGTTTCAGCAGTATCTCACAGCTCTTTATACTGACCCCCTGGCCAGAGTACACACACCTGGATACTTGTCTGCCCCTTTCAACCTATATAAGGGCACCAGACAAGGATGCCCGCTCTCTCCCCTACTATTCAATCTCGCAATAGAACCTCTATCCTGTCAATTACTACTAAGAACGGATATTGCAGGTGTCAAAATAGGGGACGTTATTATTAAACATGCCCTTTTTGCGGACAATTTATTATTGTTCCTAGAACATCCACACAGGGATCTAGATCGGGTGTTTCAGCTTCTGGGGGACTTTGGCAAGGTGTCTGGGTTCAGGGTTAATCCTGGCAAATCGGAGCTTCTGTACCTTAACAGCCCTAGGGGTAAAAGTCTGTCACAGCTTAATGTCCCCATCCAGATAGCTAATAAATCTATCAAATATCTAGATATATATATTGGGAGGCGCCCTGAGTCGTTGTACCACTTGAACTATCCCCCACTGTTTAAAAAGATACTTGCAGACATAGAAATGTGAATGAATCTTCCCTTATCGCTAGGAGGGAGGAGTCAGCTCCTGAAAATGATAAGTATCCCAAAACTCTTGTACCCTATGCAAAACATCCCCCTCCTTCTCAAACATTCTGACTTGACCACATTAGAAACAGCATTCCGATCCTTTTTATGGGCTGGGAGACGCTCCAGGATAGCATTGTCAAAATTGCAGCTACCAAAACACAAAGGGGGGCTTTTGTTTCCACATTTACGGCTCTATAACCTAGCCAGTCTAACAAGACACTGTATTGACTGGATCTTCAATACCAGGTTTTTTACCAATACATCATTAGAGGCCCACCTGGTACGGCCTTGGGCACTAGGGGCATTGTTACATACCAAACTCTCAGCGATACCCCCCCTAATTAAACAGAGTCTTCTGGTAAGGGATACACTAGCCGCATGAAAGGCAGTGTGTAAATTACTTAACCTCCGTTTTCGATTCTCTAGATATATGCCAATTTGGGGTCATCCGGAATTCCCAACGGGGATAGACTCACAAGATTTTGTAAAATGGAGGGGAAAAGACATAAGAGTGGTAGGAGACTTGTGGAACAAACAGTGCAATCGCTTTTACTATTTTGAGGAGCTTCAGGAGACATTCCACTGGTTAGCTTACCTCCAAATTAGGAGATTCATAGGAGGTAGGGTGCAGGATCCGGGAGGGGTCTTTGTCCTTAATCGTCTGGATCGTGTGTTGGGTTCGGGTCACAGGAAAAAATCCCTATCAAAGCTATACGTAGATCTCAGAGACATCAAACAGAAAAGCGTGGCGGAGAGGGTGTTTTTGCACTGGAAGAAAGATTTCCCTCACATGGACATTCCGACCACTCTACCGCGGGGTTGGAACAGGATATGCAAAGTGGTCTTTAATGAAATCTGGAGAGAAACGCACTTCAGAATGTTACATAAGGCCATATACGAGTTTCAATACTCTTCCCATAACCAGGATCAATCCCGGTTAACAGGATGTCCGAAATGTAACCTTAAGGGCTCGGATTTGTCCCATGGGGTGTGGTCTTGCCTGAAAATGAGGGAGTTCTGGAAATTGATCAAAAGCTACATCAGAACCCATCTAAAAATATCCATACCATTAACACCTGACCTTATTCTTTTTCACGACCCCTCAGATGGCAAATATTTTCCCCCATTAATTCACATAATTATCCTAGCAGCCAAGCGTTGCCTGTTCAAAGTATGGCTCAGACCTAGAGTCCCTACAGCAACTGAAGTGCACCAACACATTAAAAGATACTTTGACCTGGAAAGAGTTGAGGCAGAACAAAATAAAGGGAGATTTATTAAACTCTTTTTCACAAGATGGAAAAGCTTTATAGAAGTAGTGTACTCTGATTCAGAACTGAAAGTTCTTATGGAGCCCTTTACGTCTTCCGAGTGGTACCTAAAGCAGAAAGTGGCAGGGAGTTTAGGGAGACTTCAAGTTGATAAAAAAAAATAAACTGTACGGAATAAGTATCTAATGTGGGAGAAGAAGCATCTATGTGTTGGGGGTGGGGGTTGGGGGGTAATACACTGTTAATTTCATTACTTTATATGCACTGTACTATTTGGCTCAGTAGGGTGATTAAATCTCATGTCTGAGCCTTTCTGTTTCTGATGCAAAAATGTCTTGCTATATACATGTACGAGTCTGTCCATTATTTTATGTAAAATCTTAATAAAGATTATATTTCAAAAACAAAGCAAAACTTTAAATACTGCTGTTACATTGTCGGCTGAAAGAAAACTCACTTTTTTGTGCTAGATAGTACATTTGCGGCTTATGCTGCATTTCTGACAGTCCACTAAAACCGTTAAATACTGCTGTAACATTGTTGGTTGAAAAAAAGCAAACTTTTTGTGCTAGATTGTACATTTGCAGCCTGCGCTGCATTTCTGACAGTCCAATAAAACCGTTAAATACTGCTGTTACATTGTCGGTTGAAAAAAACCTCACTTTTTGTGTTAGATAGTACATTTGCGGCCTGCGCTGCATTTCTGACAGTCCACTAAACCGTTAAATACTGCTGTTATATTGTTGTTTGAAAAAAACACCCTTTTTGTGCTAGATTGTACACTTGCGGCCTGCGCTGCATTTCTGACAGTCCAATAAAACCAGTCAATACTGCTGTTACATTGTTGGTTGACAAATTAAAAATTTTTGTGACTGGTAAGTAATTGTATTAAATTCGCCTGTCACACTGTTGTGTGACCTCAAGAAATTTTTTCTCTTTATGACCCCGGCACAGCCTTACTGTCAGTGAACTTAATTGTTGACTATTGGCGGTTACATTGTCGCCTGACATAAACCGTTAGTTTGGTGGGTGAAGCAAAGAATGAGGAGAGCGTCAAATAAGGGACGTGGCCCTGGTCGTGTTGATGCTGGTGAAGCTCCTGTTGCAGTGAGAGGACGTGGTCAATCTGTGCCAGCTACACGCACAAGTGAAACACCTTCCTCAGGTGCGAGTAGGCGACAGAACCTTCAGCATTATTTGGTAGGCCCGAATGCCTCTCTTCAAATGGTGAGGCCAGAACAAGTACAGGCGATAGTAGATTGGGTGGCTGACAGTGCCTCCAGTTCCTTCACATTGTCTCCCACCCAGTCCCCTGCTGAAAGATCAGAGTTAGCACCTGCAGCCGATGTCCATCAGTCTTTCACCTCACCCCCTTGCAAATCAGCTAAGCAGTCTGAGCCCTAAGTCATGCAGTAGTCTCTTCTGCTTTTTGAGGACTCTGCTAGCAGGGTTTCCCAGGGCCATCCACATAGCCCTGCCCCAGAAGTGGAAGAGATTGAGTGCACTGATGGCCAACCACTTATGTTTCAGGATGAGTACATGGTAGGACCACCACAGCACGTCTCGGATGGTGACAAAACACAGGTGCCAACTGCTGTGGCTTTCTGCAGTGTGCAGACCGACAAGGAGGGCAGGGGTAAAGACTGGGTGGAAGATGATGTGGAGGACGTTGAGCTCCTCGACCCCACATGGAATCAAGTTTATGTGAGTGACCTGTGTAGTTCGGAGGAAGAGGCGGTGGTTGCACAGAGCCACCAGCACAGCAAAAGAGGGAGCAGGGTGCAAAAGCGGAGTAGCTGTCCCCTAGACAGTACGCCTGCTAATGCCCACCGCACCAAGGGACCGAGTACACCAAAGCCAGCTCCAAGGAGTTCCCTGGCTTGGCAGTTCTTCAGACAATGTGCTGACGATAAGACACGAGTAGTTTGCACGCTGTGCGATCAGAGCCTTAAGCGAGGCATAAACGTTCTAAACCTGAGCACAACCTGAATGAAAGCACGAGCTGCAGTGGAGTAGACACCTTTAAACACCAAGAAAGGTCTCTGGCTCCTCCTGCTTCTTCTGCTGCTGCAGTCTCAGCCTCTTCATCCCCCTCTGGAGTGACAGTGGCACCTGCCACCCCGCAAACAGAGGATGTGCCAGCAACGCCACCACCTCGGTCACCAAGCATCTCCACAATGTCCCATGGAAGCGTTTAGATGTCTAGCTCCCAAACACTGGAAAATGGAAGTACCCCCCTACCCTCCTGCGATCCCTGGCCCTAAAAGCCAGCATTTACAAATTTCTGGCCTTTGAAATGATGTCATTCCGTCTGGTGGACACGGACAGTTTTAAGAATCTGATGGTGGTGGCTGTCCCACAGTACCATGTGCCTAGCCGCCACTACTTTTCCAGACGAGCCATCCCTTCCCTGCACAACCAACTTGGGGACAAAATCAGGTGTGCACTGCGCAACGCCATCTGTGGCAAGGTCCACCTAACTACAGATACGTGGACCAGTAAGCACAGTCAGTGATGTTATATCTCCCTGACAGCACACTGGGTAAATGCAGTGGCGGCTGGGCGTGAGGCGGATAGCAGTTTGGCGCATGTCCTTCCACCACTGAGGATTGCAGGGCGTTTTTTTTGCCACCTGTTGCTTCCTACTCCGCTTCCTCATCCTCTACCGGCTCCTCATCCGGTCAGCGTAACACCTTCACCACCAACTTCAGCACAGCCAGGGGTAAACGAGAGAAGGCAGTTTTGAAACTTATCTGTTTGGGGGACAAACCCCACACCGCGCAGGAGCTGTGGATGGGCATGGAACAACAGACCGATGAGTGGTTGGTGCCAGTGAGCCTCAAGCCCGGCCTGGTGGTGTGCGATAATGGGCAAAATCTCGTAGCAGCTCTGGGCCTAGCCGGTTTGACGCACATCCCTTGCATGGCGCATGTGCTGAATTAAATTTAATAACTTGAACCACCCTCTCCACCCAATTTTAGCCATTGACCTCCCTAGGATGTGGTATCCCTTTCTCAGACTCCCTCTCCGGCATGGAACCTTGATTCCCCGTTACCCGTGATCACCATGGTAGGCGCATAAAAGAACATCGATAGATTGATAGAGAAAATATTCAATTGGATCATGGACGTCACAGGGACGTGCGACATGGTGGATGCGTATGTGTGCACACGCCTACACGTACTGACTAATGGGTCTGCCTGCCCCCTTCAACTTCTGGGTCTCCACATGGCCTGAGCTTGCCCTTTACGCCTTGGAGGTGCTGGCCTGCCCTTCAGCCATTGTATTATCTGAATGTTTGTTTAGCACGGCAGGAGGGGGTTATCAAAGACAAGCGCAGCCGCCTGTCTACAGCCAATGTGGACAAGCTCACGTTCATTAAAATGAACCAGGCATGGATCCCACAGGACTTGTCCGTACCTTGTGCAGATTAGACATGTATACCGGCCTCACCCAGCCATTGTTGTACTCCAGCGCACTTTCTCTTTGTTTTATTTTTTATATTTCCCAATGTTTTGGGGTCTACCCAAATTTTAACAAAAAAACTAAAACTAAAATAAAAAACAAAACAAAAAAACAGTGTTGGCTACCTCCTCCTCCTCCACCGCCATTTCCACCTACACCGCCACATCTACCGCCTCCTCAACCTCCTACTCCATATGGATTATTATTCTTTATTTTTACGTATTTTATGTTATTTTAAGTCCTTTCCCTATCCACATTTGTTTGTAGAGCACTTGCCATGCTCTTAACCACATTTTGCTGCCTTTTGCAGCCATCTAGCCCTTTCCATGACTTTTTTAGAGCCATTTTAGTGCTCCAAAGTTCAGGTCCCCATTGACTTCAATGGGGTTCGAGGTCAAGTTCGGGACCCGTCAAACCTGAACTTCCAGGTGGCTGAACTTCTCAACTATATTTATATTTATTACATCAGGAGAAATTGCAAAACATTTTGGGGTGCTTTATATAGAATATAAATACACTGCGTGCAGAATTATTAGGCAAATGAGTATTTTAACCACATCATCCTCTTTATGCATGTTGTCTTACTCCAAGCTGTATAGGCTCGAAAGCCTACTACCAATTAAGCATATTAGGTGATGTGCATCTCTGTAATGAGAAGGGGTGTGGTCTAATGACATCAACACCCTATATTAGGTGTGCATAATTATTAGGCAACTTCCTTTCCTTTGGCAAAATGGGTCAAAAGAAGGACTTGACAGGCTCAGAAAAGTCAAAAATAGTGAGATATCTTGCAGAGGGATGCAGCACTCTTAAAATTGCAAAGCTTCTGAAGCGTGATCATTGAACAATCAAGCGTTTCATTCAAAATAATCAACAGGGTCGCAAGAAGCGTGTGGAAAAACTAAGGCGCAAAATAACTGCCCATGAACTGAGAAAAGTCAAGCGTGCAGCTGCCAAGATGCCACTTGCCACCAGTTTGGCCATATTTCAGAGCTGCAACATCACTGGAGTGCCCAAAAGCACAAGGTGTGCAATACTCAGAGACATGGCCAAGGTAAGAAAGGCTGAAAGACGACCACCACTGAACAAGACACACAAGCTGAAACGTCAAGACTGGGCCAAGAAATATCTCAAGACTGATTTTTCTAAGGTTTTATGGACTGATGAAATGAGAGTGAGTCTTTATGGGCCAGATGGATGGGCCCGTGGCTGGATTGGTAAAGGGCAGAGAGCTCCAGTCCGACTCAGACGCCAGCAAGGTGGAGGTGGAGTACTGGTTTGGGCTGGTATCATCAAAGATGAGCTTGTGGGGCCTTTTCGGGTTGAGGATGGAGTCAAGCTCAACTCCCAGTCCTACTGCCAGTTTCTGGAAGACACCTTCTTCAAGCAGTGGTACAGGAAGAAGTCTACATCCTTCAAGAAAAACATGATTTTCATGCAGGACAATGCTCCATCACACGCATCCAAGTACTCCACAGCGTGGCTGGCAAGAAAGGGTATAAAAGAAGAAAATCTAATGACATGGCCTCCTTGTTCACCTGATCTGAACCCCATTGAGAACCTGTGGTCCATCATCAAATGTGAGATTTACAAGGAGGGAAAACAGTACACCTCTCTGAACAGTGTCTGGGAGGCTGTGGTTGCTGCTGCACGCAATGTTGATGGTGAACAGATCAAAACACTGACAGAATCCATGGATGGCAGGCTTTTGAGTGTCCTTGCAAAGAAAGGTGGCTATATTGGTCACTGATTTGTTTTTGTTTTGTTTTTAAATGTCAGAAATGTATATTTGTGAATGTTGAGATGTTATATTGGTTTCACTGGTAAAAATAAATAATTGAAATGGGTATATATTTGTTTTTTGTTAAGTTGCCTAATAATTATGCACAGTAATAGTCACCTGCACACACAGATATCCCCCTAAAATAGCTAAAACTAAAAACTACTTCCAAAAATATTCAGCTTTGATATTAATGAATTTTTTGGGTTCATTGAGAACATGGTTGTTGTTCAATAATAAAATTAATCCTCAAAAATACAACTTGCCTAATAATTCTGCACTCCCTGTATATATATATATATATTTTATTTCCAAGGCCCAAATATAATAAATTCTGTGAAACACCTCTGGGGTCACAATGCTCACTACACCCCTAGATGAATACATTGAGGGGTCTAGTTTCCAAAATGAGATGCATCCTTAATTTTTGAGGTCGCTATTTAAGTCAAGTAGCATAATAGGGCTATATAAGTGATAATTCTAAAAACTGCCAAATCAAGGTAATAAATAGTTCCTGAGCCCGCTCCATATATTCCCTGTATTCCTATTATGTAAATGTAGTCTGGTGTGCTAAAGGGTTAATAATACACCAGAGAGGATGGAAAGTTTGTCTAGGTAGTTTGTCAGGGGTGTAGTGAGGGGGGGGGGAGGGGGTTAGCCAGGGCATTTGTCCTGGGTGTAGTGGTTGGGGGGGGGCACACCCATTGGGTGGTTAATTTTCATAGTGTGCAGCAGGAAGCCAATCATCAGGGAAAGGAGCTAGAAAGGGCACTAGGGGCCAAAGGGGGGTACAAGGAGGACATAACTACTGTGAAGGGGCACAAAGGTAGGATAACTACTGTGAAGGGGCACAAAGGTGGGCATAGCTACTGTAAAAGGGGCACAAAGGAGGGAATAATTACTGTGACGGGACACAAAGATGGGCATAACTACCGTGAAGGGGCACAAAAGTGGACACAACTACTGTGAAGGGGCACAAAGGTAGGCATAACTACTGTGAAGGGGCACAAAGGTGGGTATAACTACTGTGAAGGGGCACAAAGGTGGGCATAGCTACTGTAAAGGGGCACAAGTGTGGGCATAACTACTGTGAAGGGGCACAAGGGTGGGCATAACTACTGTGAGGGGGCACAAGGGAGGGCATAACTACTGTGAAGGGGCACAAATGTGGGCATAACTACTATGAAGGGGTACAAAGATGGGCATAACTACTGTCAAGGGGCACAAAGATGGGCATAACTACTGTCAAGGGGCACAAAGATGGGCATAACTACTGTGAAGGGGCCCAAAAGTGGGTATAACTACTGTGAAGGGGCACAAAAGTGGGTATAACTACTGTGAAGGGGCACAAAGGTGGCCATAACTACTGTGAAGGTGCACAAAGGTGGCCGTACTACTGTGAAGGGGCAAAAAGGTGAGCATAACTACTGTGAGTGGACATAATATGGGCAAAACTGCAGTGAGGGGCACAATGTGGCATTTCTGCTGTAAAGGAGGCACCATGTGGATACTGTGAGGAGACACAATGTGGGCATTAGTACTGTGTGGTAGCACTAAGGTTAAGGAATGCCCAGATTACCCTGTTGTACATTGGAAAAGCTCGGTCTTACAGGGCCAGCGCAGCGCCTCCTGCTGGGGATTTCACAGGGACAGTTACCATCCCTTCCTTATGCGATTATTCTTTTTGCTGTATTACCACAGAGACCTTGTTCCGGATCCAGTGGACATCACACCGACATGCCAGTGAAACCCTGGATGCGGTAGGATCAGTTGGTTCTTTAATGTATTGCAAGGTGTATTGGTACCGGTGTGTACCCTACAGTGGCGTAGCATGGGTTGCCCCATGGGGGCCGTTGCCCCGGGTGCAAAATTACAGGGGGCACCAGGCAGCAAGCACTTCATTGAGGGCCAAGTCCCCTCCGTTCTTCCTCATAGGCTTAAGGCTAGTGGCCTGAAGCCTTTGAGGCAGTAGAGCGACGGTAGTGACTAGAATGGAGTTACTCCAGGCAGGTACGATGTCAGGGGAAGAGGCGGTCTCATCATCCAGGGAGCGGGGCCTCATGATTTGCAGGAGATTCTACAGAGCAGGTTGTTGGAGAGAGGAGCAGAAGCGGCAGGTCTGTGTGTGGAGGAGACTATTGACTGTTATTTTTACTTTTTTTTTTTTTTTTTGCAGGGGCTGAAGGGAGGAGGAATAATCCCCAGACTGAAGACTGTATGTATGGGTCCATTCACACGTCCGTAGTTATTGCGGATCTGCAAATTGCGGATCCGCAATACACCCGGCCGGCACCCCCATAGAACTGCCTATTCTTGTCCGCAATTACGGACAAGAATAGGACATGTTCTATTTTTTTCCGGAGCCGCGGACCAGAAAATGTGGATGCGGACAGCACACTGTGTGCTGTCCGCATCCATTACTGCCCCATAGAGAATGAATGGGTCCGCACCCGTTCTGGATAATTGCGGAACGGGTGCGGTCTGAAGAGGGGGGGGGGGGAGTGATATTATTTACATGGAACTGTATGTTGGAGGGGCTGAAGGCAGGGGATGATATTATTTTACATGGGACTGTATGCTGGAGGGGCTGAAGGCAGGAAGAGTGATGAATTTTACATGGGACTGTTTGCAAGAAGAGCTGGAAGGAAGGGGGAGTGATGTATCTTACATGGTACTGTATGATGGAGCGGCTGAAGGCAGGCGGCGAAGAGAGGGAGGGTGATATTATTTACACGGGACTGTATGCTGAGGGGCTAAAGGCAAGAGGAGTTTTGTATTTTACATGGGACTGTATGTTGGAGGGGCTGAAAGAGGGGAGTGATGTATTTTACATGGGACTATGCTGGAGGGGCTGAAGGCAGGGAAGTGATGTGTCTTACATGGGACTATATGCTGGAGGGATGTATCTTACATGGGACTGTATGCTGGAGGAACTGAAGGCAGGGGGGTTATGTATTTTACATTGGACTGTATGCTGGAGGGGCTGAAGGCAGGGGAGTGATTTATCTTACACAGGACTGTATGCTGGAGGGATTAAGGCAGAGGGAAGGTTGTATCTTACATGGGACTGAATGCTGGAGAGGCTGAAGGCAGGGGGAGTGATGCATTTTACACGGGACTGTTTGCAAGAAGAGCTGAAAGCAGGGGGAGTGATGTAACTTACATGGGACTGTAGGCTGGAGGGGCTGAAGGCAGGCGGCGAAGAGAAGGAGGGTGATATTATTTACATGGGACTGTATGCTGGAGGGGCTGAAGGCAGGGGGAGTTTTGTATTTTACATGGGAGTATGCTGGAGGGGCTGAAGGCAGGGAAGTGATGTGTCTTACATGGAACTGCATGCTGAAGGGGCTGAAGGCCGCGGGGGGGGGGGGGGGGGGGGGGGGGTGTTGTATCTTACATGGGACTATATGCTGGAGGGGCTGAAGGCAGGAGAGTGATGTATCTTACATGGGACTATATGCTAGAGGGGCTAAAGGCAGGAGAGTGATGTATCTTACATGGGACTGTATGCTGGAGGGGCTGAAGGAGGTGGGGGGTTGTATCTTACATGGGACTATATGCTGGATTGGCTGAAGGCAGGAGAGTGATGTATCTTACATGGGACTGTATGCTGGAGGAGCTGAAGGCAGGGGAAGTGATGTACAGTATCTTACATGCAACTGCCCCGGGGGGGAAAAATGGTTAGACGGCTGTAGGAGCTTTTAAACTAGGACCTGGGGGGGGGAGGTGTCATACTAATAAGGGTGTAGAGAGTGTAGGTAGAGAGTGGGTTATAGACGGGGACAGGGGGGATTTAGTGGGGGCTGGGGTTAGCAAGGAAAATAGGGAGAAAACTGGGCATAACTATATAAAAATAGAACTGCTGGTAACAAGAACCTGTTACATACAAAAATTAACCAAGGTAACCAAAAAATCCCGGATAGTAACTTTACAGGTAATAGTAATTTAAAATGTATTTTCACAAATGCCAGAAGTCTAGCTAGCAAAATGGGGGAGCTGGAGGCTATGGTACTAGAAGAACACAGATGTAGTTGGTGTGGCTGAGACATGGTTGGACTCTTCGCATGACTGGGCTTTTAATATTGAGGGTTTTACACTATTTAGGCTCAATAGAAAAGGTGGTGGCGTGTGCCTGTATGTGAGAAGTGATCTGAAGACAAGTGTGAAAGAGGCAATTGTACGTGAGGATGTGGAAACCTTATGGGTGGAAGTTCAAAGGGATATAAACACTGAAAAAATAATACTTGGTGTAATCTATAGACCCCCTAACATCACAGAAGAGATAGAAACGCAACTGTATAACCAAATAGAGCGGGCGGCACAGGCTGGTACAGTAGTCATAATGGGAGATTTTAACTCCCCAGATATTGACTGGGGTCATGGTTCTGCCTCAACTGCAAAGGGGAGAAAATTCCTCAACTTTCTGCAGGACCACTTTATGGGCCAGTTTGTAGAAGCTCCCACTAGGGGAGATGAGCTGTTGGATCTGGTAATTTCTAATGATGCAGAGCTTGTTGGTAATGTTACTGTTCGAGAAACACTAGGTAATAGTGACTACAATATAATTATATTCCCCCTAAACTATAAAAAGCAAACTCTGTCAGGCAGAGCAAAGACACTGAATTTCAAAAAGGCTAATTTCCCTGGGTTGAGGGCAGCATTTCAGGGCATAGACTGGGAGCAGCTACTGTCACATAATAATACAGAGGATAAATGGGAGAGCATCAAATCCACATTGAGTAATTGCACTACAAAATGTATCCCTTTAGGTAACAAGTATAAACGGCTAAAATTAAAACCCCCATGGCTTATAGCTACTGTAAAAAGAGCAATAAAAGACAAAAAGAGGGCATTTAAAAAATACTAATCTGAGGGGTAGCATTTGAAGATTACAAAGGGCTTAATAAAATCTGCAAAAAGGAGATAAAATTAGCAAAGATACAAAACAAACAGCAGGTAGCAAAAGAAAGCAAAACAAATCCCAAAAAGTTTTTTAAATATATAAATACTAAAAAACCTAGGTCTGAGCAGGTAGGGTCCCTAAATAATGGTAAAGGGGGGGGGGGGGGGTAGTCACGGAAGATAAGGAAAAGGCAGAGTTCCTAAATAGTTTTTTTTAGCTCTGTATATACAAAAGAAGAGAAAGGAGCTGATATCTGTGGTGCCGGGGTAGTTAGTACATCCAATGATAAACTCAATTGGCTAACTGTAGATATGGTCCAAGAGAAGTTAAATAGGGTAAATATGAACAAAACGGGTCCAGATGGATTACACCCAAGAGTGCTTAAAAAGCTCTGTTCAGTCATTGCTGTGCTCCTGTTTATAATTTTTAAAGGGCTTCTGTCACCCCACTAAACTTTTTTTTTTTTTGGGGTACTTATAATCCCTATACTGCGATTTATCCATACATAATGTAATTAATCATTTTGGTTCAGTAGATACTGCAAAAAACGTACTTTTTTAATATGCAAATTACCTGTCTACCAGCAAGTAGGGCGGCATCCTCCTCTCATAAAGACGCCCCCTCCTTATGTTGATTGACAGGGCCAGCGGACGCGCTCGTTCTCTGCTCGCCCTGTCTGCATTCAAATACTGGCGCCGGCGCTGTACCTGTCTTGAGTCGGCGCAGGCGCACTGAGGGGAGGACGCTCGCTCGGCCGCTCCATCCTCAATGTGCCTGCGCCGGTGACGTCACATCTACACCCGGCAGACAGGGCCAGCAGAGAACGAGCGCGTCCGCTGGCCCTGCCAATCAACATGCGGAGGGGGTGTCATTATGATAGGAAGATGCGGCTGCTGCCAGCAAGTAGCCGCCCTACTTGCTGGTAGACAGGTAATTTGCATATTATAAAAGTACATTTTTTGCAGTATCTACTGAACCAAAAAATGATTAATTACATTATGTATGGATAAATCGCAGTATAGGGATTATAAGGACCCAAAAAACCCAATTTGTCAATTTGTCTTACTGTGGACTGATGAACAGCAAGGCTTTTGGAGATACTTTTATAACCCTTTCCAGCTTTATGCAAGTCAACAATTCTTAATCGTAGGTCTTCTGAGAGCTCTTTTGTGTGTGGCATCATTCATATCAGTCAATGCTTCTTGTGAAAAGCAAATCCAGAACTGGTGTGTGTTTTTTATAGGGCAGGGCAGCTGTAACCAACACCTCCAATCTCATCTCATTGATTGAACTCCAGTTGGCTGACACCTCACTCCAATTAGCTCTTTGAGATGTCATTAGTCTAGGGGTTTACATACTTTTCCCACCTGCACTGTGAATGTTTACATTGTGTGTTCAATAAAAACATGGTAACATTTAATTCTTTGTGTGTTATTAGTTTAAGCAGACTGTGATTGTCTATTGTTGTAACTTAGATGAAGATCAGATCACATTTTATGACCAATTTGTGTAGAAATCATATCATTCCAAATGGTTCACATACTTTTTCTTGCAACTGTATATGTGATAACCAGCATGGGTTTACCAAGGAAAGAAGTTGTCAGACTAACCTGATTTGTTTTTAGGAGGAGGTGAGTAGTAGCCTGGACAGAGGGGCGGCTGTGGATGTAGTGTTTCTGGATTTTGCAAAGGCTTTCGATACTGTCCCTTATAGACGTTTAATAGGTAAAGTAAGGTCTATAGGCTTGAAAAGTATAGTCTGTAATTGGATTGAAAACTGGCTGAAGGACCGTGTCCAGAGAGTTGTGGTCAATGCTTCCTATTCAGAATGGTCCCAGGTTATAAGTGGTGTACCCCAAGGTTCAGTGCTGGGCCCTATATTATTTAATTTATTTATTAATGATATTGAGGACGGGATTAATAGCACCATATCTATTTTTGCAGATGACACTAAACTGTGTAGAACTGTACGGACTATGGAAGATGTCCACAAACTACAAGCTGACTTGAACACTCTGAGTGATTGGGCATCAACTTGGCAAATGAGGTTCAATGTGGATAAATGTAAAGTTATGCATCTTGGTAGTAATAATCTCTGTGCTTCATATGTCCTAGGTGATGTAGCACTGGGAGAGTCACTTATAGAGAAGGATTTGGGTGCCCTTGTGGATGTTAGATTAAATTACAGCATACAATGTCAATCAGCTGCTTCTAAGGCCACCAGGATATTGTCATGCATTAAACGAGGCATGGACTCGCGGGGCAGGGATGTAATACTAACACTTTACAAAGCGCTGGTGCGGCCTTATCTGGAATACGTAGTCCAGTTCTGGGCACCAGTACATAGAAAGGATGCACTTTAGCTGGAAAAAGTACAGAGGAGAGCGACTAAACTGATAAGGGGCATGGAGGGTCTTAGTTATGAAGAAAGATTAAAATAATTGAATTTATTTAGTCTTGAGAAGAGACGTCTAAGGGGGGGACATGATTAACCTGTACAAGTACGATATATAAATGGGCCATACAAAAAATACGGCGAAAAGCTGCTCCATGTAAAATGTGCTCAAAAGACAGGGGGGCACTGCCTCCGACTGAAGAAGAAAAAGTTCAGTCTCCAGAAGCGTCAAAGCTTCTTTACTGTCAGAACTGTGACTCTATGGAATAGAGTTCCTCAGGAAGTGGTCACAGCAGGAACAGTGGACAGTTTCAAAAAGGGTTTAGACGAATTCTTAAAAGTAAAAAACATAAATGCTTATGAAAACGTGTAGAAATCTGAGTCTCACTTCCTTCTGGGATTCGCGTCCCCACCTATCCCTTGGTTGAACTTGATGGACGTTTGTCTTTTTTCAACCGTATTAACTATGTAACTGTATGCTGGAGGGGCTGAAGGCAGGGGAGTGATTTATCTTACAAGGGACTGTATGCTGGAGAGGCTGAAGGCAGGGGGAGTGATGTATTTTACATGGGACTGTATACTGTAGGGGCCATAATTATTACTATAATCCGGGCCGTCTTTAGCGTGGGGAAAAAGCGGCAGCTGCCCCGGGCCCAGTTGCTCCTGGGGGCCCAAGGCAGCTGCCTCTTGAGCCCTGCTGGCCAGAGGTATAGCGTGGGGGGGGGGGGGGGGGGGGCGATGCCCCAGGCGCAAAATTCCAGGGGGCGATAGCAGGGCCGCACCGGCAATTAGGAAAAGTGAGGCGATGGCCATGGTGAAAAGTGGGGGGCGGCGGCAGTGCACAGGGAGATGAGTGCTTCCATTGTGGAAGCGCTCATCTCTATAGTCATCTGTATTGCAGTCCGCAGGACAGTGATACAGATAGATATGCTGCGGCGGGGCAGGGGGGGAGAGGTGTCTCCCTTCCCCGTTCCTCTGACAGGCTACAGGCTCTGAGCCGTACAGCGCGGGACACAGGCCGGAAGAGGTCTGCATCGCATCGCTGCCAGCCTGATGGAGGCAAGTATAAGTGTTTATTTTTTTATATGGTACTGCTTACTGGCACATGATTGGGGGGCATCTATGGGGGCTCCTGTTACTGGCATGTAATTGGGGGGCATCTATGGGGTACTTGTTACTGGCACATGATTGGGGGCATCTATGGGGGCACTTGTTACTAGCACATGATTGGGGGGCATCTATGGGGGTACTTGTTACTGGCACATGATTGGGGGCATCTATGGGTGTACTTGTTACTATCACATGATTGGGGGCATCTATGGGGGTACTTGTTACTGGAACATGATTGGGGGGCATCTATGGGGTACTTGTTACTGCCACATCATTGGTGGCCATCAATGGGGCACTTGTTACTGGCACATTATTGGGGGCACTTCTTACTGGCACATTATTGGTGGCACTTTTTACTGGCACATTATTGGGTGGCACTTCTTACTGGCACATTATTGGGGGAACTATGGGGGCATCTACTGAGGCCACAAAGAAGGGGTATTTTATATGAGGGAAGGGGGGGAGAGGAACACTATGGGGGCTTCTACTGAGGCCACAAAGAAGGGTTATGGGGGGCTCTGTATAGGGGCATTTTATACTGGGGCACATTATGGTGGGTACTATGGGGAAGGGGAGAGAGGAGTACTATTGCGCATGCCGGCTGTCTTTAGTTGGCCGGCGCATGCGCAATATGAAAAGCTGTTCCTCTGCCCATGATGGGCAGAGCAGTGCGCAGGTGCGGGCCAGTTCCCAGCCTGACTTCTTCTCTTGCCGCTCGTGACGTCCGCCGGCTGGAGGCAGAGGAGGAGGTAATAGGACAGAAGAACGGGCCAGAAGGCTGAAAGAGGTGTGTTTTTCTGGGCACATCGCCCAGTAACGCCGCCCATGGGCACCTTCAGAAGCTCATTTGCATACGTTTAAAAAGTCTTATTTTCATGATCTGGACGTGGGACACAGAAGAGAAAGGTACGATTGTAATGAGGGTCAAAGAGTCTATAACCTGATCTGAGCGGTCTAAAACGCTCAGATTAGGTGAAAGACTCCCTTTAAGTAACAAATATTTTATGAGGTATCACTTTCTGTTTTGAAAGCAGAGAAATGGAAATTTTGAAAACTGCAAATTTGTCAATTTTTTTGGTAAATTTGGGATTTTTTCATAAATGAAGGTGAAATATATTGACTCAAATTTATCACTGTCATGAAGTACAATGTGTCACGAGAAAACAATCTCAGAATAGCTTGGATAAATAAAAGTGTTCTAAAGCTATTACCACATAAAGTGACACATGTCAGATTTGCAAAAAATCGGGGTAGAAGGGGTTAAAGTTTACTACTCTATGAGGTGTGTGGATTTTTTTTTTTGTGTGTTGTGGTGGAGGGCGTGATTGCATTCTAGGGTGTGGGAAGGCGGGATCCAGGGGGCCCAAGTAAATTCTTGCCCAGGGTCCAATCAATATTAAAGACGGCCCTGACTATAATACAGAAGGGGCCATAATTATTATAATAATACTACAGAGGGGGCCATTATAATATTAATCATAATACAGAGGGGGCAATAATATTAATACAGCGGGACCATTATACAGTATATTATAATTATACAGAGGGGCATTATACTTATGGGCTTTATGGGGAAGGGGAGGTCTGTTATCTAAGGATGATAGTAAAGTGAGGAATCTAAAAAATGTTATGTGAAACTCTGCAGAGACGAGACTCGGCTGAAAGATGGTATCATGGCGGTCTTATCTTCGACTGAAGACGCTGAGGAAAGTCTATATCACAGGAGATGTCACTGGATGTAACAGGTATGGTGCTGTATTCTCCTGTATATTTCATAGCAATGTATGTTATGTCCATACAAATATCTGTTTTGGGGGGAGGGGTGGATATAGAATTTGGCCCACACTGCCATAGCCCGGCCCCAGACTTCAGGTCACACTGTGCGTGTTCTGAATTCTGGGGCCTCACACCTAGGGTTGCCACCTTTTCTTCAAGCCAAACCCGAACAGGAGGGAGGGCCCCCTTCCAGGCCACACCCATGTTCCGCCTCCAGCCACGCCCATTCCCCGCCACCAGCCACGCCCGTGTCCTGCCTCCACCCCTGGTGGCTGTCGCACCACGATCGTTACGCCCCTGATGCCGTCACTACAGAAATACAGCGCCCCATACCTCTTACATCCAGTGACGTCTCCTTTGATGTAGATGTTCTCTTTCCTCATCTTCTCCTTTCAGACCTTCAGACCAGACCACCATTTTTCAGCCATTTCTCGTCTCCGCAGTTTGAAAAAAAAAATCTTTGTTTACTACTTTTTCATCATCCTCCCATCTTCTGGACAAATCATCCTACTACCCCCAATACTGTGCCGCTGTGCTCCCCAATACTATACTGCAGAAACAGATAAACCCCCTGATAATACTAGTACCACTCAGAGCCTCCCATATAAAATACCCCTTCTTTGTGGCCTCAGTAGAAGCCTCCAAATAATGTGCCAGTAAGTGCCCCCCATAGATGCCCCCCATGTGTCAGTAAGAAGTGCCTCTTTTCTCCCCCCAATATGTGCCAGTATAAGGTGCCTCTTCCCCCCCTTCCCTTATATGTGCCAGTATCAAGTGCCTCATTTCTCTCCCCCCAATATGTGCCAGTATAAAGTGCCTCTTCGCCCCCCTTCCCTTATATGTGCCAGTATCAAGTGCCTCATTTCTCCCCCCAATATGTGCCAGTATAAGTTGCCTCTTTCCCCACCTTCCCCCCCATATGTGGCAGTTCAAGTGCCTCATTCCCCCCCCCCAATATGTGCCAGTATAAGGTGCCTCTTTCCACCCCTTCCCCCATATGTGGCAGTTTCAAGTGCCTCATTCCCCCCCAATATGTGCCAGTATGAGGTGCCTCTTCCCCCCCTTCCCCCATATGTGGCAGTTTCAAGTGCCTCATTCCCCCCCAATATGTGCCAGTATAAGGTGCCTCTTTCCACCCCTTCCTCCATATGTGGCAGTTTCAAGTGCCTCATTCCCCCCCCCCAATATGTGCCAGTATAAGGTGCCTCTTTCCACCCCTTCCCCCATATGTGCCAATTTCAGATGCCTCTCTTCTCTAAAAAAAAACAAAAAAACTTTTACTTACCTCCAACGATGCGATGCGTACCGTGCTGTACAGCTCAGGCGGCGTGATGATGTCATCGCGCCGCCTGCACCGGCCTCTGATAGGCTGCAGGCACAAGGCCCGCAGCCTATCAGAGGAACAGGGGAGGGAGACACCTCTCCCTCCCCTGCCGCAGCACAGCCGTCTGTATCTCTGTCCTGAGGACGGCGATACAGATGACTATGGATCAGCGCTTCCACAGTGGAAGCGCTCATCTTCCTGTGCCCAGCCGCCGCCATCATTCACAGCTGATCCTGTGTCGGGGTCTGAGAAAGGCTTGTACCCGGGCACAGGATTGCAAACCCGGACTGTCTGGGTCATTCCCGTACGGGTGGCAACCCTACTCACACCCATCTACTACATTATCTGTACTCAGAGAGTTATCACTGTGTTATCTGTGGTGTTACGTAGGACTGCAAGTGATATCTACTACATTATTTGTAAAAAGGGGCGTGGACACATGTTGGAGGAGGGGCGCAATACTAGGATTGCCCTGGGTGCTGGAAACCCACGCTACGCCACTGGTACCCTATAATAGATTTTAGTAGGTAAGTGGGACTGGGTGAATATAGTTATGCATTGAGTTGGAAGAGTGGCTTAGTGGAAAAAAATTGCTGCTTTCTTTATGTACATTTCAGTGGCAACAGCAGGGGGAGGTTGGCTGCGCAAAGTTGAACCCTTGCGCCAGGTGCTGAAAAGCCTAGCTACACCTCTGCAGTTTGTGGACAGAAATAAGTGATATGTGGAAGTAAGTATTTTGGGGGTCATTTATCAAACCAGTGTAAAGTACTGTAGAACTGGATTAGTTGCCCGTAGCAACCAATCAGATTCCACCTTTCATTTTGGACAGCTCCTTTGGAAAATGAAAGGAGGAATCTGATTGATTGGTTGCTAGGGGCAACTAATCCAGTTCTACTTTACACTGGTTTGATAAATGACCCTCTATATGTCTTAACCAGTTGGCAAATAAGCAACTCTGCAGTTGTGACATGTAATTCAGTCATTTATTTTCTCAGGGAACCACAAATAGGGGGAGATTTATCAAAATTCCTTTGGAAAATGAAAGGAGAATTCTCATTGATTGCTATGGACAACTAAGCTACTTTTTTTGTATACCAATTTCGATAAATCAGGGCCATAGTGCATACACTATAGAGAAAATGACCTCTGTACAGAAGCTACCTCTGACTTTTCTATTTCCCCTTTTCCCAGTCTGCCCACTACCCACACTATATCCTTACAATCCTCTTTTAAGACAGCTGAGAGGCATTATTTGTACATAGCTGCCAACTGTCCCGAATTTGGCAGGACTCTCCCCGATTTTCAGAGACAGTCCTGTCAAATTTGTGCTGTCCCGTGCTGAAAATGGGCGGGACTAACAAACCATGCCTATAAGTGGGTGTTCCCAGGGAGAGTCAGAGCATTCCAATGGGCGGGGCTTAGATGCCCAGATTTTACCAACTGAAACATTGGTAAGTATGGTTGTGTATTGTATAGATTTATCATTACACTTACATCTTACTCCACTTTTACATATGTTCAGTCACTTTTGGCTAAGTCAGATTTATTAATGGTCCTTTAATACTGTGATAATTGTGGTTTGACGGTAGCAGTTTATCTTTCAGTAAGTGGCTTTACAAAAGTTGCACGTCTTTACGAAAAAGTCACATGCTCTATTAAAAAGTCGCATAAGATAAGCATGGTCCTCACTGGAGTGAAATTGTGCAATTTTTGGCGACTTTTTAAATTTTCGCAATAGTAAATCTGTCTAGAGATTCATTTACATAAGAAAACACGCCCACTTTCAGAAAACTGGTGAGCATAGCTCAGAGCCAATAAAAGTCTCAAATTTTTGTGCAGTTTTAGCAATTGCGCTAAAATTTGCGACTTTTTCACTCCATTATTTTGACGAGCTAATGATAAATCTTGCCCTATAGTGTGCATATGTGTGTGATAATATGTAATGAGTGTGTGCACATGTACAGTATATAGTTAACTGGAATGCTCCCAGAAAAAGGAGTCTCCCAGACTCCTGGAAGAGTTGGCGAATCTCCCGGGCACAGCATGGAGTGCCTGCTTGCAACTCTCCATGAACTGTATGTGGTGCAGGGATTCTGAGTTATTAGTTGCAGCCCTGGTGCCAAAGTCCACTGAGCAGTAGGGTGTCATATATAAAGTGCTAGAAACAGGAAAAGGGGCATGTCCACACAATGGAAAATTCACTTTGCGCACAGCAACATGCAATCTCACACAAGCCAACTTTAAAAAGTAAATGTGCATGTATGGATGTAGTGAGTGTGCATAACTGAGAGGGCCTGTATAAAGTGTGTGTGTTGTGTATGTGCATGTATGTAGTACATATGTGAGCCACCTTTTACGAAGTGGCCTACAGGAGGTCTGAGCCCCTTTTCACAGACCATGCCCCTTTAACCCCCTTCCTGACATGCACCATACATGTACAGTGCAGCGGGAAGTGACAGAAACTACGCCTGCTTGATCAGCAGTGGGGGGGGGGGGGGGGGGGGGGGGGGGGGGGAGGCTGTTGCTGGAAATGCCGATGCTGGTTTATTAACCCATTAAACCCGGGGATGCAATGGCTGCTATGGCAACTCAATGACTTATACAGGCATTGGGGCCTGCCTCCTACGAAACCCTATGAGATGTAATATATATAATATTATAATAATAATATATATATTATAATATATTATATATATATATATATATATATATAAAAAAAATTTATATATATTATACCAGATGTAATACTCTAACATCTAACAGACTCAATGCATTGAAACAGGGCTCAGACCCTGAAAAATGTATATAGAATGAAATGGCCGTCACTGCTCTCTTTAGTTGTTCGGCGGTGCACGTGTCAACGGGCAGGCATCCCAGTAATACTGCTGTAAAGGAAGGACCGGCACTCGCATTTGATTTTCGATGCAGGATTTAATTCAAATCACATATTATTTCATATTCATAGTGACGCGTTTCAGCACCCAAATGTGCTTTCATCAGACTCTACACAAATATCCTCAAAGCATGTCTTAAATAACAGAGAAATGAAAAAAATACAAAGGAACTGGCGTCATACCACTGACTCCTTCCCCTGATCAGATACAATCAAAGATAAGGAGGCTCCATGTGTCTCCATTTGTTGCAATGAAAAAAGTCCCATAGTTAAAGGGGTTGTCCGGGATCAAACATTTTGTTTTTAAACTGCTTACTCACTATTAGTAGCCAAATCTATCTTCCTAAGATGTTTTTAGGTAGCTTTTGCACTGCTGCATGGCTCCTACAGTCCCCAGCAGACTGTGTACATACATGTGTTTATGTGCTGCATTTCCTGCTGCATTGCATTGTGGCTCCCAGTGCAGATCAGCAGCAGGTGGTTTCTACAGTGTAAGATCACCACCCTGCACCCGCCCCCCTCATACATATTCAGCCTCCTCCACATCATCCACGCCTCCATAGACCCGCCCCCTCATACATATTCAGCCTCCTCCATAGATCCGCCCCCTCTTACATATTCCTCCCCCATAAACTCCTCCCCTCTGTCTCTTGCACATGTCATGTGCTCAGTGTTTGCAGACAGTGAACTAACACACAGGGAGCAGCTCCAGCTTTCCACAATGGTAGATCATTTTTAGTTTTATGTGTACATTCATCATTACAATAACCAATTATTAGTAATATATCTTAGCATTGCTAATGTTGTACAATTTCCCTAGTTTTGCTCTGCTACACAGATAAGGCTATTTGTACACTCACGTTTGGTGTGGATCCATCATGGATGGATCCGCACTGATAATACAAATTGCTGCATCCGCTCAGAATGGATCAGTTTGTATTATCTTTACCTTAGCCAATATGGATCCATCTTGAACACCATTAAAAGTCAATGGGAGATGGATCCATTTTCTATTGTGCCAGATTGTGTCATAAAAAACAGATCTGTCCCCATTGACTTGAGCACTTGGCAGCTGTAGACATCTCTGTTGGTCCCATGTTCATATGTGCCCGCATTGCTGAAAAAAGTGATGTGAAAGAGGCCTAACATTGTGTGTCAGGACGGATCCGTCCGGCTCAGTTTGGTTATGCGGACACCAAAACACAGCCAGCAGCGTTTTGTTGTCTGCCTCTAATGTGAAATGGAGGCAGAACGGAGCCAAACTGATGCATTCTGAGCAGATCAATTCAGAATGCATTAGGGCAAAACTGATCTCTTTTGGAGACCTCTTGTGAGATCTAAATCTCCTGTCTGAAAGAAGTCTTATTGCGGATCGCATTGGTGGATCCGCAATATATGTGCACCGTTCCATTTGCATTATGATTCACCGATGCAGACCCAATCCGCAAATCATGAGATTTGAAATGGGGCACTACGGAGTGTTTCCTGGGGTTCCATTCGATTCCTCTGCACAGAAAAAGGATAGAACTTGCTCTATCTTTTTGCTGAACGGATGAATCGTGAACCCATTCAAGTGAATGGGTCCATGATCTGTATGTGGCTGGCCCACGGTCGGTGCACGTGCATTGTGGACCTCAATTTGTGGTCAACAGCACGGGCACGGGCTGCACATGGTCACGCGAATAAGCCCTTATGCGGCAGTTAAAAAACACGAATGCCGCCTGTGTGCTGTCATAAATTTGTCTAAATAAACAGTCCATCAGGGCTCACGTACACTGCGGCTGGCCAGCCATGGCCGTATTGCCTCCCGCATACAGTGGGCCCATAATACACATCCACTGGTCATATGCAACATGGATCAAGGACCTATTCACTTGAATTTGTCCGCAATCAAGGAGATGCAGTTCAGAAATGCACAGGGGAACCCCACAGAAACACTACGGAGTGCCTTTTTTGTGTAAAGGAAGTATCACGGATGGATCCATCCCGGCGGCTGCACAGACGTTGCCCGTGACTTGGTGACCTGAAATTGAGGCCAACAGTGCACGGAAAGGCACTCCTACAACCGGGTGAATGAGCCCTCATAGAAACACCTCTTCTTTTCAGTAAAACATACACGAATAGGACATAATATATACTTTTTTTTGTGGTCACAGAACTGCTCAACGAATGTGGACAGCACACATATTACTGTACGCATGTATTGTGGTCACAATGAAGTGACTGTGTACATACCCGAGACATAAAAAACATGCAGTTCGGATGCTGAGACAAAACATGGATGTGTGCATGAGGCCTTAGGCTACATTCACACGTCCGTGGTGTGTTGCGGACCCGCAACACACCAGCCCGTCACCCCCATAGAAATGCCTATTCTTGTCCGCAAGCTGCGGACAAGAATAGGACATGCTCTATCTTTTTGCGGAGCTGCGGACCCAAAATCGGGGCCGCGCTCCGCAATTGCGGCTGCAGACAGCACACTGTGTGCTATCCGCATCCATTCCGCATCCATTGCGCCCCCCTTCAATTGTAAGGCTGTTACCAGCCTGCATTTGTGGGAGGGGCATCTGGCTATTTATTCACCTTCCCTCCGTTCAGCCAGGCGCCCGAGCCTCACGCATTCCCGTGGTATCGCGCTCCTTCCTCTCTGTTCCGAGACCTCCTTCCGGTTCCTGCATACACGCACCGCCGGCGTCCGAATCATCGCCCTCCTCTCCAGCCTTCCAGGTAATTGAGGCGCAGTTCGCGCCGCACCAGCTGTGCCTCACGTCGGGGCTCGTGCCCCCTGGTGGTACTAGTCAGGTGCCGCTCTCCCCCTGCCTAGTTCCGATCACTGGATTCCGGCTGCAGGGCCGGCAAGCGGCGTCCTGGTTCATTATCTTGCCGGTCATGTGCCGCGCCACTGGGGGTACTAAGTAGTTTTCACTTTGGGCTGACAGTTTTGTTCCCTCTTTTTTCGCCACCCATGCACTCTCCTAATTTTGTTTTTTTCAGCAAGGGTTAGCACAAGTAATTCGGGCATTGTTCTGGCTATGTGATGCAGGCAGCGCTCTCATTCTGGGGGGGGGGGGCGCAGTTTTCAACCATATGCCCTCTATTAGGCAGGGCGCGAATTAAAAAAAAAAAGAAAGCAGAAGAAGGGAGCAAAAATAAATAAATAAATGCCATCAATCAGGGGGGGAACGATTCCCTACAGTCAGTCCGCCCTCCTCACTGCCTCAGCATCACATTGCCAGAATTTGCGCCGTGAAGTTGGTGATACATTACTGTTCAATTCTATGGTTCTGCTATCTCACGTTGCTTCCGTCTCCGGATCCTTCCACTTTTCGGGGTCCTGTGGATCATCCGGGGTCTTCCCATGCCTTGTGGTTCTCCCAGGGTGTCACGTCACTGGACCGCCCAGGTTGCCAATTGTCTGGATCGCCCAGGTTGTCAATGTTCCTGGATCGCCCAGGTTGTCAATGTTCCTGGATCGCCCAGGTTGTCAATGTTCCTGGATCGCCCAGGTTGTCAAATGTTCCTGGATCGCCCAGGTTTTGTCTGCATTTTCTTAGGGTTTTACATCTATGCTGATGTCGGTTGTTCCTTCCTTTAGATTGGGCAGTTGTTATTTTTCCTTCCTCTCCATCGTTTCATCTAGGAATTTCGAGGCAATTCCAGGTAAGTCGGCTCAGAGATGGTCACTGGGGTAGGGTTAACTGTCAGTTTGATACTCAAGTCCGTTCTTTTTATTAGTTTCCACTTAATCGATTGGGGTTTTTGGAAGTCGTCTTTCTAAATCCGTTCACATTCCGTCAGGTAGGTTCTTTCGTTGGTCACTTTTACACGCTTCAGTCTCTCACCTTCTTTCGGCCGCTACTACCACTTCCGTCTGTGCTTCTTTTTCCTTTTTGCCGGTAGACATAAGTTCCCCTTTTTTCCCAGGTCATCATGTCTCACATGTCCGATATGGAGGACAACCTCTCCATGCCAGGATCGTCCGTCTCGGGGCATCATAGCAACACATCTCTAAGGAGTTGGACTGTGCCAAAGTTAATCGCCGAACTCAATCGCAGGGGGATTCGGCATCCCGCGACTGCCCGCAAGGCCGAATTATACCGGCTCCTGATGACCACTCCGGGTCCGACAGCTGAGCAGTCCAATAGCGACTCCATCCGGCTGGCTCTAGCTCAGATCCAGTCATCCATCACCGGACTCGTTAGCTCAGTCACGGACATTCAGAATAGGGTCGCGGTTTTAGAGTCCAGACCAGCAGCCTCACCGCAATCTCCAGGTTCGGCAGTCATTCCTGTCATTCCTCCGGACGTTGCAGGTAGGCCTTCTGCCACCCCCCAAATTGCTCCTTCCCATTTCGTTCCGGAGCATATTAAGAAGGATATCCTGGCAGGCAAGGACGTAAATTTAGCATCCATTTTGATTGCCTCACAGGATATTTCCGAAAACCGGGTGATTAATTGCGGAGAGGTTTCCGTGGTGTTGAAGGCCAAGGATGCTCGGTTAAATAGGAAGATGTCTGTTTCCGAGTTCGTCCTGGCCTTCAGCCTCTACAGGGATGTAATATGCTCCGCCCACCCCAATCGCAGGGAAGAATTAGACACTTACTTGTACCGGATTACGGATTTGGGGCACAAGTACGGCGGCTCTGCATTTTACGATTATCATCGTTCGTTTTCTGCCAAAGCTGCCGCAGCCCTGAATCAATTTCAGTTCATGTCCAACTGGGCAGACTTGGACATGGAGTTATTCTGCCGGCACTTCGCAGGTCTGAAGGCTCCCCTGTGTGCCATCTGCCAATCCATCTTTCATTCCACGGTATGGTGCCCTAATCCGGTGCAAGATCCTCAGTCAGCGCCCACTCCAGGTCCATCCGGGTCCTCCAGGTCTTCCTCGTAATTAGATAAACTGGGTAGGCCCATTGTGTACCTTGGCAGTAGCCAGGTGTGCAATAATTTTAATGCCAAGGGCTGTGCTTTCAATGCGTGCCGGGCACTGCACATCTGCTCCCTTTGTTTTCGGGCTCACCCTCGTCCTTCCTGTCCCAGGAAGTCAGCCAGGGACTCCTGACTAGCCGACCTCAACTTGGAGTTACTGGCCGCACTCCTGCAGGGCCACCCAGATCGTTCCTTTGTCACCTTCTTATTGGATGGGTGCAGAGAGGGGTTTCACACCGGCATTATCACGTGCCCTCAGGGCTGCTGGATGGGCCCCAATCTGCTATCCGCCTCCAGTGACCCTGAGGCGGTGACCACTCTCATTCAGGCAGAGGTCGACAAAGGGTTCGTCATTGGTCCCTTCCTTAAGATCCCATTCAACCCTATCGGCCTTGTCACGAAGTCGTCTTCAAATAAAAAACGTCTCATTTATGATCTCTCCGCGCCTCATATGTCCTCCATCCCCAGTCTTAATTCACTCATTCCGTCTGAGGAATATTCCATGCAATATTTTTCAGTTGACGAGGCCATCCAGTACATTCTTCAAGCAGGTGTCGGGGCTTGGTTGGCCAAGGTAGATATTGCCGATGCTTTCAAGCTGCTTCCGATACACCCGCAGCTTTGGAAGTACTACGGCATCCAGTGGGCAGATAAATTTTAATTTTGCCAACCGGCTTACTTTTGGCTCCAAGAGCAGCCCTTGGCTTTTTGAACAACTTGCTAAAGCCCTGCACTGGATCCTCAACCATCACGGTGGCTTATCCATGGTCGTTCACTACTTGGACGACTTTCTCCTCATTGAAAGGCCCAGTCAGGTCCCTTCCATTCCCCATTCACTTCTGGATATTTTTTCCCGACTCCAGGTCCCCGTGGCCACAGCCAAGACTGAGGGTCCGGCCACTACAGTCACCTTCCTGGGCAGCATTCTAGATACCGTCAGAATGGAGGCTAGCCTCCCCAGCGAGAAGTTGCTCTGGATTCGCTCAGCCATCTCCCGGGCAGTCCAGTCTTACTCGCTGACCAGGGCGGAGCTCCAATCCTTGCTGGGGATGCTTAATTTCGCCACCAGAATTATGCCTCAAGGCAGGGCCTTCCTTTCCAGGTTGCTATGTCTCCTGCCCTCGGCCCCGGAGCAAGATTCTGTCGTCCGTTTGGACAGCCAGGCCATTGCAGATCTCGACATGTGGAGCAGTTTTCTCGCTGACTGGAATGGCATTTCTTTGTTCATTCCGCAGTGGGATTCCTCTTCCCCATGGTTTTCTCCGACGCCGCCGGTTCCTCCGGGTTCGCTGCCATTTTCAGATCTCATTGGCTGGCTGCCGGATGGCCGCCAGAATTAGCCTCGGACTCTGCAGCTCTAAAATCTTCCCCCCTTTTGGAACTGTATCCCATAGTGGCGGCTGCTCAGGCCTGGGGTCACCTCTGGTCTAACTCTTCCGTGACGTTCGTTACAGATAGTCAGACCTTGGTGGACATTGTCAACAAGGGCAGGGCCCAGTCCCTCAGGATCATGGCGTTGTTGCGCAAGTTAGTGTGGTTATCCCTCCATCACAATTTTCACATGCGCTGCGTACACATCTCAGGCGAACAGAATAGGGCTGCGGACGCGCTTTCCCGTGCTAATTTTGCAATTTTCTTTCAGGAAATGCCCGACGCGGATCGGTCAGGCGCGCCGGTGCCCCAATTCAGCACCCTCATTCTGGTTTAGATTCGCTCTTAGAGGAGGCCAAGGGCCTGGTCGCCAAATCGTTGTCACGTAATACGGCGAGGAATTATCAGGCTGGCCTAAGAGCGTTTGATAAATTTATTTAAGAATCATCCGAGGGGTCAACACTCCGAGATCTCTTACATCATGGCCTTCCTGGCCTATTGTCACTCGCATCTCTCTCTGTCTTATAGTACCATCAGACTTTATTTAGCCGGACTTCAACATCACGCTATGCTGGCCAATCCTCATCACAGGTCCTTTTTTTCCATCCAAGCTATTAAAGCCACTCTTCGGGGCATTCAAAAGGAAGGGAAGGGGTCAGTGAGCCATAGGCAACCAGTATCCAGCAAATTGTTCAGGGATCTCTCCTCGTCATTGGATGGTAATCCTTTTGGGCCCTCCACTAGCCTGATTCTGAAAGCGGCCATGTATCTCACCTTTTATGGGTTCCTCCAGCCCTGAGAGGTTCTGGCCGGTCCAAATCGTAAAAACCATCCTCTGAAGCAACATCTGTCATGGGGCCAGGGCCATTACACTCTACTCCTACCCTCCACCAAAACCAATCAGACGGGTCCCCACTCTGAAATCAAGTTCTACCCGACCTTGAACAATTGGTGCCCAGTTCAGGTGCTGCATCAACTGACAGCACTCATCCGAGGTTCATTGCCCGACAGTCCACTCTTGCCGCATGCAGGCAAGCCTCTCAGCACCTCGCAATTTATCTCTTATATCTGTGCCCTCGCCCAGGGATTAGGCTATGACCCCAAGGTAATTTCAGGGCACTCATTTCGTATAGGGGCAGCCTCCGCTGCTTCTCGTCATCAGGTGCCGGCTCACGTCATCCGGTCCATGGGGCGGTGGCGATCCTCCTGCTTTACCAGGTATATACCCAATCCTCAAGCCGAGATATCTCATGCCTTTCGTTCACTGGCTTTGTAATTTGTAAATAAAAGTGTTGTACCTACCTGTTGTTTTTTGCCCCCTTTTCCTCACTGGTGTACCCGCGCCCGTGGCTTCCGGCACAATTCAGCCACTATGTTCAGGGCAGGTTTCTCTGCGTACGCCGACGTTGTCCTAGCCCTGACCATAAATATAATAAACATTGGTGGCGCAGTGCGCCCCCCCTCAATATAATAAACATTGGTGGCGCAGTGCGCCCCCCCTCAATATAATAAACATTGGTGGCGCAGTGCGCCCCCCCTCAATATAATAAACATTGGTGGCGCAGTGCGCCCCCCCTCAATATAATAAACATTGGTGGCGCAGTGCGCCCCCCCCTCAATGCGCAGCGGTTCAATCCTCGTACAGAAGAGAGCGCAGGACCGGTTCAGGATCATCTGGTTCTGGGAGCGATATTTCAAGTGGAATTCAAGGGCCTTTTTTAGCCAAGCGACGGGGAACAACAAAAAAGCTAATTCCAGGAGAGCTGGGCGTCACCACGCAAGAGGTAGAAGCTCCAAGGAAGACACGCAGGTACGGCACAGAACTTGATATTGAACTTATCTTCTAAGAATGTGACCCCTACAGAAATGAATTTACTAGCAAGAGGCTTGTCTTTCAGCCCTACAGGGACTTTGGACACGTTTACCCTGGATATGGACATGCAGCGCTTTTATCGCAATATGCGACTTAAAGCCCATTTCCATAAAGAAAAAGATGACATTAATCAGCATGTCTCAGCTGACTGTGGTAGATTGACAGCCAAACAGTTTAATCTCAAAATTAAGAGCACCTTTATGCCTCCTAAAACACACCACCCAGTGGAAACCTTCATTCACCTGGTACAGAGGGACATAGATACATTATTGCTACAGTTTAAACAAGGGGGCTTTAAAATTAGAAACAACTTGAATAGAGAGGAAACATCTGCACTTAAACACATGTTGGATGACAATTCTCTTATCTTTAAGCCTGCTGACAAAGGGGGTGCCCTAGTTGTTCTAGATAAGGAGTACTATACAACAGAAATTCTGGGTCAATTGAGGGACACCAACACATACCAGAAAATAGAAACTGATCTGGTCTTTCGTATTAAAGGCCTTATTCAGAGTGTTGCTGATAGGGCCAGAGAGGATGGAGTCATCGATGCCAAATTGGGAGAATTTTTGATTAATCAATACCCGATCACCCCGGTGTTTTACACTTTACCCAAAGTACATAAATCTATGACCACCCCTCCAGGGCGTCCCATTGTGGCATCGACTGACTCCATCCTCTCTCGCCCAGCAATCTTTTTAGAAAAGGTGTTGACCCCTTTGACCCAGACATCATTATCATATATACGTGATACAGGTCATTTCTTATCTGAGATTCATTCATTGACAATTGATAGGGACTGCATATTAGTCACATTTGACGTATGCAGTCTCTATACTTCTATAACGCATGAGAAGGGACTTGCAGCGGTTGCAGAACTGTTAGAAGCTAGTACATATGAAGTAAAAGAAAAAAAAATTTTCCTATCACTCTTGAGTATAGTACTTGAACAAAATTATTTTCTATTTCAAGATTCCTTTTACCAACAGCGCCGCGGGACCGCGATGGGATCGAATGTCGCACCGCCGTACGCAAATAGCTATATGTCATATTTTGAGAGTCATTTTGTTTACCCTGACCCACTATACACACAGCATTGTATCTTTTGGCGTCGTTTTATCGACGACATTTTTTGCGTATGGCGGGGCGACATTCGATCCCTCACGGAATTTGCTATTCACTTGAACTCAATGTGGGCGGAGCTACAGTTTTTCTATACACTATGACTTGAATAAAATCTCCTTTTTGGATACCTGGGTCCTGAAGGGGGAAGAGGGTGGATTATACACTGATTTATTCACAAAGGAGACAGATCGTAATAGCCTACTTGCATTTTCCAGTAGTCATCCGATCTCTACAAAGAAATCCATCCCCTTTTCTCAATTCCAGCGTGTTAGGAAAATTATCAGCAATAAGGAGATCCGTGAGATTAGGTTACAAGAAATGGAGAATAAATTAGGACAGAGAAGCAACCGCGCATCCCATTGGTGGTCAAGTATCACCCATTGACTCAACAACTAAGGGGCATTGTCAATAAACATTGGCATACAGTTTCAAGATCATATCCTCAGATTGAGGAATTTCAGAGACCCCCCATGTTATGTTTCAAAAGGGCTGATAATATTAAAGATAAAATAGTCAGGGCCGACATTGGCAGCAATAAACAAGATTTAAGACAGAGTGTGTTGTCCTCTCCCAGACAGGGTACATTCCCATGTCTGAATTGCGTAAATTGCTCAAGCGTGATCAGGGGGACTCATTTCTCACACCCGCATTCTGGGGAGAGAATTCCCATAAGAGGCGTATTCACGTGTGACAGAAGATTTGTTGCTTACATTTTGAAGTGTCCATGTGGACTATTATACGTGGGGGAAACCTCTATGAGAATTAAGGACAGGTTGAGCAAACACAAATCTACCATCAGAAAGGGTAATTTACTGCTCTCCGTACCATACAATTTTCATGAAAAAAAACATACAATAGCACAATTACGTTACCAGGTGATTGAAGGTGTCCCACTACCTCGCCGTGGCAGCGATAGAAATAAATTACTTTTGCAAAAAGAAGCGTATTGGATCCATCGTCTACAAACGATGGAGCCAAGAGGCTTAAACCGTGAATATAATATCAGCAGTTTGATTTGATATTTAAAATTCTCTTTTTTCAGCGGAATTAACTATGGGACTTTTTTAATTGCAACAAATGGAGACACATGGAGCCTCAGTGGTCAGGGGGAGCAGTCAGTGGTATGACATCAGTTCCTTTGTATTTTTTTCATTTCTCTGTTATTTAAGACTTGCTTTGAGGATATTTGTGTAGAGTCTGATGAAAGCACATTTGGGTGCTGAAACGCGTCACTATGAATATGAAATAATATGTGACTTGAATTAAATTCTGCATCGAAAATCAAATGCGAGTGCCGGTCCTTCCTTTACACCTGAAAAATGTATGTCCCATAGTGGGACAAAAATAAAAAGTAAAAAAAAAATTAAAAGAGTCTCAAGCAAAAAAAAATGTAACCTTTCCCCTCATCAAGCTATGTACAATAAAACATTTTAAATAGAGATATTAGGTATCTCCTTATCCATAATGACTAGCTCTATAAAAATATCTATGTACCTCAAAATGGTACCAATGAAAACATCAACTCATCCCACAAAAATTGAGCCCCCACACAAGATGATCGGCAGAAAAATGAATAAAATATGGGGGCCTGGGGCCTTAGTTAAGCTAGAGGGAATTATGAACAGTTCCAAATACCAGTCAATATTGACACAAAACCTTCAGGCTTCTGCTAGAAAGCTGAACATGAAGAGGAACTTCATCTTTCAGCATGACAACGACCCAAAGCATACATCCAAATCAACAAAGGAATGGCTTCACCAGAAGAAGATTAAAGTTTTGGAATGGCCCAGCCAGAGCCCAGACCTGAATCAGATTGAAAATCTGTGGGGTGATGTGAAGAGGGCTGTGCATAGGAGATGCCCTCGCAATCTGACAGATTTGCAGTGTTTTTGCAAAGAAGAGTGGGCAAATCTTGCCAAGTCAAAATGTGCCATGCTGATAGACTCATACCCAAAAAGACTGAGTGCTGTAATAAAATCAAAAGGTGCTTCAACAAAGTATTAGTTTAAGGGTGTGCACACTTATGCAACCATATTATTTTATTTTTATATTTTTTCTTCCCTCTACCTTCAACTTGCAGGATGACAGGCCGAACTGGATGGACAAATGTCTTTTTTCGGCCTTATGTACTATGTTACCTAAAAGATTTCAGTTTGTTTTTCAATTGAGTTGTACAGTTTATAGGTCACATTAAAGGTGGAAAAAGTTCTGAAATGATTTATCTTTGTCTCATTTTTTTACATCACAGAAACCTGACATTTTAACAGGGATGTGCAGACTTTTTATATCCACTGGTATCTGTACCCACTGCATCTTTTATACCTCGTAGCTGACACATAGTATACATACAGTGTACTGATATGTGAGGTACGAGGTTTGATAGATGCAGTGCATACAGATATAGTATATAAAGCAGTGTACTGATACATCAGGTATGAGATATAAAAGATGTGGTTGGTATAGGTATATAAGTACACTGCTGTATATATCTGTACCCACTACATATTTTATACTTTGTACCTCACATATCAGTACACTGCTGTGTATACTATATATCTGTACACACTGCATGTCTTATATGGTATAATAGATGCAGTGTGTACAGATATATACACTCACCTAAAGAATTATTAGGAACACCTGTTCTATTTCTCATTAATGCAATTATCTAGTCAACCAATCACATTGCAGTTGCTTCAATGCATTTAGGGCTGTGGTCCTGGTCAAGAGAATCTCCTGAACTCCAAACTGAATGTCAGAATGGGAAAGAAAGGTGATTTAAGCAATTTTGTGCGTGGCATGGTTGTTGGTGCCAGACGGGCCGGTCTGAGTATTTCACAATCTGCTCAGTTACTGGGATTTTCACGCACAACCATTTCTAGGGTTTACAAAGAATGGTGTGAAAAGGGAAAAACATCCAGTATGCGGCAGTCCTGTGGGCAAAAATGCCTTGTGGATGCTAGAGGTCAGAGGAGAATGGGCCGACTGATTCAAGCTGATCGTTACAACCGAGGTATGCAGCAAAGTATTTGTGAAGCCACAACACGCACAACCTTGAGGCGGATGGGCTACAACAGCAGAAGACCCCACCGGGTACCACTCATCTCCACTACAAATAGGAAAAAGAGGCTACAATTTGCACGAGCTCACCAAAATTGGACTGTTGAAGACTGGAAAAATGTTGCCTGGTCTAATGAGTCTCGATTTCTGTTGAGACATTCAAATGGTAGAGTCCGAATTTGGCGTAAACAGAATGAGAACATGTATCCATCATGCCTTGTTACCACTGTGCAGGCTGGTGGTGGTGGTGTAATGGTGTGGGGGATGTTTTCTGGGCACACTTTAGGCCCCTTAGTGCCAATTGGGCATCGTTTAAATGCCACGGGCTACCTGAGCATTGTTTCTGACCATGTCCATCTCTTCATGACCACCATGTACCCATCCTCTGATGGCTACTTCCAGCAGGATAATGCACCTTGTCACAAAGCTCGAATCATTTCAAATTGGTTTCTTGAACATGACAATGAGTTCACTGTACTAAAATGGCCCCCACAGTCACCAGATCTCAACCCAATAGAGCATCTTTTGGATGTGGTGGAACGGGAGCTTCGTGCCCTGGATGTGCATCCCTCAAATCTCCATCAACTGCAAGATGCTATCCTATCAATATGGGCCAACATTTCGAAAGAATGCTATCAGCACCTTGTTGAATCAATGCCACGTAGAATTAAGGCAGTTCTGAAGGCAAAAGGGGGTCCAACACCGTATTAGTATGGTGTTCCTAATAATTCTTTAGGTGGGTGTGTGTAATATATATATATATATATATATATATATATATAATTAGCTTCGCTCGGGTATATTTAATCTATTTCATTTTATGTTTGTGTGTGTCGGTAAAATATAGTATCCCCCCATAACAGTGACATCTACAGTACCCCGCCACCTTAACAGTGACCTCCACAGCCCCCCATCCCTTAACACTAACCCCCCCACAGTGCCCCATCTTCCTAAAATGGGACCTCCACAGCAGCCCACCCCCTTCACTTTGACCTTCACAGCAGTCTGCCCCTTTAAAAGTGAGGTTCACAGCACACAGCAGCCTGCCCCTAGGGTGGCCAGAGGTCCAGTTTTAGGCCGGACAGTCCGGATTTCAGACTCTCTGTCCTCCGTCTGGTGCAGGGCCTGGACGGACACAGGGATGTCCTTTTGAACAGCTCACTCTCAGACAGCAGCACTGTGCTTTCTGAGCGTGAGCTGCAGGGAGAAAGTCACAAGTTGATTTTTAACTTCATTTTTTCAATCCCTGTCGGCTGAGGAGTGGGGGGGGATGTGGTCTAACATGGTCAGAGGTGTGGCTTAGCGGACCTGGGGGTGGGGTTTTAAATCAGTCTTTTGAGGGTGGCCTACCTGCCCGCTGA
This sequence comes from Bufo bufo, assembly GCF_905171765.1. Lineage (NCBI taxonomy): Eukaryota > Metazoa > Chordata > Amphibia > Anura > Bufonidae > Bufo > Bufo bufo. The sequence continues at coordinate 276,936,198 of NC_053389.1, forward strand.
ACTGTGACCTCCACAGCACTCTGCTCCCTTAACAGTGTCATCCACAGCTCCCTGCCCCTTTAAAGCTGACCTGAAGAAGTGAAGAAAAATGGCTGGGTTGTTATGGAATCCTGGTGTAAAACTGTGTGTATGTTAAGGACCTGAGAGCTTCTATTGGCTGATAAAGGACATGTGACCGTGTGTATGGCAGTTGGGATATGAAGTTGGGATCTGAATAGAAAGACCTGCTGGCTTCTATTGGCTAACTTAGGTCATGTGATGTGCCATATTTGCATCTTTTGGGAATATCTCAGGAACGGTACGTGCTAGAGAGCTGAGACCCGGTTTAAAACCTTTCCGGATGTTACGACTGGCGTCACGCACAGGGAGGAAAAAGGGAAAGCCCTGCCCAAGGGAGAGGGAAAGGTGGTGACCCCTAACTCACCTTGCGGCTGGCACCTGACTGCCCTGACGTCCCTAGACGGGTTCCTCACCCGTGCGGCGATCACGTGCCTAAACCCTGGCTTTCCCTAAAATGAGCCCTAGATAGTGAACGGGCCGGTGGGATCGCTAGTCCGCACCACTGTCACTAAGAGGGAAACACCAGGGAGAGGACAGACAAAACAGACAAACACATACACCCAGGTGGGCGACCACAATAGACCACAAAGGTCCAACAGGGATCCGGAGGGTAGCGTTCTGGACCAACTACCAGAGAACGCGGCAACACAGCTTCAGAGGGTCAGAATAGATGTCCAGGCAGGAAGCTCTATATCTGGCAACCAGAGAAGTGTGAGAGGGGAATATAAGGAGGTTTGGGAGTGCTGGACAAGGAACAGCTGAGGAGAAGGAGCTACGGATCCCTGAGTGAGCCAAAAGGGTTTGCAAAGCAAACCCAGAAAGCTACCATAAGGAAACAGCCCTATCTTACATAGAGCGTGCAGCCAACCGCTGCGACTTCCTGACCCCGGGTATAACGGAGTCAGGCGTGGCTCTTGACACCCTCGTGACACCGGACACCTGTTGTACCTGTGTGCCAAATTTTGTGATTGTAAATGCGACGGTGCGGATTCCTTTAGCGGACATACATACACACATACACTCAGCTTTATATATTAGATACAAAAGTGTACTGATATGTGAGGTATCAGGTATAATAGATGCAGCGTGTACAGATATAGTATACAAAGCAGTGTACACATACAGTATGAGATGTAATTTATACCTCATACCTCACATATCAGTACACTGCTGTATATACTATATATCTGTACACACTGTATATATTATAAAAGAATAATAGATGCAGTGGGTACAGATATACAGTATATACATTATTTTACTGATATGTGAGGTATGAAGTATAATAGATGCACTATGTACAGATATATGGTGTATATAAAGCAGTGTACTGATATTTGAAATACAATGTTTAATTTTTTCCTAGTACCGCACATATCAGTACACTACTGTATATACTATAAATACTGACTGCATTATACCTCTTATCATGTGACCATCAGCAACATGTAACCAGTGACGTCACACCTTCTTTTACCCACTGCATTCTAGCTTCTACAGAGTATTATAATACAGTGTGTGTACACTGTATTCAAGGGGCACATACAAGAGGCACTATACATAAAGGGGGGCACATACAGGAGGCGCTAAAGATAAAGTGGGCACATATAAGAGGCACTATACATACATAGGGCACATATAAGAGGCACTATACATAAAGGGGGCACATATAGGTGGCGCTATACATAAAGGGGGCACATACAAGAGGCACTACACATAAAGAAGGCACATACAAGAGGCATTTTACATACAGAGGGCATATATAAGAGGCGCTATACATAAAACAGGCACATATTAGAGGCATTATACATGAAGGGGGCACATATAGGTGGCGCTAACATGAAGGGGGTACATATAAAAGGCACTATACATAAAGGGGGCTCATATAAGAGGCAATATACATAAAGGGTGCACATATAAGAGGCGCTATGCAAAGGGGGGCATATATAAAAGGCACTATACATAAAGGGGACACATATATGAGGCAATATACATAAAGGGGCACATAAGAGGCGCTATGCATAAAAGGGGCACATACAAGAGGCACTATACATACAGGCGGCACATATGACGTGCTGTACATAAATGGGCACATATAAGAGGTACTATGCATAAAGGCGGCACATGTAGGAGGTGCTATACATAAAGCAGGCACATATAAGAGGCACTATACATAAAGGGGGCACATGAGAGGCACTATACATACAGGGGTCACATATGAGAGGTGCTATACATAAAGGGTGCACATATAAGAGGTAATATTCCTAAAAGGGGCACATGTAAGAGGCAATATACATAAATCAGGCACATATAAAGGGCACTTATATAAGTTACTATACATAAAGGGGGCACATAAAAGGCACTATACATACGGGGGCACATGTAAGTGGCACTATTTATAAGGAGCACCAAGCATGTGGCACTATATACAGGGGGCACAGAGCATGTGGCACTATATACAGAGGACACAGTATGTTGCACTATATACAGAAGCCACAGAGTGTGTGGCACTATATACAGAGGACACAGCATGTGGCATTATATACAGAGGACACAGAGTATGCGGCACTACCATTAGGGGCCCTGTGTCTAGCACTAATGCTGCTATTATATTCAGAAGACAGCATGTGGCACTAAGGGGAGTTTGTGTTAGCATGCAGGGTGCCAATGTGTTGGTAAAGCGAGAAGCTGAAGAGTGCTTCTCGGTAAAAATATGCAGACTCGAACTGAGGCCAGGAGATGTTGTCATGGTGGTCTGAACCAGATAAGGAAGAACTCAGGACGAGACCTGTAAGTCACTAAATGTAAATTATTATTCTGCCACTGACTGTGTATGATGAGTGCTGTAGTCATCTGGATGAGCTACAGCTGATGATGGGTAGTAGCATGCTATTTTTTGAAACAACAACTCCCAGCATCCCTTTAATACTGTTCAGGTCATACTGGGAGCTGTAGTTTCACACCGTACAAGCTTATATAGCAAGGGCTGACCTGACTACTCAAATGGTATCTGTATTGAACTTTTAAAATCTGATGATGTGTATATGTACTGCACATGGTTCTGGTGCTGTATTTGACTTATGGGTTTGGTTCTGGTGCTATATTTATGTAGTTGATTCTGGCACTGCATTTGGCTTGTATGCTTGGTTCTGTTTCTGTATTTCACTTATGGGTTTAGTTCTGGTGTTGTGTTTATGCAGTGAACTTGGTTCTGGTGTTGTGTTTATGTAGAGAACATGGTTCTGATGCTGTCTGTGTGTTTTGAACAAGGTTCTGGTGCTGTATTCATGCAGTGAACTTGCCTCTGGTGCTGGATGTGACTTATAAGCAGCTGATGCTATACTTTGATCTAATACTATCTATTCACATCTGCGTTCGGGCCACTGTCACAGATTCTCCATGCAAGACTTTTTTATCCGGTAAAGAAGCAGCTTCCTGAGTAGACCCCCATTACAGTCTATGGAGTCTCGTTGGTAAATCTTGTCCCTCTAATGATTAAGCTATTGCCACAAACTAAGTCATGTCCTGTATCTGGGATTGCGTATGTGTGTGTGATCCCAACATGAGATCACAACCAGCTGCCACCTTTTAACGATTTAAAGCCCATTTACCTTTACTGCCTTTATATGGTAGGTGGAGTTAAACAGGTTAAGGATGGGCCAGCGCTGTGTGCTTGCCCCCAGGCTAAAATTTGCCAGCCAGCCCCTAGATAGATAGATAGATAGATAGATAGATAGATATGAAATAGATACTGTATAAGATAGATAGATAGACAGACAGATTGATATGACATAGCTAGCTATCTAGATAGACAGATAGATAGATAGATAGATAGATGATTGTTGTGTACTTTGTAGCTTAACCCTCTAGGGGGTGATGTTGCAATTCTTTGCTATGTGTCTATGATAGGTTTAGTAAATCCATCCAATTTAGATACTTGATTGCGGTTGGAAAAAAAACAGGATGATTTATTGAATCCAGTCTGTCACTGATTCATAGAACACAATTTTTCTATATTCACAGAGCATGAGATGATGTATTTGTGCTTTGTTAACAATTGCCATATTTGGATATCTCATTAGAATTTTCCAACATAGACTATGATAACTAGTGTGCAGGCTACAGGGTACATATACCTTCCTATTTTTTTTTCTAGCCATCACCATGCTTTACAAAGCCCACAGACTGTGGCCTCATGCACACGACCGTATGTATTTTGCGTTTTTGCCGCATTTTCCTAACACAACTGTCTATTCTTGTCCACAAAATGGACAAGAACAGGACATGTTCTATAACGTGCTGTCCGCATTTTTTACAGCCCCATAGAAATTAACGGGTTCTTGTGTGATCCTCAAGAAATGCGGATCAGAAGCAGACCCAAAATATGGTTGTGGGCAAGAGCCCTGTAACATATATGTATGGTTCCAATCAGTGGCGTGCTAAGGGGGGTGGGGGGCGGTCAGCCCCAGGTGCCCGCTGTCAGGGGGTGCCAGAGCCTAGAAGCAATGAGCGCTTCCATCAATAGAGATGGAAGTGCTCATTGCTTGAGCGCCGGGGGCTGCGGTCCTGTCACTCAGCTCCCGGCGCTCCGTCTCTCCCGCACTGAATGATGAAACAGGGAGACTTCTCCCTTCTTCATCATTCAGCCTGCAGGCACGGATTGCGCTGCCTGCCTGTGTGGGAGGAGCCTACAGCATGGTAATCTACATAAGCTCCGCCCACACAATGCTGGAGAGTGATCTGTGTCTGCAGGGGAGAGCTGGATGTGAGCTTCAGGAACGGGACAAGGTGAGTAGGTACTGAGTTGTTGTTGTTTTTTTAACAGAGAGGCACAGAGGGCATTTCTACTGTGGAGGTGGCACAGAGGGCTATATTACTACAAAGGGGGCACAGAAATGAATACTACTACAAAGGGGGCACAGAGAGCAATACACCTACAAAGGGGGCACAGAGGGCAATACTAATACAAAGGGGGCACAGAGGGAAATACTACTAGAAAGGGGCACAGAGGGAAATACTACTAGAAAGGGGCACAGAGGGAAATACTACTAGAAAGGGGCACAGAGGGCATTACTACTATTAGGGGGGCACAATGGGGCATTACTACTATGAAGGGGGCACAATGGGCATTACTACTATAAATGGCATACAATTGGCATTATTACTACGAAGGGGCCCAATTGGCATTACTACTGTGAAAGGAGCACAATGGGCATTACTACTATGAAGGGAGCACAATGGGCATTACTATTATGAAGGGGGCATAATGGGCATTATTACTATGAAGGGGGCACAAAGGGCATTACTACTATGAAGGAGGCACAATTGGCTTTACTACTATGAAGGGGGCACAGATGGCATTACTACTGTGAAGGGGGCACAGAGTATTACTCTTGTGAAGTGGGTGGGCATAACGGTTATGGGGCACTGAGTGGGCATAATTACTGTGATGGGCAAAATGGGAATTACTACTCTGAGGGGACGCAGAGGGCATTATTACTGTTATCGGGGCACAGTGAGGGCATAACAACTCTGAAGGGGCACAGAGAGGACATTACAACTGTGAAGGGGAAACAGATAGGCATTATTATTGTGAAAGGGGCACAGAGAGGGCATAACTACTGTGAGGGAGGCACAAAGAGGGCATTACAACTGTGAAGGAGGCACAGATAAGGCATTACTACTGTGAGGGGGGCACGATGAGGGCATAACTGCTGTTAAGGGGGCACAATGAAGGGAAAAGTACTTTAAGGGGGCACAATGTGGGCATAACTACTGTGAAAGTTGTACAGTGAGTGCATAACTACTTTGAGGGGGCACGATATGGGTATAAATACCGTGAGGGGGCACATATCTGGACCAAACTACTGTGAAGGTTGTACAATGAGGGCAATACTATTATGAGGGGTACAATTTATATATTGGGGGGGGGGGTGCCAGAGAAAGGACCCGTCCCGGGTGCCAAACACCCTAAGAATACCACTGGTTTCAATGCATCTAAAATAAATAAAAAATTATGAAATAACCAATTTTCTTGAACACTAAATCTCTACCATACTGTGTTTACATCTCCTATACTGACCTCTGTCTGTATAGTTACAGAATAGAGATGAGTGAACCAGTTGAGATTCGGGTCCAGTTCGCCAAATTTTTTTAAAAGTTTGGTTCGAACCAGAATCGATTCAGGCCGAACTTTAGTTGCTCCAATTGCCCTGAAAGTTGGTATACATCCCTCTCTAGCCTCCTAGGACTCAACTTGTCATCCCTTTTCGGGTTTTTTTATGACTTTTTTTTGTCCCTTTTTTTTTACCTCCCCAAGCTCTGGAACGCATGACCGCAATAGTAAATGATGTCCGAGTGACTCTGACATACATAGCTATGGGTAAACGCATATTTGATAGAGTTAATGTAGAGCATGTTTAATATCACACCGCGCTAGCACATGTGTTATGCTTTTTCATATTCCAAAGCCTCCAAAAATTGTCCCTTATCGGGGCAGATGATGTTTAAACACACACAGTGTTATGAGATAAATAAAAGTGGCTTGGGGGACCAAACATCCAAAAATTATGCCTTGACAGGGTTGGAATGCATGCCCCCCTGCAAGTGTTGATTGTCATAAGAATAAGTGGTTTGTTGTGAACAAGCCTTAAAAATTTCTTCCTTCTAATTGGGAGTAGCAGCAGTGCAGTGTGGATGTGGAAAGAGTAAGGTACGGATATAGTGGCATGTGGGTACAACAGTGGCAGCAGGAGCAGTATACAATGAAGTCCATAAATATTGGGACATCAACACAATTCTAACATTTTTGGCTCTATACACCACCACAATGGATTTGAAATGAAACGAACAAGATGTGCTTTAACTGCAGACTGTCAGCTTTAATTTGAGGGTATTTACATCCAAATCAGGTGAACAGTGCAGGAATTACAACAGTTTGCATATGTGCCTCCCACTTGTAAGGGACCTATCCCCCACTTACTCTCATGTCCTGTGAGAACCTTTCTTCCTCCCTAGTGATTTTTTCTCGGCAACATGTGCGCTAAAATGATGCTACTTAGTGGATTCGTCCGAAACAAACCTGAAAATATTCGGGTTTGCCTGCCGTCTGAAAAATAGCAAAGTTTGGATTGAGGCATCAGTGGCATGATGCAGGCTGCAGCATGCAGCCGTACAGAACGTGATGGTAGGCAGACAGACAGCAACAGTGGCAAGATGGGGCAACACCAGCAAGGCGAGGTCTATTCATAGGAATCAGCCTGAGGAGAGAAAATGTGGGTATTTGTCACAAGGGTGTCACAACCTATCGCTGACTCTGTTGTGTTTGGGGTCAGAAGGTCACAGCGGGTGGCTATGCGCTCGGTTTCTCAAGAGATCGCTCCGTGACCTAGTGGTGAGAATAGATTCCGGTCCAGGTTTTCCTGCTTAGGTTTGCAATCCTTTTTGTCCCATTTAGGAATCTATAGCTTTTCCTTTCAGCTGTTCTCTGTCAGCCACTCCCAGCTACTATATATTCTCCCTTTCTTCTTTCCTTGTTGCCAGATATAAACCTTCTTTCCAGATCTTCTATTCTGACCTCAGGTGGAGTGGGGGCAACTGTTGCTGTGGAGCTGTTGGAACTGGTGCTGTCGGATCTCCGGTTCACTCCTGTTCTTGTTGTCTCCCTTCGGGGATTGTTTGTGTTGTTTGTCCTTTCCCTGTTGTTACCCTAGGTGTCAGTGGTGAAGACTAGTGCTCCCATCGCCCTATTCACTACCTAGGGCTTATTTCAGGGTAAGCCAGGGACGAGGTACTTGATCAGCGTACGGGTTAGCAGCCCGTCTAGGCATGTCAGGGCAGCCAGGTGCCAGTGTCAGATGAGCTTGGGGTCACCACTCCTCCTTTCGCTAGGTAAAGGGTACTCCTCTTCCCACCCCTCTGCACCGCATGTCTGTTACCTGCCATATCAGATGTGATAGCATTGATGCAGTAATCACGTACATATGCTGCTTTATGAAACTGAACCCCCCCAAAAAATATTAAGTTTCAACCATTTAGAAAATGAATGTACGTAAATGGACGATTGAGGCTTGATGTTCAATTTCACCTTAATATAATCACAGGTAGATCGCTACTACACCTTGTGCATTGCTGCAGTAATCATGTATATAAGCTGTTTAATAAAACTGATCAACATCTCTTAGAAACCATCAGTGAAAAACGCATTGCATCCGCACTTGCTTGCGGATGCAATGCGTTTTTCATTGAAGCCCCATTCACTTCTATGGGGCCAGGGCTGCGTGAAAAACGCAGACTATAGAACATGCTGCGTTTTCCACGCAACACAGAACTGATGAATGAAAAAAAAACTTTCATGTACACAGACCCATTGAAATGAATGGGTCAGGATTCAGTGCGGGTGCTATGAGTTCACGTCACACATTGCATCCTCGCGGAAAACTCACTCATGTGAAAGGGGCCTTAATCTAACAAATAATCGCATCATTGGTCTCAAAAAGGTTGAACTTGATAGACTTGTGTCTTTTTTTTATGTAACCTATGTAACTATGTAAACCATTGCTCTGAGTGCTCCACCGGTAGAGGAAACAAAGCTCCTACTTAGGACAGCTCAAGATAGACCACTGACTATAATGCAAGTGTATTGCCCAGCTTCAGTCTTTTCAAATCAAGATGGGAAAAGCCAACCATAGTCATCATTATATGTTGTGTTGAACACTTTGTCTCTGTGAATTATGGTATCTCAGTGTGTAGACTCCTTATGACAACATTTTCCATAACTGGAGAAATGCTGGTTTCTAAATACTTCTAAGGCCTCTTTCACAATAGTGATATGGATTGTATCAGGATCTGTTCAGGGAAAAACTGATGGCAAGTTCAGTTTTGTCTGTGATTGTGTTAAGTGTTATGCTTTTTTTCCATCTGGATTGTATCCGTATTGCATGCGTTTTTCACGCACATTAAGAAAAACTGAAGAACAATCTACATGTCCTAGCTACCATCAGTGAAAAATGCATTGCCTCCAGATGCCTTCCGTTTTTCAAACAAGCCCCATTCACTTCTAAGAAGCCAGAGCTCTGTGAAAAACTCACAATTTGTAGTAAACTGGTTCAGTACATAGTATAAAGAGTATACAGAACATAGTGGTAGTTGCTGGCCCTGTAGTCAATGGTTCAAGCATTCAAAAGATCGGGTATTCAAGTCTACTTGAATACAGGGGACTAAAATTACAGTTAAAAATGGTTTTAATAATATAAAAAATAAATAAATAAACCACCCCTTTTCCCAAATTTACATATAAAAACAAATATGAAATAAACATCATTGTGTAAGGGATCGCTCTCTCACAGGGGGTCGGCAATGACAGACTTCTCTCAGACAGCGGGGTTCAAAGTCCACAGGGTGCTATATTTTGTCTCTTCAGCAGTACAGATAATCACCCAGTTAAAGTTACTGGGTGATGGGAGGTTCCAGCACCACAAATCACAAATACAAAACAAACACCTGCCCGTCTAGGCTCTACCTAATACATAGGTCTCCCTAACTCACCTCTATGAAACAGTTCACACATGGGGTGACATCCAGCTTTGCTCAGCCATACTGTCCAGCAGCCTCCTGGCTGTCACCACACCAATACCTTTGAGGGATACAGACAGGTCCATAAATATTGGGACATCACCACAATTCTAACATTTATGGCTCTATATACCACCACAATGGATTTGAAATGAAACAAACAAGATGTGCTTTAACTGCAGACTGTCAGTTCTAATTTGAGGGTATTAACATCCAAATCAGGTGAATGGTGTAGGAATTACAATAGTTTGCATATGTGCCGCCCACTTGTTAAGGAACCAAAAGTAATGGGACAGAATAATAATCATAAATTAAACTTTTACTTTTTAATACTTGGTTGCAAATCCTTTGCAGTCAATTACAGCCTGAAGTCTGGAACGCATAGACATCACCAGACGCTGGGTTTCATCCCTGGTGATGCTCTGCCAGGCCTCTACTGCAACTGTCTTCAGTTCCTGCTTGTTCTTGGGGCATTTTCCCTTCAGTTTTGTCTTCAGCAAGTGAAATGCATGCTCAATTGGATTCAGGTCAGGTGATTGACTTGGCCATTGCATAACATTCCACTTCTTTCCCTTAAAAAACTCTTTGGTTGCTTTTGCAGTATGCTTTGTCCATTTGCACTGTGAAGCGCCGTCCAATGAGTTCCGAAGCATTTGGCTGAATATGAGCAGATAATATTGCCCGAAACACTTCAGAATTCATCCTGCTGCTTTTGTCAGCAGTCACATCATCAATAAATACAAGAGAACCAGTTCCATTGGCAGCCATACATGCCCACGTCATGACACTACCACCACCATGCTTCACTGATGAGGTGGTATGCTTAGGATCATGAGCAGTTCCTTTCCTTCTAAATACTCTACTCTTCCCATCACTCTGATACAAGTTGATCTTGGTCTCATCTGTCCATAGGATGTTGTTCCTGAACTGTGAATGCTTTTTTAGATGTCGTTTGGCAAACTCTAATCTGGCCTTCCTGTTTTTGAGGCTCACCAATGGTTTACATCTTGTGGTGAACCCTCTGTATTCGCTCTGGTGAAGTCTTCTCTTGATTGTTGACGTTGACACACATACACCTACCTCTTAGAGAGTGTTCTTGATCTGGACAATTGTTGTGAAGGGTGTTTTCTTAACCAGGGAAAGAATTCTTCGGTCATCCACCACAGTTGTTTTCCATGGTCTTCCTGGTCTTTTGGTGTTGCTGAGCTCACCGATGCGTTCCTTCTTTTTAAGAATGTTCCAAACAATTGTTTTGGTCACGCCTAATGTTTTTGCTATCACTCTGATGGGTTTGTTTTGTTTTTTCAGCCTAATGATGGCTGGTTTCACTGATAGTGACAGCTCTTTGGATCTCATCTTGAGAGTTGACAGCAACAGATTTCAAATGCAAATAGCACACTTGAAATGAACTCTGGACCTTTTATCTGCTCATTGTAATTGGGATAATGAGGGAATAACACACACCTGGCCATGGAACAGCTGAGAAGCCAATTGTCCCATTACTTTTGATTCCTTAAACAAGTGGGAGGCACATATGCAAACTGTTGTAATTCCTACACCGTTCACCTGATTTGGATGTAAATACCCTCACATTAAAGCTGACAGTCTGCAGTTAAAGCACATCTTGTTCGTTTCATTTCAAATCCATTGTGGCGGTGTATAGAGCCAAAAATGTTAGAATTGCGTAGATGCCCCTATATTTATGGACCTGACTGTATGTCCAAGAGTCCTCCCGACTCTAACCATGCAACACCTCTTTCCTCAGGCGCTGGGCCCCCCCAAAACTCAGGTGTGTGGCCCCCCAACACTCCTGGCTGGGACCACACTAAGCCTCTGCAGGCTTCCTTTTCAATTCCTCTCTGAGTTGATTCTCCCCTTGACTCATACACAGAGGGTTGAATTATCCCTCATCAATTATCACAGACTGCCTCACCTGCGATCACCTCAGGTTAAGGGCTCATGCACACGACCGTATGTATTTTGCGGTCCACAAAAAATGGATCTGCAAAAAAGTGGATCTAAATTGTCTACACACCCCTGTTAAAATGTCAGGTTTCTGTTATGTAAAAAAATTAGACAAAGATAAATCATTTCAAAACTGTACAACTCAATTGAAAAACAAACTGAAATCTTTTAGGTGGAGGGAAGAAAACAAAACAAAAAACAAAAATAATGTGGTTGCATAAATGTGCACACCCTCTTATAACTGGGGATGTAACTGTGTTCAGAATTAAGCAATCACATTCAAAATCATGTTAAATAGGAGTCAGCATACACCTGCCATTATTTAAAGTGCCTCTGATTAACCCTAAATAAAGTTTACCTGATCTAGTTTGTCTTTTGCATCCCACAGCAAAAGCCATGGTCCACAGAGAGCTTCCAAAACATCAGAGGGATCTCATTGTTAAAAGGTATCAGTCAGGAGAAGGGTACAAAAGAATTTCCAAGGCATTAGATATACCATGGAACACAGTGGAGTGGAGAAAATATGGCACAACAGTGACTTTACCAAGAACTGGACGTCCCTCCTAAATTGATGAAAAGATGAGAAGAAAACTGGTCTGGGAGGCTACCAAGAGGCCTACAGCAACATTAAAGGAGCTGCAGGAATATCTGGCAAGTACTAGCTGTGTGGTACATGTGACAACAATCTCCCGTATTCTTCATATGTCTGAGCTATGGGGTAGAGGGGCAAGACGAAAGCCTTTTCTTACGAAGAAAAACATCCAAGCCAAGCTACATTTTGCAAAAACACATCTGAAGTCTCCCAAAAGCATGTGGGAAAAGGTGTTATGGTCTGATGAAACCAAGGTTCAACTTTTTGGCCATAATTCCAAAAGATATGTTTGGCACAAAAACAACACTGCACATCACCAAAAGAACATCATACCCACAGTGAAGCATGGTGGAGGCACCATCATGCTTTGGAGCTGTTTTTCTTTAGCTTGAACTGGGGCCTTAGTTAAGCTAGAGGGAATTATGAACAGTTCCAAATACCAGTCAATATTGGCACAAAACCTTTAGGCTTCTGCTAGAAAGCTGAACATGATGAGGAACTTCATCTTTCAGCATGACAATGACCCAAAGCATACATCAAAATCAACAAAGGAATGGCTTCACCAGAAGAAGATTAAAGTTTTGGAATCGCCCAGCCAGAGCCCACGCCTGAATCCGATTGAAAATCTGTGGGGTGATCTGAAGAGGGCTGTGCACAGGAGATGCCCTCGCAATCTGACAGATTTGGAGTGTTTTTGCAAAGAAGAGTGGGCAAATCTTGCCAAGTCAAAATGTGCCATGCTGATAGACTCAAAAAGACTGAGTGCTGTAATAAAATCAAAAGGTGCTTCAACAAAGTATTAGTTTAAGAGAGTGTGCACACTTATGCAACCATATTATTTTATTGTTATATTTTTTCTTCCCTCTACCTAAAAGATTTCAGTTTGTTTTTCAATTGAGTTGTACAGTTTATAGGTCACATTAAAGGTGGAAAAAGTTCTGAAATGATTTATCTTTGGCCTCATACACACGGTCGTTGTTGGATGTGGACCCATTTACTTCAATAGGGCCGCAAAAGATGCGGACAGCTGTTACTTCAGCAAACATAGTTGTTGGAGCTGTTTTGTTTAGTTGTATGGGCTGGATTTTATTTGGACTGAGAGGTAGGCTTGGCAGTGGAAATTTTTCGTCCACACACCCTTCCACTGCACATATTCCCCTTACAGGCACTCAATCACCAGGAACTGTACCAATATTAGGTATTTATTTTATCCAAATTACATATAAACATCCAACAAAAATAAAATATATTAAAATGAAATAAAAAAAAAATTAAATTAAGAAATAAATGAAATACCCTTGGCGTGATATTATGTTTTCAAGTCCTGCTTAGCAGTTACAGGTGTGTCATATATTGCTATAGCTGAGGAGGACAGGAAAACATCCCATCAAATTGCGCACTGTTGATGAATCCAAAGAGAAGGGAGTTATATATACTCTTAGTCACCCCACACAAGAATAAATAGATAAAAATAACCTTTTTGTAGCGAGAGAATGAATGTGCCACAATAATATCAATTTTCCATTATTTCATTTCACCTCCTAATTGATGACCATGATTGTATTCAATAAAAGTTAATTTCATCCAAATATTGTGTTATATTCTTTGCAATGTCAAAGAATATAACACAATATTTGGATGAAATTTAATTTTATTGAATACAATCATGGTCATCAATTAGGAAGCGAAATGAAATCATGGAAAATGTATCTTATTTTGCAACATTGATTCTTTCTCTACAAAAAGGATATTTTTATCTATTTATTCTTGCGTGGGGTGACTATATTCATAGAATAAATAGATATAATAAGAGTATATATAACTCCCTTCTCTTTGGATTCATCAACATTGAGCAATTTGATGGGATGTTTTCCTGTCCTCCTCAGCTACAGCAATACATGACCTGTAACTGTTGGGCAGGACTGGAAAACATAATATCACGCCAAGTGTATTTTATTTATTTCAAAATAAAAAATTATTTAATTTTAATATATTTTATTTATGTTGGATGTTTGTATGTTTATATGTATTTTGGATAAAATAAATATCTAATCTCGGTACAGTTCCTGGTGATTGAGTGCCTGTAAAGGGAATATGTGCAGTGGAAAGGTGTGTGGACTAAAAAGTTCCACTGCCAAACCTACCTCTCAGTCCAAATAAAATCCAGCCCATACAACTAAACAAAACAGCTCCAACAACTAAGTTTTCCTGAAGCAACACCATTTCTAAACTTCATTTACCTCACCCAGCTGAGGTATCTGGATGGGATATACACACTCTCCCCGGTTATACCGTACTCATTACCACAATTGGTATTGCCATATCTGGCATAACAATTAAAATATTGAAAATATGAAAATATTTATAGTGCGCAGTGAACGCTATAATGGAAAAAAATCAAGGTGGTCAGTTCACATTTTTTTTTTATCATGTTGTGGTCCAAAAAACTGAATAGAAAGATAGATTTAAAAAGTTGTAAATGGTATCATAAAAGTTACAGCTTTCCCCACAGAAAAAGTAGCCCACACAACTTGTCCACAAAAAAGAAGCTCTCATATGGCTATGTGAACGCAAAATGACAAAAATTACTACTCTTGGAATTCAGGTAGGAAAAAAGAAAAGTGCAAAAATGAAAATTGGACTCCTCTTAAGGGTGTTATGTAGAGCAGGGATGCCAGATCTTTTGCGGTTGAACAGAAGTTGTTTCTTTTTCTCTATGACATAACAGATTCGGAGTGGGTTGGAGACCTCATAGTACTCCTGAGGTTTCACCTGCCGCAGCCTGCCCGACCGGTATGTGTAGTTGCACCAGGCACTTATTCAATGCTACGTCACTACTTTTCATGGAGGCCCAATAACACACGACTACAAGTTTGCAGTGTACACTTCACACAATACTTTGCACACACAGATATGGTCTCAAGCTACCAGGTGGCTGACGGAGTTCCAGTCTAAGCCCTTCTTGGAAAGATGCCATTTCCTCAAGGAACCGCTCAATTTGCAAGATTAGTATTAACAGCAGCACAACTGTAGCTTTACACAGAATATAACTTTAGTTTACAATGCAACACTTCACAATTCACAGGACAGATAGGGGATAAGTGTCTGATCACTGGGTGTCCCATTGATGGGACCCCCAGCAACCATGAAAATGAAGTAGTGTGCACTTACCAAGTGACTGCTCCATTTAGTTCTATGGGACTACTCAATACAGTGCTCACAACAGTTCCACAGAAATGAATGTGGAGTGGTGAATGGTGGGTGCTCCACTGCTACATTCTCAGTTGGCACCCCAGGACCCCCATTCTAGTGTTTACTGCGGATCCCACATACTGGGGGGAGGCCACATACACTTTTACCCCGATGGCCCTACCCGTTTAGATTTTGGGGCCCCAGAGGAAGTATTATGTCCCTTAATAGCAACACTGGTCCTGCCTGAGACTGAACCATCAGAATTAACCCTTGTAGACCAGGCTGTTCTGGAGGTGGTACCGAAGGATTTATGGGCAACATCAAAAACAGACATAGGGAAACTCCCCGTGTCTCCGGTCACTATGCATCTTAAGCCAGGATGTCAGCCCAGTGAAGCAGTACCCTCTCAGTCATGCCCAGGAGATAGCAGTGGCAAGTCAAGTTGATGCTTTTCTCCAGGCCGGTGTGTTGATAAAAACAGTATCCCCCGCTAATACCCCGCTGTTCCCAATAAAGAAGAAACCAGTTAAGGGACAGCCTGTCAGTTACAGGATGCTTTATGATCTTAGAGAAGTTAACTCCAATAGTGCCAAACCCTCATACTTTACTGTCACAAGTTCCATCCACTGCTAAGCGTTTCACAGTGATAGATCTGGCAAATACTTTCTGTTTGCCTTTACATTTAAGGGTAACCAGTATACTTTCACCGTCCTGCCTCAGGGAGCTCAGAACTCCCCGACCATGTATACACAGACTCTGCAATCTGTCCTTACGAACTGGGCACCGCCCAGCTCAGTGGTCCTGTTACAATACGTGGATGATTTGCTCGTGTGTGCTGAAGACAATGAGACTTTCCTACATCAAAACGGGTGTAAAGCCTTGTGGCGAAACCAACCTCGCCACTGGGTTTTGGAGAGGCCTGGCTACTAGCCTCTTGCCCCAGGATTATGGGCCCTCTCATCAGCCAGGCCTCATTTGTTCACAAAGGACTTGGACTAACTTGAACCCTGGTCTAATTTGTGCCATTTTGGGATGTTAAATGTCTATGTGTATTGAAAAGGGTGGGACATTGTATACGTTGAGTAGTGAGGTCTGTTCCATTGTCTCTCTGTGTGTACTGGCGATGTCCTTTGTCCTGAGAGATAATTGAATTACTTCTCGGTTGTCTCCAGGACAGAGGATATTGTGTATTCGCCTGCCTGTGATGATTGCATCAACCCAGTGTGAGGTAATTCTATCACGGGCAGAGGGGAGGATTTTGTGTGGGAGTGTCTGAGTGTATTGTACGTGGTTATTGGCTGTTTTTACAAAACCTTGTGGGTGGTAACCTTGTTGGAAGATGTGTATAAAATGCTTGTGTGTTAAAATAAAGAGTTCCTGTTTTTATACCTTCATGAAGTTTTGGCTCATGTTTGGGGAATGGGATAACTACACTCTTGGGGAATGCTATATCATAATACTCCTCTGAGTATAAGCTCTTGTGAGAGCTTGTTCATGGTTCCTGCTCTCTGCATTTAGGAGAGGTTCACCCACTGGAGCCTGGAGCCTTGTCGTAGGTCCAGGGTGGGTAGGAGATCGCGAGACCTCCACCAAGCTTCGGCGGTTTGTGGGGTCTGCAGTGCTGACGGTGTCAAGTGGAGTGCTTGGAGTCCTCTGGAAGCACTTGGAGCATCTATCAACGGAGGTACCCAGTCGGGGTGCTAGGCGTTCCGTTACAAGCCTCAAAACAGAAGCTGCAGTTTTGGAAAAACAAGGTTGCATTTCTAGGACACTGCCTCTCCCAAGTCAATTAATCTGGGAACTATACACAATTAAGGGGCAGGATTCCTATGCATTCCTCACCCTGGATGTTACAGCACTGTACTCAAATATCCAGCATGAACTAGGGATTACTTGTATTAGAACAGTACTAGAACAAGACGTCACACTAAAACAATCACAAACTCATTTCTTAATAGACAGTTTACGGTTTATGCTGGAAAACAACTTTCATATATAATAATACAACATACCATCAGTGCAAAGGGACCGCTATGGGGACACAGGTAGGGCCGTCCTTCGCTGATCTATTTATAGGTGAATTTGAAAAAATATATATTGTAAACCACCTGACATATAAAGACCAAATAATATATTTTAAAAGATATATAGACGATATCTTCATTATTTGGGACGGAGACGAAATATCGGCCAAAGCATTCAGCGAATCCCTGAACAAAACTGCTTGGGGTATCACCTTCACCCCCAATTTTAACAGAATTGAAATATAATTTCTAGATATCACAGTTACAAACTCCAGCAATATTATACTTACCAAAACCCACTTTAAATCAGTCGACACCAACAGTTATATTCACTTTTCCAGCTTTCATCACAATAAATGGTTACAAAACATTCCCTACAGCCAATACAAAAGAATCCGGTGAAACTCTACTAACAACAATGATTTCCTAAAACAGGCTCAAATACTTAAGAAAAGATTTTCAGATAAAGGGTATCCAAAACAATTGATCAAAAATGCAATAGATAGATGCATGATACACACACAAAAAGAACATCTAGATACATCCCCCCAAAAAACCTGACCACATAAACTTTATCACTTAATACAGTACCTCAAATAAACACATCCAGGCAACACTCAAGAAACACTGGCACATATTGCTACAGGACCCGCATCTAGCAAAGCACCTACCAAAAACTCCCAGGATTACATATAGGCGGGCACCAACCATTAGGAGCATTCTGGACCCCAGAAAACCGAAACAGCACAAAAAAAAGACAGGATACAGGAAAGTCATTAATATGCAAACCGCCAAGACAAGGGACTTTCAGATGTGGGGCAAACAGGTGCCTGTGCTGTAAGGTGATCACACACAACCAAACCACCTTCACGTCTAAACATAATGGTGCAACATTACCCATCAAACAACGTATAACATTCCAAGCAAATTATGTCATTTACCTTATTGAATGTGGTTGCGGCCTACAATATATAGGTCACACCACACAACCCCTACATTGCCGTATAAACCAGCATCGGTATAATATTTAAAGACATTATGCCAAACATAGTTTGTCCAGACACTGTACATCTACCCCGGAGAAGGAAAAGCATCCATTCAAAGTAACACCTATTAAACAGATACCAGAAAATCCCTTTAATAGATTTGATAACCTCCAGAAAAGAGAGGTATTTTGGATTTATCAACTAGACACATTTTCCCCCTATGGGCTAAACGAGATGAACAAAACTATACTATGAAACCTCCTGTACTAATAAAACTGGGGCCATCACCTAAAAAGGCAGAGGAGAAAGGTGTCAGGAACACCTGCCCCCGGGGTTGCCAAATAAAATAGAATACAAAGTAATAATCCATATATAAGTACTCGCTAGCACCTAAGACATACGGTTCCCTTATCAGTGCCTGGTAAGGGCTCTTTCACACCTGCGTTATTGTCTTCCGGCATAGAGTTCCGTCGTCGGGGCTCTATGCCGGAAGAATCCTGATCAGGATTATCCTAATGCATTCTGAATGGAGAGAAATCCGTTCAGGATGCATCAGGATGTCTTCAGTTCCGGAACGGAACGTTTTTTGGCCGGAGAAAATACCGCAGCATGCTGCGCTTTTTGCTCCGGCCAAAAATCCGGAACACTTGCCGCAAGGCCGGATCCGGAATTAATGCCCATTGGAAGGCATTGATCCGGATCCGGCCTTAAGCTAAACGTCGTTTCGGCGCATTGCCGGAGCCGACATTTAGCTTTTTCTGAATGGTTACCATGGCTGCCGGGACGCTAAGGTCCTGGCAGCCATGGTAAGTGTAGTGGGGAGCGGGGGAGCAGTGTACTTACCGTCCGTGCGGCTCCCCGGGCGCTCCAGAGTGACGTCAGGGCGCCCCAAGCGCATGGATCACGTGATCGCATGGATCACGTTATCCATGCGCATGGGGCGCTCTGACGTCATTCTGGAGCGCCCGGGGAGCCGCACGGACTGTAAGTATACTGCTCCCCAGCTCCCCGCTCCTACTATGGCAACCAGGACTTTAATAGCGTCCTGGGTGCCATAGTAACACTGAAAGCATTTGGAAGACGGTTCCGTCTTCAAATGCTTTCAGTACACTTGCGTTTTTCCGGATCCGGCGGGCACCTCCGGCAACGGAAGTGCATGCCGGATCCCAACAACGCAAGTGTGAAAGAGGCCTTACACCGCTACCCCCTTTTTGCCTCTATGAAGTACTATCCACCCTAAGGCTGTGGGTCTCTCTAGACTGTGTCCATTCACAGATTAGAGCAAATCTCCCCACTAGCCGGTGGCTATATTGAAGTCCACCTGAACGATTCCAACGTCCTTGTGGTTATAGGAGTCTATATATGTATGTATGTCATATATTATATATATATATATATATATATATATATTTAAAGGGCCTAATATCCTCACCCTTCTATTATCTTCCTACCACCGTGCTGAAATATATGCGAGCAAAATTTTCCAAAAATTCCGAAAATACAGATAATCTCTGGTGCTATCCAGGCACCCTGTATCCTCTCATACCCTTCACCTTATGTCATATCTGAGTTCATTGTCCCCAAGTCGCTTATGTGTCTTTTACTTTGCTCATGTTAATTATATTTGCTCTTTTAACAAATGTCATAAATAAGGTGTTTATTACTTTCAGCTCCAGATTTCTGGCTTGTTATATTGTATATGTAAATAACCATATCAGTCACTCCATATGCCCATATGATTATGTCGGTATATATATATGTCATAATGTCATAAATGAGGTGTTTTTAACCTTGTTTTTAGCCCCAGACTTCTGACTTAAGTTATATTGTATATATAAATGTATATATAAACCATATACAGCCACCTTAGATACCACAGTAGAACTTGAGGTACCAATAACGCTCCTGTACTATATAGTTCCCGCTCCTGTTGCTAGATTGTGGCTCTTCTCTGTCAGCCTAGCGAGCGCACAGTGAGCCCTGAACACAGGACGGGGGCGTGTATACCCCGACACCAGTGAAGGAAGCGCAACCTATTGCGCTGATCCTGAGGAGAGGCCGGACCTTGAGCCACACCCCCTGATTCTCCGAGCGCTTCAGCTCGCTGGAGATTGCCACCAGTTAACACAGAGTGATCCGATCTGCATCAGGGGCACCCCGACTAGCTCCATCACTCTTTGGGAGCCCCTCATGCAGACACCCCCCTCCCCACATATTAGCGCCAAAAACACCCACAAACACTATATATATACAGTACAGACCAAAAGTTTGGACACACCTTCTCATTCAAAGAGTTTTCTTTATTTTCATGACTATGAAAATTGTAGATTCACACTGAAGGCATCAAAACTTTGAATTAACACATCTGGAATTATATACATAACAAACAAGTGTGAAACAACTGAAAATATGTCATATTCTAGGGTCTTCAAAGTAGCCTCCTTTTGCTTTGATTACTGCTTTGCACACTCTTGGCATTCTCTTGATGAGCTTCAAGAGGTAGTCCCCTGAAATGGTTTTCACTTCACAGGTGTGCCCTGTCAGGTTTAATAAGTGGGATTTCTTGCCTTATAAATGGGGTTGGGACCATCAGTTGCGTTGAGGAGAAGTCAGGTGGATACACAGCTGATAGTCCTACTGAATAGACTGTTAGAATTTGTATTATGGCAAGAAAAAAGCAGCTAAGTAAAGAAAAACGAGTGGCCATCATTACTTTAAGAAATGAAGGTCAGTCAGTCAGCCGAAAAATTTGGAAAACTTTGAAAGTAAGGGCTATTTGACCATGAAGGAGAGTGATGGGGTGCTGCGCCAGATGACCTGGCCTCCACAGTCACCGGACCTGAACCCAATCGAGATGGTTTGGGGTGAGCTGGACCGTAGAGTGAAGGCAAAAGGGCCAACAAGTGCTAAGTATCTCTGGGAACTCCTTCAAGACTGTTAGAAGACCATTTCAGGTGACTACCTCTTGAAGCTCATCAAGAGAATGCCAAGAGTGTGCAAAGCAGTAATCAAAGCAAAAGGTGGCTACTTTGAAGAACCTAGAATATGACATATTTTCAGTTGTTTCACACTTGTTTGTTATGTATATAATTCCACATGTGTTAATTCATAGTTTTGATGCCTTCATAGTCATGAAAATAAAGAAAACTCTTTGAATGAGAAGGTGTGTCCAAACTTTTGGTCTGTACTGTAAATACAGGGCATATTAATACAGGTTCAACCTAAGCATATTTCTATGGCCAGGCAATTCAGACTCCAATGTGCACTCCTCATACCTGCTAACATTTCTTTCCCAAGATGTACTACTCTGAATCCTGCTACTTTGTTACCAATCACAGATTTAGAATTGGGGGAAGGGGGCATAGAAGGTACAGGCAGCCTCTTAAATGACAGCTGGCAGGCTGTAGATGTGATTTTTTTAACCCCTAACAGGTATATTAGACGCTGTTTTGATAACAGCGTTTAATATACCTGCTACCTGGTCCTCTGGTGACCCTTTTGCTTGGATCGACCACCAGAGGACACAGGCAGCTCTGTAATAAGTAGCACCAAGCACCACACTACACTTCACCCCCCCTGTCACTTATTAACCCCTTATTAACCCCTGATCACCCCATATAGACTCCCTGATCACCCCCCTGTCATTGATCAGCCCCCTGTCATTGATCACCCCCCTGTAAGGCTTCATTCAGACGTCCGTATGTGTTTTACGACTCCACGGATCCATGGATCGGATCCGCAAAACACATACGGACGTCTGAATGGAGCCTTACAGGGGGGTGAGCATTGACAGGGGGGTGATCACACCATATAGACTCCCTGATCACCCCCCTGTCATTGATCACCCCCCTGTCATTGATCACCCCCCTGTAAGGCTCCATTCAGACATCCATATGTGTTTTACGGATCCATGGATCGGATCCGCAAAACACATACGGACGTCTGAATGGAGCCTTACAGGGGGTGATCAATGACAGGGGGTGATCACCCCATATAGACTCCCTGATCACCCCCCTGTCATTGATCACCCCCCTGTCATTGATCACCCCCCGTAAGGCTCCATTCAGACGTCCGTATGTGTTTTACGGATCCACGGATCCATGGATCGTATCCGCAAAACACATACGGGCGTCTGAATGGAGCCTTACAGGGGGGTGATCAATGACAGGGGGGTGATCACCCCATATAGACTCCCTGATCACCGCCCTGTCATTGATCACCCCCCTGTAAGGCTCCATTCAGAGGTCCGTATGTGTTTTGCGGATCCACGGATCCATGAATCGGATCCGCAAAACACATACGGACGTCTGAATGGAGCCTTACAGGGGGGGTGATCACCCCATATAGACTCCCTGATCACCCCCCTGTAAGGCTCCATTCAGACGTCCGTATGTGTTTTGCGGATCCGTGGATCCGCAAAACACGGACACCGCGGATCCGCAAAACACATACGGATGTCTGAATGGAGCCTTACAGGGGGGTGATCAATGACAGGGGGGTGATCAGGGAGTCTATATGGGGTGATCACCCCCTGTCATTGATCACCCCCCTGTAAGGCTCCATTTAGACGTCCGTATGTGTTTTGCGGATCCGTGGATCCGCAAAACACGGACACCGCGGATCCGCAAAACACATACGGATGTCTGAATGGAGCCTTACAGGGGGGTGATCAATGACAGGGGGGTGATCAGGGAGTCTATATGGGGTGATCACCCCCCTGTCATTGATCACCCCCCTGTAAGGCTCCATTTAGACGTCCGTATGTGTTTTGCGGATCCGTGGATCCGCAAAACACGGACACCGCGGATCCGCAAAACACATACGGATGTCTGAATGGAGCCTTACAGGGGGGTGATTAATGACAGGGTGGTGATAACCCCATATAGACTCCCTGATCACCCCCTGTCATTGATCACCCCCCTGTAAGGCTCCATTCAGACTTTTTTTGGCACAAGTTAGCGGAAATTTATTATTATTTTTTTTTCTTACAAAGTCTCATATTCCACTAACTTGTGACAAAAAATAAAATCTCACATGAACTCACCATACCCCTCACGGGATCCAAATGCGTAAACATTTTTAGACATTTATATTCCAGACTTCTTCTCACGCTTTAGGGCCCCTAAAATGCCAGGGCAGTATAAATACCCCACATGTGACCCCATTTCGGAAAGAAGACACACCAAGGTATTCGCTAAGGGGCATATTGAGTCCATGAAAGATTGAACTTTTTGTCCCAAGTTAGCGGAAAGGGAAACTTTGTGAGAAAAAAAAAAATCAATTTCCGCTAACTTGTGCCAAAAAAAAAAAAATCTTCTATGAACTCGCCATGCCCCTCATTGCATACCTTGGGGTGTCTTCTTTCCAAAATGGGGTCACATGTGGGGTATTTATACTGCCCTGGCATTTTAGGGGCCCTAAAGCGTGAGAAGAAGTCTGGGATCCAAATGTCTAAAAATGCCCTCCTAAAAGGTACTCATTGGAATTTGGGCCCCTTTGCGCACCTAGGCTGCAAAAAAGTGTCAAACATGTGGTATCTCCGTACTCAGGAGAAGTTGGGCAATGTGTTTTGGGGTGTCATTTTACAGATAAATATCTCGGTCAAATGCCAACTTTGTATAAAAAAATGGGAAAAGTTGTCTTTTAGAGAGATATTTCTCTCACCCAGCATGGGTATATGTAGAAAGACACCCCAAAACACATTGCCCAACTTCTCCTGAGTACGGCGATACCACATGTGTGACACTTTTTTGCAGCCTAGGTGGGCAAAGGGGCCCACATTCCAAAGAGCACCTTTAGGATTTCACAGGGCATTTTTTACACATTTTGATTTCAAACTACTTCTCACGCATTAGGGCCCCTAAAATGCCAGGGCAGTATAACTACCTCACAAGTGACCCCAATTTGGAAAGAAGACACCCCAAGGTATTCCTCGAGGAGCATGGCGAGTTCCTAGAATTTTTAATTTTTTGTCACAAGTTAGCGGAAAATGATGATTTTTTCTTTTTTTTTCTTACAAAGTCTCATATTCCACTAACTTGTGACAAAAAATAAAAACTTCCATGAACTCACTATGCCCATCACAAAATACCTTGGGGTGTCTTCTTTCCAAAATGGGGTCACTTGTGGGGTAGTTATACTGCCCTGGCATTTTAGGGGCCCTAATGCTTGAGAAGTAGCTTGAAATCAAAATGTGTAAAAAATGCCCTGTGAAATCCTAAAGGTGCTCTTTGGAATGTGGGCCCTTTTGCCCACCTAGGCTGCAAAAAAGTGTCACACATGTGGTATCGCCGTACTCAGGAGAAGTTGGGCAATGTGTTTTGGGGTGTCTTTCTAAATATACCCATGCTGGGTGAGAGAAATATCTCTCTAAAAGACAACTTTTCCCATTTTTTTATACAAAGTTGTCATTTGACAGAGATATTTATCTCACTTAGCATGGGCATGTGTAAAAAGACAGAGCTCAGAAAGTCAGAGCTGCTTCAAAAAGCGGAAATTCACATTTTTGTACCATAGTTTGTAAAGCCTAACTTTTACCCAAACATTTTTTTTTATCAAAGACATGTAGAACAATAAATTTAGAGAAAAATTTATATAGAAATGTAGTTTTTCAAAAAAAAAAAAATTACAACTGAAAGTGAAAAATGTCATTTTTTGGCAAACATTTCGGTAAATTTTGATTAATAACAAAAAAAGTAAAAATGTCAGCAGCAATGAAATACCACCAAATGAAAGCTATATTAGTGAGAAGAAAAGGAGGTAAAATTAATTTGGGTGGTAAGTTGCATGACCGAGCAATAAACCGTGAAAATAGTGTAGTGCAGAATTGTAAAAAGTGGTCTGGTCATTAAGGGTGTTTAAACTAGGGGAGCTGAGGTGGTTAAAGGACTCAATGACACTGACAGTAAAATTAAAGACCGTTGGATCTGTACTCACAGTCCCATGAGTTCAAGAACTATGCCTTATCTGGCAATCCCTTTGACTTTTTAAAGAACTTATTCATATGTCTTGTTGGCAGTTTGTCTCACAAAGAAGACCAGGGCCTGATGATCAAAAATATAACTCCACTGCAGTCCCTCTCCCCATAGCAGGGTGGGTGGAGGCTCCCTGGTGGCAAGACAAACAATATTGCAAGTAGTGTTGAATATAACAGTAGTATATGCTGTGATTAAGCTCATGTTTATGTGCACCAACAGGTTCTGTACCAAAAGGAGAAACTACCAGGATTATTGAGAGGTCTTGGGAACTGCATCAATACCTGAGAGGGAATCTGGCCTCCGGCTGGCAGTTGGACCTATCCCACCTGAAGTACCTCTGGGTTAAGATGTCAGTTCCAAGATATCTCAAAATGGGGGAATTGTGAGGGATGAGAATCCATTTTGTATAAACATGTCCTCCATCTTGTACATATGTGGAAAATTAATGAACCAGCTGCCAGGATGTAGGGAGTCTCTGTGTATATAATTAAAATGTGTTCTAGCTACAAGGCCAAGGTAAGCAGCTCCCTTGCTCCCCTTATTAGATTTTGACATACAAGAGAGAGTTATTTTCCTTCTGAGTTTTGAGATGTACTACTGAAGAATGTCAACTTTGAGATAAGATGTTGCAGAAACTTTTTAATTATTAGAATTCTGTTAGTATAGTGCGGAAGTATTGCCTTTTATGAATAACCAATCAAATCATTAGTTTCGCTTTTCACCCCCTTGGTGATGTGCCATATTTGTCTGTAATTATCTGTAGTGTCATAAAGATGTATGCTTGTATGGAATAAATTAGAGAGAGAAATTTATTCAGCAAGTGTGTCTGTGTCAGATCTCTGAGCGCTGATAAAGAAAACTTTAATTAGGACCCCGACAATCATAGAGGTGGGAGTTTGGCCTCAACACCTGTCATTGCCTGTACTACTTTTACTGCCTATCAGACTGCATGTGTTAGATTGTGTATTTGTAATTCTTTACATGGATTGACACTGACTGACCAATCCTCCTGACTTCTTTCTTTGTATTTCTTTGTATTTACATTATTTGTATATGTTTATATCTTTATAATAAACATACAGTGAATATTCAAAGAATAAAAACACCCCTGTTAAAATGTCAGGTTTCTGTGCTGTAAAAAAATGAGACAAAAGTAAATCATTTCAGAACTTTTTCCACCTTTAATGTGACCTATAAACTGTACCACTCAATTGAAAAACAAACTGAAATCTATTAGGTGGAGGGAAGAAAAAAAAATAAAATAATAATGTGGTTGCATAAGTGTACACTTCCTCTTATAACTGGGGATGTAGCTGTGTTCAGAATTAAGCAATCACATTCATGTTAAATAGGAGTTAACATACACCTGCCATCATTTAAAGTGCCTCTGATTAACCCCAAATAAAGTTCAGCTGCTCTAGTTGGTCTTTCCTGAAATTTTCTTAGTTGCATCCCACAGCAGAAGCCATGGTCCACAGAGAGCTTCCAAAGCATCAGAGGTATCTCATTGTTAAAAGGTATCAGTCAGGAGAAGGGTACAAAAGAATTTCCAAGGCATTAGATATACCATGGAACACAGTGAAGACAGTCATCATCAAGTGAAGAAAATATGGCTCAACAGTGACATTACCAAGAACTGGACCTCCCTCCAAAATTTATGAAAAGACGAGAAGAAAACTGGTCTGGGAGGCTACCAAAAGCCCTACAGCAACATTAAAGGAGCTGCAGGAATATCTGGCAAGTACTGGCTGTGTGGTACATGTGACAATCTCCCGTATTCCTTATATGTCTGGGCTATGGGGTAGAGTGGCAAGATGAAAGCCTTTTCTTATGAAGAAAAACATGTAAACCAGGCTACATTTTGCAAAAACACATCTGAAGTCTCCCAAAAGCATGTGGGAAAAGGTGTTATGGTCTGATGAAACCAAGGTTGAACTTTTTGGCCATAATTCCAAAAGATATGTTTGGCGCAAAAATAACACTGCACATCACCAAAAGAACACCATACCCACAGTGAAGCATGGTGGTGGCACCATCATGCTTTGGGGCTGTTTTTATTCAGCTGGAACTGGGGCCTTAGTTAAGCTAGAGGGAGTTATGAACAGTTCCAAATACCTTCAGGCTTCTGCTAGAAAGCTGAACATGAAGAGGAACTTCATCTTTCAGCATAACAACCACGCAAAGCATTCATCCAAATCAACTAAGGAATGGCTTCACCAGAAGAAGATTAAAGTTTTGGAATGGCCCAGCCAGAGCCCAGACCTGAATCCGATTGAAAATCTGTGGGGTGATCTGAAGAGGGCTGTGCACAGGAGATGCCCTCGCAATCTGACAGATTTGGAGTGTTTTTGCAAAGAAGAGTGGGCAAATCTTGCCAAGTCAAAATGTGCCATGCTGGGGGCAGAACCTACTCCCAGTACATACTGCTGGCCAAAATACATAATCTCCACCTTGAAAATGGGGCACCCCTTCCCTGTACACACTTGTGGAAAAAACATATAATCTAAATCCCTTTCTTAATCCACCCCCGTCAATGCTATTAGTATATGGAAGAAGCAGGAGAAGGTCCCACTTCAGTATCACCCTTTGATTTCAGAAATTGTCTCTATGTTGAATATCAAAAGAAAGCATAGTGCATCTGGAACAATGGAGTACCTGCCCTACTATGACACCGCCAGGGCCGTCTTTACCGCAGGGCAAAAGGGGCAGCTGCCCCGGGCCCAGTTGCTCCTGGGGGGCCCAAGCAGCATTTTACTTCGATTTTACTTGGGCCCTGTAACATAACAAAGTCACGGTCCGGACCGGACTATAGAAAGAGACTGAGTGAGGAGGGGGCGGGGCCTGCGGCCGCTCTGCGCTCCGCTCTGCTGCCTGGCCTGCCTGTCTCTTTAACAGAGCAGACCAGTGGCTGCTGGAGTGTGACGCAGCTGCCGCACAGGCAGAGAGAAGAAGGAGGCGGAGCCCCAGCCGGCAGCCACAACACACAGCCTGAGCCACCCAAGCAACAGAACTTACAGGTATTTGGTAGCCATGGGGGGGGGGGGGGGGGGGGGGGGGGCTCATATAGGACAGGGGGGGCTCTCATATAGGACAGGGGGGGGCTCTCATATAGGACAGGGGGGGGGGCTCATATAAGACAGGGGGGGGGGCTCATATAGGACAGGGGGGGGCTCATATAGGACAGGGGGGGCTCTCATATAGGTCAGGGGGGGGCTCTCATATAGGACAGGGGGGCTCATATAGGACAGGGGGGCTCTCATATAGGACAGGGGGGGCTCTCATATAGGACAGGGGGGGGCTCATATAGGACAGGGGGGGCTCATATAGGACAGGGGGGAGCTCTCATATAGGACAGGGGGGGGCTCTCATATAGGACAGGGGGGCTCATATAGGACAGGGGGGGGGGCTCTCATATAGGACAGGGGGGGGGCTCTCATATAGGACAGGGGGGGGGCTCATATAGGACAGGGGGGGCTCATATAGGACAGGGGGGGGCTTTCATATAGGACAGGGGGGCTCTCATATAGGACAGGGGGGGGACTCATATAGGACAGGGGGGGCTCTCATATAGGACAGGGGGGGGCTCTCATATAGGACAGGGGGGGGCTCATATAGGACAGGGGGATGGCTCATATAGGACAGGGGGGGGCTCATATAGGGGAGGGGGGGCTCATATAGGACAGGGGGGGGGGCTCATATAGGACAGGGGGACAGTGTGTGCTTTCCTGCTACTACATCAACCCCCCCCCCAGGGATCTTGGGGGCCATTAAGGGTTGGACTTTAACTCCTTGCTGCTGATGTGTGTGTCCGTCCCTGTGTGTGTGACTGTCCGTCCCTGTGTGTGTGTGTGTCTGTCCGTCCCTGTGTGTGTGTGTCTGTCCCTGTGTGTGTGTGTGTGCCCGTCCCTGTGTGTGTGTGTCTGTCCCTGTGTGTGTGTCCGTCCCTGTGTGTGTGTGTGTCTGTCCCTTTGTGTGTGTGTGTGTGTCTGTCCCTTTGTGTGTGTGTGTGTCTGTCCCTTTGTGTGTGTGTGTGTGTGTGTCTGTCCCTTTGTGTGTGTGTGTGTCCGTCCCTGTGTGTGTGTGTCCGTCCCTGTGTGTGTGTGTGTGTCTGTCCCTTTGTGTGTCCGTCCCTGTGTGTGTGTGTCCGTCCCTGTGTGTGTGTCCCTGTCCCTGTGTGTGTGTCTCTCCCTGTGTGTATCACCATGCCCACAGTGTTCCTATGTCTTGACGCAGCTGCTTCAGAACGTTCTGTGCGGGACAAGAGGAGGAAGATGGAAGAGGAGGCAGCGCCAGCATGGAGTCCGTGCGATAGACACAGGGAGGCACACTAAGGACGAAGGTAACACTTCTACATGATCTACACTAGTGTTATCTGTGGTTTTACATAGGACTGCAGGTAACACTACTACATTATTTAGCACTAGTGTTATCTGTGGTTTTACATAGGACTGCAGGTAACACTACCACAAGGTTAGCTCGCACAGGGCGCCTGAACACCTAAGGCCGGCCCTGGCTGCGCACCCCAGCGCCAAGGGATGACGTCACTGATGTAATATGCCTCTTATATGTGGAGATCAGTGATGTCACAGATGTAATATATCACCTATATATGGACAGCGGTGATGTCACTGATGTAATATATTACTTATAAGTGATATATTACATCAGTGACATCACCACTCTCCACACATAAGTAATATATTACATCAGTGACATCACTGCTGTCCACATATACCGGTAAGTAATATATTACATTAGTGACATCACCGCTCATCACATATATGTGGAGAGCGGTGATGTCACTGATGTAATATATCACTTATATGTGGAGAGCGGTGATGTCACTGATGTAAAATATCACTTATATGTGGAGAGCGGTGATGTCACTGATTTAATATAACATTATATGTGGACAGCGGTGATGTCACTGATGTAATATATCATTATATGTGGAGAGTGTTCATGTCACTGATGCAATACAGCGCTCCAGATGGCGAGCAAAATGGTCGCCAATGTGCCTTAAAATTTGCAGATGGCGACAAGACTTGTCATAGACTACAGGCCTGAGGTCTATTTGGTAGTGAAATCCCAGCGCAGGCAGGCGTGATGATGTCATCACGCCCGCCTGTGCCAGGACGCGGTGAGGTGTGCGCGTCTGCGTTGCACCATCCCTCGCCGTACCAGCAGCTAGTGAGCGCCAGTGAAAGGAAACAGGTGAGTATAAGATTTTCGCTTTTTTTTAAGGTGTGGGAAGGCGGGATCCAGGGGGCCCAAGTAAATTCTTGCCCAGGGTCCAATCAATATTAAAGACGGCCCTGAATGTCAGTGGTGGTGAAGGTGAGGATAATGGCGTGTTGATGGACGTCACGTGGGTGCTCACAAGAGAGGAAGAGAAGGGGAGTTCAGAGGGAGAGACTGAGCAGCAGATAGGGAGGAGAAGGAGGAGAAGGAGGAGAAGCAGGCAAAACTCACAGTGCACAGGAGGCAAAAAGCAGACTGCAAATGTATCTGGAGCGAGCTATCTACCATGCACGGTCACATCTTGCGCTCCCAGGACTCCTGCACATGGCTCCGCAGTGTGGGCTTTTTTAACGTGTTGGCTGCTGACAATAGTGTTGCCATCTGCAGCCTGTGCTGTCAACGCGGTAAGCCCAACACTCACCTAGGGACGACCGCCTTAAGAAGTCACCTGGCCTTCCATCACCGAGCCCAGTGGGAGCAACGCCGTCAGAACCAACAAAGCCACACTCAAGGCGCTCCACGTCCTGCCTCTTCTCCTTTCTCCTCCCATTTGTCCTCCACTCCACCTTCCACCGTGCCGTCGTTGTGTTTATCTGGAAAAAGGCAGGCTTCCGTGGCCCAAATGTTCGAACGTAAAAAGTTGATGACGCCGGATAACCCTCTTCCCCAACGGCTGACTGCCGGCTTGTCAGAACTGCTAGCCCGCCAACTACTACCATATAGACTGGTGGACTTGGAGGACTTTAGAAAATTTGTGGCCATTGGCACACCACAATGGAAGGTCCCCGGAAGGAAATATTTTTCCCAGAAGGGCATCCCTGAACTACATGGCCACGTTCAGCGGCAAGTTAATATATCTCTGGCACACAGCGTCGGTGCCAAGATACATCTGACCACAGACATGTTGTCTAGCAAACACAGGCAGGGAAGGTATATAACTTTTACTGCCCACTGGGTGACCCTTCTGACGGCTGTCAAGCATGCAACCCGTGGCACCCGTGTGGATTTGGTGTTACCGCCACAGATTGCATGCAGGCCTGCCTCTTCTTCTCCTCCTCCTACTCCATCCTCCGTCTCCTCCTCGGCTGACTCCTCCTTTTACACTGCTACCGCCTGTTCCGCTGCACCCTCCAGCTCCCCAGAACCTATTCGACGTGCCAGGTGAGATGTTACCATGTTATGCTGCGGCTGTTGTGCCTGGAAGCCAAGAGCCACACCGGTTCTGCACTGCTTTCAGCTCTGTGGTCACAGGCCGATCAGTGGCTAACCCCGCTCAATTTGACAGTTGGTAAATAGTGTTGAGCGCGAATATTCGGAAAGCAAATTTTTATTGTGAATATCGGCACTTCGAGAATTTGCAAATATTTAGAATATAGTGCCATATATTCATAATAACGAATATTCGTTTTTTTTTAAAATGTTTTTTAACACAGTACACATCAGGTCAGGAGAGGGCTGGCAGCCTTAGTCCTGGGGGGTAAATCCAGTCAAGTGGCCCATTTTAGCCCCACCCATTATTAAAAGCCCCTCCTACATATAATAGGCCACTCCCAACAAACACTGTACAGCTGACATTCTATTGTTGAGGCCTGTCTCTACACATCATACGGAGAGGGGGGGCCCGTCCTGGCTGCACTGCCTGCTTCACATTATACAATAGACAGCCGGCTACAGCCAGGAAGCTCCTCCGCTCTCCTCCCTCCCCAGATCCTGCTCATTGCCTGTGGTTCCCCCCACCATCTGCCACCCGCCCGTGGCCTGCTGTCCCCCTTTGCCGTCCTCACCCAGCTCTGAATCCTCCTTCTGCAAATGGCAGGGGGAGGAGCCGGAGCATCTCCTCTCCTACATAGCACCACATACCTCTTACATCCAGTGATGTCACCTTTGTTGTAGACATTCTCTTTCCTCATCTTCTCCATTCAGACCAGACCGCCATGATGATTTTTCTGCCATCTCCCGTCTCTGCAGAGATTAAGAAACAGACATTAGTTTCCCACATTTCCATCATCTTCACATCTTCTGAACACCCTTTCCTGCCACCCCCAATACTATACTGCAGAAACAGTCCCCCTGGAAATGCTACTACCACACAGATAGTGCCCCCTTAAACAATTATTGGCACACAGTGCTCTAAAAAATAACTGCGCCCAGACACTAATAGTATAAAGATAATGTCCCCCAAAAATAATTGTGCTAAGCTGATACTGTGGCAGGGTGCCCCCAAAGTAACAGTGCTCCCCAAAATCCCACCAATAGAAAAAATTCTCTGCCAGAGTACACTTAGTAGTAATAATGCCTATGTAGTGCCCATACTTGTAATCATGTCCCTTATAGCCCCCGAGTAGTAGTAAAGCTCCCATAATACCCCCTAGTAGTAATAATTCTCCCTATAATATGACAGTACATGAAATACCCCCGCTTAGTGCCTGCATTTGAACTAATGTCCCCATAATGTATGCCAGTATAAAATACCCCTATATAGTTCCCCAATAAATGCCCTCATAGTGCTCCTCTCCCCCTTCCCCATAGTGTCCCTCATAATATGCCAGTAAAAAAATGCCCCTTCTTAGTGCCCCCAGCAGATGCCCCTATAGTGCTCCTCTCCCCCACAATATGCCAGTAAAAAAATGCCCCTTCTTTGTGCCACCATATGCCCCAATAGTTCTCAACTCGCCCATAGTGCCCCCAAATAATGTCCAATAATTACAAAAAGCCCCTTTAGAGCCCCCAGATACCCCCATAGTGCTCCTCTCCCCCATGGTGCCCCCATAATGTGCCAGTAAGAAATGCCCCCATAGTGCCAGCTCCTCCCATAGTGCCAGCTCCCCCCCATAGTGCCAGCTTCCCCCATAGTGCCAGCTCCCCCATAGTGCCAGCCCCCCCATAGTGCCAGCTTCCCCCATAGTGCCAGCTCCCCCCATAGTGCCAGCTTCCCCATAGTGCCAGCTCCCCCATAGTGCCAGCCCCCCCATAGTGCCAGCACCCCCATAGTGCCAGCCCCCCCCATAGTGCCAGCTCCCCCCATAGTGCCAGCTCCCCCCCATAGTGCCAGCTTCCCCCCATAGTGCCAGCTTCCCCCAATAGTACCAGCTCTCCCATAGTGACAGTTCTCCCCCCCCATAGTGCCAGCTCCCCCATAGTGCCAGCCCCCCCTATTGTGTCAGCCCCCCCATAGTGCCGGCTCCCCCCCATAGCCATAGTGCCAGCTCCCCCCCCCATAGTGCCAGCCTCCCCAATAGTGCCAGCTCCCCCATAGTGCCAGTTCTCCCCCCATAGTGCCAGCTCCCCCATAGTGCCAGTTCTCCCCCCCATAGTGCCAGCTCCCCCATAGTGCCAGCCCCCTCTATTGTGGCAGCCCCCCCATAGTGCCAGTACTCCCCCCCATAGTGCCAGCTCCCCCATAGTGCCAGCCCCCCCTATTGTGGCAGCCCCCTCATAGTGCCAGCTCCCCCCCCATAGCCATGGTGACAGCTCCCCCCCCATAGTGACAGCTTTCCCCGCAAAGAAAGAAAAAAAAAACCTAATACTTACCTCCATCAGCAGCGATGCAGGCCTCTTCCGGCCTGTGTCCCTGCTGTGTGCTGCCCGGTTCAGGCGGCGCGATGATAATGACGTCATTGCGCTGCCTGAGCCGGCCTCTGATAGGCTGCAGGCATTAGTGCCTGCGGCCTATCAGAAGAATGGGGGAGGGACACGCCTCTCCCTCCCCTGCCCCACAGCACAGCCATCTGTATCGCTGTCCTGAGGATGGCGATACAGATGAATATGGAGATGAGCGCTTCCACAGTGGAAGCGCTTATCTCCTACTGCCCGCCGCCACCACCGCCGCCGCAATTACATCCAGGGCCGCGCCGCCTGTGGTAATCGGCGGTGCGGCCCTGAGGAATAAAAAAATAATAATAAAAAAAATAAATATAAATATTTGTTAAAGACGGCCCAGCGGCAGTTTTTTTTTTAGGGTGGCCTGGGGGGCAATTGCCTCCCTGCCCCCCGGCCCAGCCCACCCCTGCATCAGGTGATCATCCCTCCCTTCTTCTAGCTTGTGGGCCAATGAGAAGGCTTTGTCACAGTTTAGCAACATCCCTAGCAACCAATAGAAAAGTTGCCTACCCCTTACTATATAAGAACCTCCCCAGCAGCAATTTTCAAAAGTTTATTGCAGTTATGAAACAGACAGCAGTGTCATTGCTGTGCTCTGTGCTTTGTGTTATTACATTAGACAGTTAACTTATACATATAATTCAGATAGATAGGGGGAGATAGTCAATGTAGGTTAGAATGATCTATAGTGTAGCAGATATTGCCGAAAATTCGCAAGCGCGAACATATTGGAGCACTCTATCTGAATTCTGTAAAATATTCGCGAAATATTGGAAATTCGAATATTGCCCCTGCCTCTCATCACTACTGGTAAAGTGGTGTGCGACAACGGTGCCAATCTGCTGAGCGCGCTGAAACAGGGCAAAATGGCACATGTGCCGTGCATGGCCCACGTCCTGAACTTAGTCGTGCAGCGATTCGTTGCCAAATACCCCGGGGTCCACCTTGTATATGCTTGATAAGCTGCTCCAGCAGTAAATGTGCAGTTAACGACTGCCTGTACGAACTCTGCGGCAGGACAGGTTCTGGGGAGCTTGTTTTTTTTTCACCATGCCAGTGGCTGCTCATGCACGACGCATGCAGACTTCTGCGACCATTTGATGAGATCACCAAACTGGTCAGTCGCAGCCAGGGCGCCATCAGTGACATCGTACCTTACACCTTATTTCTGGAGCGTGCATTGCGTCGTGTCATTAATCAAGCCGTCGAGGAGCAGGAGCAGGAAGATGAGGAAGTCGCAATGCTGAATGAATTCCCAGGGGGGGCTACTCCATCTGAGACAAGTACAGCAGGAGTCTGAAGAGGAGTCAGAGGAGGATGGTGCCTGGGGGGGGGGGGGGGGGGGGGGAGGAGGAGGAGGAGGAGCAAGAAGAGCAGGCTTTAAACTTTTCTGGAAACCCTGGTGTTGTCTGTGGATGGGGGGAGGAGACCGAGGACGACATTCTTCTGGGTGATGAGCAGGAGCCAGGCCGATCCACCGCTTCTAATTTAGTGCAAATGGGGGCCTTCATGCTCCAGTGTTTGAAGAGGTACCCCTGTATAAAAAGCATAAAGGGCAATAACCAGTACTGGGTGGCAACGTACTTAGACCCCCGGTACAAACACAAAATGGCGGACATGTTACCAGCATCACAGAGGGCTGTCAGAATGCAGTATTTCCAAGCCTTGCTTAGAGAGATGCTGCATTCTGCTGTTGCGGGCACTGGCAGAGGAATTTCCACCCACAGAGAAACAGTTGCGGGTACCAATCCTACCTCGCATGCAAGAGGGCGGTTTGAAGATGTGTTGGTCACTTCGGATGTGAGATCATTCTTCCAGCCAATCCATCGACAGCCGCCCTCTAGATCCAGCCTCAGGGAACACCTAGACCGACAGGTTTCCGACTACATCGGGTTAACGACCGATGTGGACGCTCTGAGAAGCGAGGAACCCCTTGACTACTGGGTGTGCAGGCTTGACCTATGGCCAGAGCTGGCACAATTTGCCATGGAACTGTTGGCTTGCCCCTCGTCGAGCGTCCTGTCCAAAAGGAAGTTCAGCACAGCAGTGGGGATCGTGACCGATAAGCGCACTCGCCTAGCTCACGACAGTGTGGACTACCTCACATTTCTAAAAATGAATGAGGCATGGATCTCAGAGGAATTCAACACCTGTGACGACCACGTTTAATTAAATTTCACCTATTACCATTGGAGTTTTTTTCAAGAGGGGGGATTTCGTTAGCCATGTTTTTAATCCAATTTTATATTTTTAGTTCTTTTAAACATATGTATTTGACATGTATTTGTAGTGGCCTGCAGTAAAATTGATATCCAATGACCGTCTAATATACCTCAAGCCACATAATCACTTGATGTTTTCTGTCCGATGAATGCATAATGTTTGGGGCCTGTACTCCACTGGCCTGCAGTAAAATTGATATACAATGACCGTCTAATATACCTCCAGTCACATAATTACTTGATCTTTTCTGTACGGTGAATGCATAATTTTGGGGGCCTGTAATCTAACTGTCCAACAGTAAAATTGTTATACGGTGACTGCCTAATGTACCTCCAGCCACATTATCAATTGTTCTTTTCTGTACGGTGAATGAATAATTTTTGGGGCCTGTATTGATATCCAATGACCTTCTAATATACCTCCGGCCACATCATCACTTGATCTTTTCTGTATGGTGAATGCATAATGTTTGGGGCCTGTACTCCACTGGCCTGCAGTAAAATTGATATCCATTGACCATCTAATATACCTCCAGCCACATAATCACTTTTTCTTTTCTGTACGGTGAATGAATAATTTTTGGGGCCTGTAGTCCACTGGCCTGCAGTAAAATTGATATCCAATGACCGTCTAATATACCTCCAGCCACATAATCACTTGATGTTTTCTGTCCGGTGAATGAATAATTTTTGGGGCCTGTAGTCCACTGGCCTGCAGTAAAATTGATATTACGGTTGAGCGAACCCGAAATGTAAAGTTCGTACCGAACTTTAGGATTTTTGTTCCCCGTCCCCGAACCCAAACTTTTCAGTAAAAGTTCGGGTTTGGGTTCGGTGTTCGGTGAGTTAATGGCGCTTTTTTAAAGGCTGCAGAGCAGCCAATCAACAAGTGTTTAACTCGTGTGCCCTTAGAAGCCATCACAGCCATGCCTACTAATGGCATGGCTGT
Source organism: Bufo bufo (assembly GCF_905171765.1). Classification (NCBI taxonomy): domain Eukaryota; kingdom Metazoa; phylum Chordata; class Amphibia; order Anura; family Bufonidae; genus Bufo; species Bufo bufo. The sequence continues at coordinate 276,973,579 of NC_053389.1, forward strand.
GATTGGCCAGTGCAGCATGTGACCCAGCCTCTATATAAGCTGGAGTCACTTAGCGCTGCACGTCACTCTGCTCTGATTAGTGTAGGGATAGGATGCTGCTGCTGTGAGGGAGAGAATAGGAAAGAATCTTTTATCAGAAGTGCTTGTTTAACTCAGTGATCTACAGCGATTTTGTTTTGTGGGTGCAGTGCACAATATTTTTACCCTGCCCTGAGCCCAGTGACACTGAAAAAGAACTTTGATCCGTCTGTTAGTTAGGTGGGCGTCGGCGGCCATTTTATGCAAGTTCAGTGTACCAGCACAGCATATGTGCTTTTGTGACAAGCTTGAAATACTGCAATAATATTCTGGGTTTAAAAAAACACCCATTTTTGGCAATACCCTACATCTGGGGCCTTTGCTGCATTTGTCAGTGCGAAATACAAGCTTGAAATACTGCCATAATATTCTGGGTGTAAAAAAAATACCCATTTTTGGCAATACCCTACATCTGGGGCCTTTGCTGCATTTGTTAGTGTGAAATACAAGCTTGAAATACTGCCATAATATTCTGGGTTTAAAAAAACACCCATTTTTGGCAATACCCTACATCTGGGACCTTTTCTGCATTTTTCAGTGTGAAATACAAGCTTAAAAATACTACAATAATATTCTGGGTTTAAAAAAACACCCATTTTTGGCAATACCCTACATCTGGGGCCTTTGCTGCATTTGTCAGTGTGAAATACAAGCTTGAAATACTGCAATAATATTCAGGGTTTATAAAAAAACACAATTTTTTTTACAATACCCTACATCTGGGGCCTTTTCTACATTTGTCAGTTTGAAATACAAGCTTGAAATACTGCAATAATATTCTGTTATTGAAAAAAAAACACCCATTTTGGGCAAATTACAAAATTTGCGGCATTTGCTGCATCTGTCAGTGTGAAATACAAGCTTGAAATACTGCAATAAGATTCTGTTATTAAAAAGACATCCATTTTGGGCAAAATACAAAATCTGCGGCCTTTGCTGCATCTGTCTGTTTGAAATACAAGCGTTAGATACTGCTGTTATATTCTGTTATTAAAAAACACCCATTTTGGGCAAAATACTAAATTTGCAGCCTTTGCTGCATCTGTCAGTGTGAAATACAAGCAATAGATACTGCTGTTATATTCTGTTATTAAAAAAACACCCATTTTGGGCAAGATCCTAAATTTGCGAAGAATGAGGAGAGCGTCAAATAAGGGATGTGGCCCCGGTCGTGGTGCTGCTGGTGGAGCTCCTGTTGCAGGGAGAGGACGTGGTCGATCTGTGCCAGCTACACGCACAAGTGAAACACCTTCCTCAGGTGCGAGTAGGCGACAGAACCTTCGGCGTTATTTGGTCAGGCCTAATGCGGCTCTACGAATGGTGAGGCCAGAACAAGTACAGGCGATAGTAGATTGGGTTGCTGACAGTGCCTCCAGTTCCTTCACATTGTCTCCCACCCAGTCTCCTGCTGAAAGATCAGAGTTGGCACCTGCAGCCGATGTCCATCAGTCTTTCACCTCACCCCCTTGCAAATCAGCCAAGCAGTCTGAGCCCCAAGTCATGCAGCAGTCTCTTCTGATTTTTGATGACTCTGCTAGCAGGGTTTCCCAGGGCCATCCACATAGCCTTACCCCAGAAGTGGAAGAGATTGAGTGCACCTATGCCCAACCACTTATGTTTCAAGATGAGTACATGGGAGTACCACCGCAGCACGTCTCGGATGATGACGAAACACAGGTGCCAACTGCTGTGGCTTTCTGCAGTGTGCAGACCGACAAGGAGGGCAGGGGTGAAGACTGGGTGGAAGATGATGTGGAGGACGATGAGGTCCTCGACCCCACATGGAATCAAGGTCATGTGAGTGACCTGTGTAGTTCGGAGGAAGAGGCGGTGGTCGCACAGAGCCACCAGCACAGCAGAAGAGGGAGCAGGGTGCAAAAGTGGAGCGGCTGTCCCCTAGACAGTACGACTGCTACTGCCCACCGCACAAAGGGACCGAGCACACCAAAGCCAGCTTCAAGGAGTTCAGTGGCGTGGCAGTTCTTCAGACAATGTGCTGACGACAAGACACGAGTGGTTTGCACGCCGTGCAATCAAAGCCTGAAGCGAGACTTTCTCAACCTGAGCACATCCTGCATGACCAGGCATCTAAGTGCAAAACACGAGCTGCAGTGGAGTAGACACCTCAAAAACCAAGAAAGGTCTCTGGCTCCTCCTGCTTCCTCTTCTGCTGCAGTCTCGGCCTCTTCATCCACCTCTGGAGTGACAGTGGCACCTGCCACCCCGCAAACAGAGGATCTGCCAGCAACACCACCACCTGGGCCACCAAGCATCTCCACAATGTCCCATGGAAGCGTTCAGCTCTCCATCTCCCAAACACTGAAGCGGGAGAGTAAGTACCCTCCTACCCACCCGCGATCCCTGGCCCTGAATGCCAGCATTTCAAAATTACTGGCCTTTAAAATGCTGTTATTCCGTCTGGTGGAGGCGGAGAGTTTTTAAAGCCATATGGCAGTGGCTGTCCCATAGTACGTCGTGTCTAGCTGTCACTACTTTTCTAGGCGAGCCATCCCTTCCCTGCACAACCAAGTAGGGGACAAAATCAGGTGTGCACTGCTCAACGCCATCTGTGGCAAGGTCCACCTAACTACGGATACGTGGACCAGTAAGCACAGTCAAGGACGTTATATCTCCCTAACAGCACACTGGGTAAATGCAGTGGCGGCTGGGCCTGAGGCGGATAGCAGTTTGGCACATGTCCTTCCACCACCGAGGATTGCAGGGCGCTTCAGTTTGCCTCCTGTTGCTTCCTACTCCGCTTCCTCATCCACTACCGGCTCCTTATCCGGACAGCAGGGAGTTTTAAAAAGTATCTGTTTGGGGGACAAACCACACACCGCGCAGGAGCTGTGGACGGGCGTGGAACAACAGACCAATGAGTGGTTGGTGCTGGTGAGCCTCAAGCCCGGCCTGGTGGTGTGTTATAATGGGCGAAATCTCGTAGCAGCTCTGGGACTAGATGCACATCCCTTGCCTGTCGAATCTGCTGAATTTTGTGGTGCAGAGGTTCCTTAAAAATGACCCCGATATGTCAGAGCTGCTGCAGAAAGTGTGGGCCATCTTTGCGCGCAGGCAATAGTGGAGTTTTAGCTGCAGCACGCACGGGTGAGTCGCTCTGCGGAACAGCACCACTTCACCACCATTGACTGGGCTTACATGCGAGACCTGTGTGCCTTGTTGCACTGTTTCGAGTACTCCACCAACATGGCCAGTGCCGATGACGCTGTTCTCAGCGTTACTATGCCCCTTCTATGCCTCCTTGAAAAAAACGCTTCGGACGATGATGGAAGAGGATATGGCCCAGGAGGAGGAGGAGGAAGAGGGATCATTTAATAGGGTTCCAGGCCAGTCATTCACAAGTTGCTCCGAGGGTGGGTTCCTGCACCCACAAACACCAGGTACACAATTGTCCAGCCAGGGCACAGTTCTGGATGAGGAGGAGGAGATGGAGGAGGAGGAACCGTGTTCACAGCAGGGTGGCACCCAAACCAGCTCATGGCCATCAATGGTGCGTGGCTGGGGGATACAGAAGACACAGACGATACACCTCCCACAGAGGACAGCTTTTCGTTGCCTCTGGGTAGCCTGGCACACATGTGCGATTACATGCTGCAGTGTCTCCGCAACGACCGCCGAGTTGCCCACATTGTAACTTGTGCTGATCACTGGGTGGCCACGCTGCTGGATCCCTGTTACAAGGACATTGTACCGTCCTTAATTCCGTCACTGGAACGTGATCTTAAGATGCGCGAGTATAAGCGCACGCTGGTAGACGCTCTGCTGGTGGCATTCCCACCTGACAGCGGGGGCACAGTGGAAGCACAAGGCGAAGGCAGAGGACGAGGAAGAGGTTGCCAACGCAGCTGGGGCACCACCAGCACCTCAGAAGGCAGGGTTAGCATGGCCGAAATGTGGAAAAGCTTTGTCAGCACGCCACAACAACCAGCACCACCAGCTGATATGGAACGTCTTAGCAGGAGGCAGCATTTCAGCAACATGGTGGAGCAGTATGTGTGCACACGCCTACACGTACTGAATGACGGATCTGCCCCCTTCAACTTCTGGGTCTCCAAATTGGGCACCTGGCCTGAGCTTGCCCTTTACGCCTTGGAGGTGCTGGCCTGCCTAAATGTGTGTTTAGCATGGCAGGGGGCGTTATCACAGACAAGCGCAGCCACCTATCCACAGCCAATGTGGACAAGCTCACGTTCATTAAAATGAACCAGGCATGGATCCCACTTGTCCGTACCCTGTGCAGAATAGATATGTATACTGGCCTTACCCAGCCATTGTTATACTACAGCGCAATTGCTCATTGTTGTATTTTTGATATTTCCCACTCTTTTGGGGTGTACCCTAATTTAAAAAAATAAAATTTTATTAAAACCAAAAAACAGTGTTGGCTACCTTGTCCTCCTCCACCACCGCTTCCACCTACACCACTACGTCCACTGCCTCCTCAACCTCCTACTCCATAAGGACCTCCACCTCATAAATAAAGATTATTTTTCGTAAATTTTTACTTATTTTATTTTATTTTAAGTCATTTCACTAATTTGTCTGATACATTGTTGGGTTACATATCCAAAATTTTGGGCTGAGATATACCCCTGCTCTACCTAGTGGACAGGTTAATAAATTTCACTAATTTTTCTGTTACATAGTTGGGGGACATTCACCAATTTTTAGCTGTGATATACCCCTGCTCTACATAGTGGACAAGGAAATACATTTCACTAATTCGTCTGTTACATTGTTCGGTGACAAATGCTCATCTTTTGTGCTAGAAAGTACATTTGCGGTCTACACAGCATTTAGGAAAGTACGAATCAGGTGAGGCCAGAACAAGTACAGACTATAGTAAATTGGGGGGCTGACAGTGCCTACAGTTCATTCGCATTGTCTACTACCCACAGGGCCGTCTTTACCAAGGGGCAAAAGGGGCAGCTGCCCCGGGCCCAGTTGCTCCTGGGGGGCCCAAGGCAGCTGCCTCTTGAGCCCTGCTAGCCACTGCCCCGGGTGTCAAGCTGTCAGCTACACAGGGGTGCTGCCGTGCCTGCCTGCACTGAGTCCAGGCATCATGATCGTACTGTGTTAAAGTTGTGTGTGATCACTTCAGGACCTTAATGACATCATCACCATGTGACCAGTAACCTAGCAATTACTGGTCACATGGCTATGAGGTCATCACAGGTCCTACCAGGAGTGTTGCTGTGGAGCTTTTTTGTGTGAACATTACATAAGAAAAAGGTGACAGGGGCTGTTATGTTAATATACTGTAAACTACTGTATAGTGGTGGGCTGTATACTGTGTGGGGGCCTGTATACTGTGGGTGGCCTGTATATTGTGTGGGGGCCTGTATACTGTGTGGTGGGCTGTATACTGTGTGGTGGGCTGTATATTGTGTGGGGGCCTGTATACTGTGGGGGGGGGGGGCTCTATACTGTGTGGTGGGCTGTATACTGTGTGGTGGGCTGTATACTGTGTGGGGGCCTGTATACTGGGGGGGGGCTCTATACTGTGTGGTGGGCTGTATACTGTGTGGTGGGCTGTATACTGTGTGGGGGCCTGTATACTGTGGGGGCTCTGTATATTGTGTGGGGGCCTGTATACTGTGGGGGGGGGGGGGGCTGTATACTGTGTGGTGGGCTGTATACTGTGTGGTGGGCTGTATACTGTGTGGGGGCCTGTATACTGTAGGGGGGCCTGTATACTGTGGGGGGGCCTGTATACTGTGGGGGGCTGTATACTGTGGGGGCTGTATACTGTGTGGGGGGCTGTATACTGTGTGGGGGGCCTGTATAGTGTGGGGGCTGTATACTGTGTGGGGGCTGTATACTGTGTGGGGGCCTGTATACTGTGTGGGGGCCTGTATACTGTGTGGGGGCCTGTATACTGTGGGGGGGCCTGTATACTGTGGGGGGGCCTGTATAGTGTGGGGGGGCCTGTATACTGTGGGGGGGCCTGTATACTGTGGGGGGGCCTGTATAGTGTGGGGGGCCTGTATAGTGTGGGGGGGCCTGTATAGTGGGGGGGCCTGTATAGTGTGGGGGGCTATACTGCTGTACTGTATACTGTGGGGGTCTGTATACTGTATACTGTGGGTGCGGTATAGTGTGGAGTGCTATACTGCTGTACTGTATAGTGTATAGTTTGGGGTGCTGTATACAGTGAGGTGTTGTATACTGTGAGGTGCTGTATACTGTGGGCTGCTATACTGCTCTAATATATACTGTAGGGTACTGTATAGTGTAGGGTGCTATACTGCATACTGTGGGTTGCTGTATACTATAGGGTGCTATACTGTATACTGTGGGTTGCTGTATACTATAGGGTGCTATACTGCATACTGTGGGGTGCTGGGGTGCACTGTAACACTAGGGTGAGCCGAGCCCTGGTCTCCTTCCTGCAGAGCGGTGCCCACTTCCAGCCTGAGCCCAGCTGCCCAGAGCACTGATCCTGACCCGCTGGAGTCTTCAGAACTGGAAGTATTTACAGTCATTCACTGTACTCTACCAGATGTGTGGATTTTTTGTGTGTGTGTTGTGGTGGAGGGCGTGATTGCCTAAGGTGTGGGAAGGCGGGATCCAGGGGGCCCAAGTAAATTTTTGCCCAGGGTCCAATCAATATTAAAGACGGCCCTGGACACCGCTATCAGTCGCTTGGTGAGAGAGGACATGGTACAGCTTCTACAACAGTGGTAAAACTACGACTCCCAAGATGTACACTTGCTTGGATGTTCTCAGAACTCCATAGAAATGAATAGAGCATGCTTGGAGTTTTACCACAGCTGCAGTACCGGAGGTTAGCCATCACTGCACTATAGGGATCACTGTTCCATGAGTTCACTGGAGGTTTTATAAAAAAACATATTTAGTAAGCACCCCCTAGTAGTGATTTAGTATCTCACTGCTATGCAGTGCTCCACTGCTAAAAGGGTTAAGTAAGTGCTTTCATATGTAGTATATGCATTTTCTTTCTATAGGCTGCAAAGGGGTTAATTGGCCTTAGAGATTCCATTGCTAAGTGGGTTTGCTACACAATGCCCATATTGGCTGATGCAATCAGTTGGAGCTGAGACAGTGTGGAGAAAGGAAGCAAAAAAAAAACAGCCTCTGGGGAAATTATCAGCCAGCTTGGGAGATAGAGCCTTATACCACCTGCCTCTGAGGAAGGAAATGAGGATTTATTCTGAAGGTAGAGCAAGGAACAGAGCATAGTCTGTCATAAAGGCGAGGGGGTGTACCATGGTTCAATTGGGAAGATTGCATAATTTATTCAGAGGGACTCAGGGAGCATTTGGCCTGCCTACTACCTAATTATAGCCTACAATACCCCAATATAATACCTAACTCCCCAACCTATCACAACTTATACAACAAAAGAGCAAGGATATTCCATGGTAAAAAATCTCATTTTATTCAATACAAATGACATGATCAATACAGGCAAAGGCTAAGGGGACAGGAAATGGAGACTAGACCACAATAGGGCTCTACAATGTGTAGAATCACAATAGGGGATATGTGACCGTGTACAGCAGGTAACAGAACAATTAAAGCAGAGGCTATGAACACTGGAGTAGATGCGGGTGCAAATGCTATTCTCTAGTGGTTAACAACTACCTTGCTCTCAGTCATAGCATCTAACTAATGGATACTGTAGGGTATGAAAGGACGGTGAATTGCTAATAATAGGAATGGCAATATACACATAATTCAAGCCACTCGTCCCACCCTATGCCAGGTACCATGTTACCTACCCATGTTGCTGCTGAAAACTGGTGACACAAATCCCCAACCGCTTCAACCTCGACCATAGGCGTGCGCAGCCTATTGCATTAGGGTGTGCACCCTAAAGCACAAACAAACACGCCGCGCGCGTGCGTGTGTATGTATGTATATATACATATATATATATATATATATATATATAATATCCACAGATCCTCCATAACACTGTGTCAATTTTTATTGTACTAACCTAATACTTAAAAGACAAGCTTTCAAGAGTTTTCCTTTCTTCCTCAGTACGCTTGAGTATTCAGAAACAATCTATTCCTAAGGGTGGGTTCACATCTGCGTTATGCCATTCCGTTATAGGTTCCATTTCAAACGGAATGTAACGGAATGGCCAGATGGAATGCAAAACGGAAACCTTTAAGAGGCATTCCGTTTTGCTCTGTCCTAAAAGAAGTTTGAGAAAGCATAACGGATCCGTCTGGGTCCCCTTATGCAAGACGAAAAACAAAGTCCTGTCGACAGGACTTTGTTTTCCGTCTTGCATAACGGGAACCAGATGGATCCGTTTTGATTCCCATAGACTTTTATGAGGACGGAGAGCAAACGGAAAGCCTCTTGCAGAGTCCGCACTGTAGGAGAGAGAGATAGCAGTGGCTGTGAATTGAAAAGTTCCAGAGCACACAATGACAGCCCCAGAGCCTTTCTGCTGCCTGGCCAACCATATGCTGCCACAGCGCCAGCCCAGCCTGCAGGACATCAGAGAGGCCTGGGGTCCACATTATAGCACCACTACATTTACTTATTATCAAAAAGCATCATACATAACAAAAAAAAAAAAAAGACAGAATATAATAAAAGACAAAAACTTTAAACTACATTGGGGGACCTGTGGACCTGTTATGGGGGACCTGTGGAGGACACACTGTTATGGGGGACCTGTGGATGACACACTTTTATGGGCATCAGTGGATGACACACGGTTATGGAGGCATCTGTGGATGACACTGTTATGGGGGCATCTGTGGATGACGCACTGTTATGGGCATCTGTGGATGACACTATTATGGGGGCATCTGTGGATGATGCACTGTTATGGGCATCTGTGGATGACACTGTTATGGGCATCAGTGGATGACACTGTTATGGGGGCATCTGTGGATGACGCACTGTTATGGGCATCAGTGGATGACACACTGTTATGAGGCATCTGTGGATGACACTTTTATGGGGACATATGTGGATGACACACTGTTATGGGCATCTGTGGATGACACTGTTATGGGCATCTGTGGATGACACTGTTATGGGCATCAGTGGATAACACACTGTTATGAGGCATCTGTGGATGGGGGCATCTGTGGATGACGCACTGTTATTAACAGTGCGTCATCCACAGATCCCCCCATAACAGTATTATCCACAGATCCCCCCCATAACAGTGTCATCCACAGATCCCCCATAAAAGGTGACATATTCCACACAGATGCCCCATAACAGTATCATCCACAGATCCCCCCATAACAGTGTCATCCACAGATCCCCCATAACAGTGTCATCCACAGATCCCCCATAACAGTATCATATTCCACAGATGCCTCTATAACAGTGTCATCCACATATATCCCCTTAACAGTCTATTAAGGGGATATCTGTGGATGGCACTGTTATGGGGGCATCTGTGTGGAATCTGACACAGATGGGGGGGGGGGGGGGGATCTGTGGATGACACTGTTATGGGGGGCCGGGGGGGATCTGTGGATGACACATATATAGCAGCATCTTGTGCTATATATGTGTCATCATCCACAGATCTTACCCCCATAACATTGTCTCTGACAGTGACCCCCAACAGGGGGTGGAGGCCGGCAACTATTGAAAGACCCCGCCGAGTTCCTTATGTAAAGTGTTGTAATTAAACTTGTGCCAAGTTGTACGTACTACTATCTAATCTATTACTAACTTACTGGGACAGGACTTCATCTAGGATTCTCAGTTTGGGCTGCCTGGGCATCGGCACTGGGCGGGCAAGCAGGCTCTTCAAACATTCAAACTAGCCGGCCGGCGGCAACGTGACGTCACTCACTCCGTCACGCCGCACGCACCTGCTCCTCCCACTTTATTAATGAAGCAGACGGAGCAGGTGCGTGACGTCGGTGTGAGTGACCGGGAGACGGAGCACAGGAGCAGTGAGCAGTCCTATATAGTATTGAGTAATCAGTCGAGCAGTCTGAGCAGATGTATGTCATTGAAGCTGTGCGGGGCTGGCAGCCGGGGCTCAAGCGGCAGGCGGCAGTGCAGGAGGTGGAGCACAGGGGTGTGATTAGGGTGTGCCCAGGCACACCCGGCACACCCCGTGCGCACGCCTATGACCTCGACACGTGTTTCGCCACGTAGGCTTCGTCAGGAGGTACAAAACATTTGCACCCGCAACTACTCCAGTGTTCATAGCTTCTGCTTTAATTGTTGTGTTACCTGCTGTACACGGTCACATATCCCCTATTGTGATTCTCCACATTGTAGAGCCCTATTGTGGCCTAGTCTCCATTTCCTGTATTGATCATGTCATTTGTATTGAATAAAATGAGATTTTTTACCATGGAATATCCTTGCTCTTTTGTTGTATAAGCTGCCTACTACCTAACACTGCACGGCCCAGGAGAGCATCAGAGTGAATAACTACTACTGCTATTATTGAAGTTAATGAAGTTAATGAATCTGCACCTATCTGTAAAAAATGCGGATTGGATGTGGACCAAAAATACTGTTGTGTGAATGGGGCCTTAAGCAATGTATGTGCTGAAACAATTGCAGTTCTTTCTTCAAGTCTTAGAAAAGTTCTTAAATGGAGGTTCATGTCTTTAACACTTTTTCTGAATCTGGCAAAGATATTTATTCCAGAGCCTTCTATGATATGATGACAATATATTAACTGTTCACACTACAGCTAGTAACCCTTCTGGTACCAGCAGGACTTGTAGAGATGAACCCAGTGGAATTACAGGGGTTAAGCATCTAAATGAAAAGCTATGAGACTATGGGCTTGATTTATCAGACCGGCAGCGTACGTCGTGCTGCTGGATGCTGCGGCTAACTTATGACTAGGCATCTAGTCTGTGCACCTATACTGATATCTACTCTAATTCCTTGCATAAAAGATAATAAATGTGGCGGTGCCATTGGCACTGCCCACTCCCCACCCTCACCATGCTCCCTTTTAGGAAAAGTGGTGAAGGCGGTGGAGAAACACCCCTTGTGCAAAGTTTTTTGTGCAAATGGTGTTGAAAAAGTTGCAAACGCGCATGCATTACTTTTTTGCAGTGCCGACCATCGGATGGCGATCAAGTGAATGGGTCTGCGTTCCACATGCGGTGGCCCTACGGTTGGTGCCCGTGCATTGCTGACCGCAATTTGTGGTCCGCAGCACGGGCCCGGCCGGCATGCAGGAGGCCTAACACACAGATAAAAAAGTACGTAAGAACGCACATGCATAGACAGAGGATGCAGTAGATGCAAGGCTCACTTAACAACTACGTCATTTGCTGTCTTGATCCCAGAAGCCCCTGTCTCGCAGAGCATGTTACAGATCGGGTTGGGGAAATAGAACTTAGGGCTCATGCACATGACCGTATGTATTTTGCGATCCGCAAAACATGGATCAACAAAAAATACTGATGACGTCTGTGTGCAGTCCGTATTTTGCAGAATGGAACAGCTGGCCCATAATAGAACAGTCCTATCCTTGTCCGTAATATGGACAATAATAGGATATGTTCTATTGTTTTGCAGAATGGACATACGGAAACTGAATGCACACGGAGTAACTTCCGTTCTTTTTTGCATTGAAATAAATGGTTCTGCATACGATCTGCAAAAAAAACGGAACGAACATGGAAACAAAATCTGATCGTGTGCATAAGCCCTAACACAAAGGTCTCAGGGACTCACCACCACCACCTCGGAAGAGATCGAGGGTAAGAAGGCCTCCTATTCAGTCCTGTATCTCCTTCCACAGACTCCACATACGCACTCAGCACAGATGTCTCACAATCACTGCTTGCCACACCAGTGGTAGGAAGTTACTCCCAGCTGAGCTCAGAATAGATGTTCACTTTCTCATAGGTATTCACACCATGCGGTGTTAGATCTTATCCAGCAGGGAGTCACAAGGCGGAATAAGCAAGAAGATGAAGATTGACAGGCACAGTTAAGTTTTATCCATAGACACAAAAGTCCCAAGTATAAAAGCATGTAACAAACATTGCTAAAATGCCCGACCCGGACTATCGGCTTCTTCCGGGGCATACACAGTACATATTCCAATCCACCTTTCATAGGCAACAGTACATCAAATAAAAACAAATAAAAATGTTCAAGCATATCATCAAAAAATTCCATATTCACCTTAAAAAAATTCAGAAAACACACAGATTCAATATATGCATGAATGCAGAACTTATATGTAAAAACAAGACTGCTTGCATAGCAGCCATAGACCTACGATTATATTTCTTTTGACCATAATCGTTTGTAGATTATTTTATCTCCAATGAATGAAGTAAATGTGTATAAATCTCCTATTTTTTGTTTTTTATATTTAATATTTTTATTTTCATTGACTGATTGTTTTTGTTTAGATGTAAAACATAGAAATATATATACATACCGGTATACAAAAAACAACACATGATAATAGGCCAGATACATCAACCCTATATCCTTATTTTTTTTAAATAATATTATTTTACATTTTTTATTTATTTTTCATTTCAAAGTCAATATTCAGCCCCCCAAGAGATTTTATTTTTTATTTTTATCCTCACCTCTACAATTTTCACATACTTTTTCCAAACTCCAAAAACACATTCCTGCCGAATTTGATTTGTTTACCTATTTATAAAAGTTGCCTATAAAAGGTGGATTGGAACATGTGCTGTGTATGCCCCATGAGAAGCCGATAGTCGGGAGGAACCCTGGGTCAGGCGTTTTAGCAAGAGTTTTGTATGTATAGATTAAACCTATGATTTTAACTGTGCCTGTTGTAGCGGAGGGGTAGCACGATCCACAAGGTCTCCGCTGGTAGACAGGAAAAGCAGGCAATGATCCAAATAGGCCGGTACAGCATACAATCCTTCCCTCCCAAGAACTGTAACGGAACGCCTAGCACCCCGACCGGGTACCTCCGTCGATAGAGGCTCCTAGTGCTTCCAGAGGACTCCAAGCACTCCACTTGACACCGTCAGCACTGCAGACCCCATGAACCGCCGAAGCTTGGTGGAGGTCTCGCCGTCTCCTACCCACCCTGGACCTATGACAAGGCTTCAGGCTCCAGTGGGTGAACCTCTCCTAAATCCAGAGACAGGAACCAGGAGCAAGCTCTTAAAAGAGCTAGGAGTTATAGCTAGGGGAGTATACAGCGTATAGCAATCCCCATACACATGAGACGAGGCTCTATGTTGAATGTAAAACAGGCACACTTTATTGAGGGCTACCCGCCCGTATTTATGCAGCTCCCCATCTGGTGGACACGCCCCTAGTGGACCAGAAGGAAGACTGCGACACAGGACAGATATGCAGCAACTCAGGATACACCGACACAACACATCCCCACAATGCATCATGGTTTCCTCCTCTCTGCCCTGGAGACACCCGAGGAGTAATCCAATTATCTCTCAGGACAAAGGGAAATCACCAATACACATGTGGGAACAACCGGACAGAAATCACCACCCAAACACACAATGTCACACCCTCCCAACAAACACAGACATTTAACATATTCCCAGCTAGCTCAAGTCTGAGGGCATATCATTAGGTGAATGCCGCTCAGAATACACAAATACAATAAAATTAGCTATCTGGGTGCCCTCACATAACATACAATTGCATGAATGCTGGCTGTTTTCATGCAGCCAGCATAGGAACGTTACAGCCCACCTGAACCATATTACCCAAAACATATATACGCTTGGTTCTTTAAAGTGGTATACACATATGCAATAACATTGTACATACAGGAATGACAATATACAGTGGCTGGGTTTGCCACACCTGTCATCTCCTTGATTATTCCGCCTAGTGACTCCCTGCTGGAAAATATCTAACACTGCATGGTCTGAACACCTATGAGCAAGTGAACATCTATTCTGAGCTCAGCTGGGAGTAACTTCCTACCGCTGCTGTGGCAAGCAGTGATTGTGAGAAATCTGTGCCAAGCGTGTATGTGAAGTCAGTGAAAGGAGATACAGGACTGATTAGGAGGCCTTTGTACCCTCGATCTCTTCTGAGGTGGTGGTGATGAGTCCCTGAGTAGTGTTGAGCAAACTTGTGGTTTCAAGTTCGGCGTTCCAGGTGTCGGTTTGGGTTATCTAAGAATTCCGTTATGGATTCCGCTACCACAGACCATAACTTATGGTCCGTGGCAGCGGAATCCATAATGGATTCACCACTGTTGGCAGAGGCGTGTTTAGGGGGGGGGGGGGGCATGTGCCCTGGATGCTGGGTGAGTGCCAACAAGCCACTTTGCTTCCCAACATTTTTGTGCAATCACCACTAGAGGGGGGTCAGTTCAAAAAGTTTTTAAAACTTTCATAGCTGTATAAATTCTTGGGCACTGAGCTCCCCCTAGTGGGGGCTGCAGGCAGACAGGTTTTTAATATACTGTGTAAGGGGAAAGTAGATGAATTATAGCTGTATAGCTGAGATTTATCAATATATTTAAACTAATTATCTCAGAAATGCATGATGACGCGCTCCTTTTTGTATTCTTCCATGCATGCTATTTCTTAAAAGGGAGACATTTTTATAGCCTCAGGTAAGGGTTGCATACCATAGAAGCAGATCATGTGGCTACTGTGGGGCCCCTAGAAAAAGGATACAAGTTACAAATATGGGTATCAAAACATATCAAACATAGGTATGAGAAATTAAGCCAGCGATTTTGGAAAAGGAGGGAAAAAAGCCCCATGTGCTATCCCAAATGGTTAGGGTTGTGGTGCTGTTAACCAGCACTAGAAGGGTGCACTATTGAAGCTCTGTTATTGGTTCCACTCCTCCATGTACACCCTTGGCCCTTGGCTTCAGGGTATATTCACACAATACCCATAGCATCAACACCTTCTAATCTGAAAGCCTAGCAATTATTGAGAGGCTGAAATTGAATTTACTGTCGACTTGGTGGACAATTTATTTTACACATTGATCTTTTAGTTGATGAGTTCCTTGCTGTTATTAATTGAGTAAAATGACAGAACAGCATGGGAGCTGATTAATAAGCATTCAGTAAAGATACATGGGTTACACAGATGCAAAAAGTACTTAAAGAGGTATTCTCATCTCAGCCATTTCTAGTATATCCACAGGATATGCCATGTCTGGAAGGTATCGGTCATTAGGCTGCAGGGTTGGACTGGCCCACCAGAGGACCTGAGGATCCTCCAGTGGGCCCAAGATCTGACAATAATGGACCCATAATAAAAGAAGGCCCTTAAGGTTCTATATCCACAGAGGTTGGGTCCTCAGAATTATTTCCTCTGGTGGGCCCAAGAGGACTTCAGTCAGACGCTGTGAGGTGGCCAAGGAGCCCCATTCTTAACATAGGTGTGGCTCCTTTTTTCTAATCTTATACAGAACATAGAAAAAGACTTTGCTACTGAAGTTTTAAAGGCTACATCCTTTCAAAAAAATTAAAGCAGACCACACCAGGTAGCTAGCCAGTTTCAGTTCTCCATGTGACAAGCACACACACTTAGAATGTTGACTACATGGACAAAATGGACAAACATTTCCTGAGTGACTTCTACTAAAGATGTCCTCCCTTAGGGTTCATTCAGACGACTTTTGTGGTCTGCAAATTACGGATCTGCAAAAAATGAATTCCGACTCTTGCAGCACAGAAGGGCCAGCCATATGATAGAAATGCCTATTCTTGTCCACAATTGACAGGAGGAAAAGGACTTAATGATCCTACCAATGCCTCTCCCTCCTTTAGTGTCATCCACACTGCAGCCACAGGGTGCAAAAGGTTGGAAATCACAGATGCCGGCGCATTAACCCCTGCACAGCCAATGTCAGCGCTGATCGCTGCATGTGCGAGCTTCAAACATGTGCGGGGTGTCCATCAAGTCCCCACGCTGCTGTGACGGGGACCCGATGGCAGGGAAGGTAGCCCTATGCCTTCCTTAGGCATCGTGACTGCCTTCCGGGAGGGCCTGTGAAATCCAGCCCCCTGTATTACACTGGCAATACATGTACAGCCAATGCATTACAATACAGAATTATTTTAATGCATTGTAAAGGGGATCAGACCCCCAAAAGTTGAAGTCCCAGAGCGGGACAAAAAAAAAAATTTGAAAAAAGTTTAAAAATAAAAAGGTTTCCAAAAATATATATATTTTCAATTAGAAAAATAAAGCATCCTTTTACCAAAATAAAGTTAATAAAAAATAAAAAAAATAGGATATTGACGTGTCCGCATCGAACATTTCTATAAAAATATCACATGACCTAACCTTAATAAAAACTGCTAAATGAACCATTTTTTTGGCACATTACATCACTAAACGTGCAGCACCAAATGATCAAAAAGGCGTATGGCCCCCAAAATAGTACCAATCAAACCATTACCTCATCAAGCAAAAAATGAGCCCCTACCTAAGGCAATCGGCCAAAAAATAAAACAAATATGGCTCTCAGAATATGGAGACCCTAAAACATAATTTCTTTCGGTTATTGTGTAATACTAAAATAAAAAAAATATATACATGTTAGGTATCGCCACGTCAGTAATAACCAGCTGTATAAAAATATCACATGACCTAACCCTTCAGGTGAACACCGTAAAAAAAAAAAAATTAAAAATGTGTCAAAGAAGTCATTTTTTGTCACCTTACATCACAAAAAGCGTAATTCCAAGTGATCAAATTCTTCCTAAATTTTGTATTTTTTTTAATATAGAATTTTTTTTTTGATAATGAATTTTACCATGAAAAACTATATGTGACGAGAAACCAATTTCAGAATAGCCTGGATAAGTAAAAGAGTTTTATAAATACTACCACATAAAGTAACCCATGTCAGATTTGCTAAAAATGGCCTGGCCAGAATGGTGAAAAATGGCCCGGTCATTAAGGGGTGAATTTGCATATGTTATGAGTTCTGAGTTGTTTGTCTAAACTCTGAACATTGTGTGATTACAGGGGTTCCACTTCCCTCAGTCTGTCGCAGGTTGTCGACAGACAAGATGGAGGTGTTGGTGGTGTCCGGCGAGGAGGAGGCGGGAGACCAGGATGGACCCTCCAAGCAAGAGCCTGAGGCACCAACAACACCACCTAAAGTTGGTGAGGAGATGGAGGTTTCAGAGTCTGGTCCCTACCAGAAGCTAGATTCCACACACCCGGCTACTGATGAGGAGGAGGAGGTTGTCACCAGCCCACGCCAGGAGGGTAAATATGTTCACACAGCAATATCATTCGGTATCCATGCATCTTAATCAGATTTTAATATTTTTTTTTCTATCCTAGCAGTACTAATTCAATTGCATAAAAAAAAAATGTCCCAACTGCAAGCCCAACATGATGCAGGCATGCAGGACATGCGTAGGCGGCTGCAGGACATGCGGAGGCAGCTGCACAAGATGGAGGTGCTGCATGAAAAAAAAAATGATGGAAATGTCAGACCTCCATGAAGTGTTGAAAAAGTTGCCTTAGAGGCCTGTTTATAAATAAATACTGTTTTCCTGTTATAACATGTGGTTACGTTTTTTAATACTGTTATGTTTTCATGTAATTCAAACTGATAAGGTTGCAGTAAGGACCCTTTAGTCCTGGGTAAAACTTATCAGGATCAGGACAGCCCACAGCAGCAGGTAAATGGTAATGTTGTAGTATAAGGCCTACACATAGCTCCACCACACTCATCAGGACAAACATAAGCAGGTAAATGGTAATGGTGTAGTATAAGGCCTACACATAGCTCAGCCAAACACATCAGGACAGACAGCAGCAGGTAAATGGTAATAGTGTAGTATAAAGCCCTACACATAGCTTGGCCAAACTCAGTCAGAACAGACAGGAGCCGATTCTTTGTTTGCAGCAGGAATATGTTCCCAGGAATGGGCCCCCACCAGACCTGGGCAACAACAAAAATAAACTTAGACACCTCTGAAAGCAGCAGCATGTTCTTGGTTTGCAGCAGGAATGTGTTCCTCGGAATGGGCGACCACCAGACATGGGCAACATCAAAAATAAACTTTGACACCTCTGAAAGCAGCAACAGGTTCTTTGTTTGCAGCATAAATGTGCTCCCATACATACAAAATGCAATATTTTCATTTGACAAAATAGTTTATCGATATTTTACGTTTGTACAGCCCACAATAAATTAGTACGACATTAGCTACACACGCTGCCTGCTGCGGTCTGCTCTTAGTTTCCATATCAGGCACATCAAGTCTAGAGAAGAACACTGCGGTAACGCAGCCGGCCGCGTCGTGTGCTGATTCCTCCAAGCCAGAGGGCAGTAGGACTGGCATGGTTTAGCAGCGGCTCTCTCATCCTCCTTTTGTCTATGAAAAGTCATGGTTACAGATGCTCGCACGACCCATACATGATCAGCGTCACACACACGCCGTGCTCCAGCCATCGGCAGCATCCAGCCGTCCTCTGCCTGTCAGAGAGCACAGAAGCCAGTGAGGAACCAGCTTGCCTCGGCCCGGGAGTGAAAGTGTCCCCGACTCTGCCGCCGGGATCAGTTCCCCTCCCCTCGGTGATGACTCTGTCACGGTCCCTGGCTGCAGGCGGTGTCCTCAGGGGCTGCCTTCAGTGCGCAGCCAGGATCATCGGCTTGTGTGTGGTGCTGATCATGTATGGGTCGTGCGAGCGTCGGTAACCATGACTTTTCATAGACAAAAGGAGGATGAGAGAGCCGCTGCTAAACCTCGCCAGTCCTGCTGCCCTCTGGCTCAGTACTACTACTGGAATCAGTACACAGCGCGGCAGGCTGCGTTACCGCAGTGTTCTTCTCCAGATTCGATGTGCACGATATGGAAACTGAGAGCAGACCGGTGTGGGCAGCATTTGGAGCGCTGTGTGCCAATTGGTATCTGAGAGATCTATTTTCCAATATGGTTTATGTATGGAGGGCAGCGTCTAGAGATCACACAGAGGAATAGGGGTTACACTATATTAGGGCTGAAACGATTAATCAATTGAATCGAGTTATTCAACACAAAAAGCCAAAATGGTAAAGTTCACTTGACATTTGAGATATAATGTTACTACTAATGTTTATGCACTACTGTTCTAGCGCCCGTTATTCAAACGGGCTTAATGTTTATTATATATATATATATATATATATATATATAAATATTTCAACAATTAGTTAAATTAATGAATAAATAAATAAAAGATTTAATAAATTAATGAAAAAAAGATAAATAAACTGAAAGATTAAAAAAAAAAACTGGTTGCCAATTTTTTTTTTATAAATTCAACAATAGAGAAATATATAAATAAAGTCATCAATAAACAAAATACATAAATAAATTAATCAATACAGAAATATCTAAATAAAGTTTATCAATGAATAAATAAATAAATTAAAAAAATTCATCCATAAATAATTACAGAAATAAAATAATCAATAAATACATAAATACATTTATCAATACGTCTTTTGTCTGTGGAAAAAAAAAAGCTACACTATACTATATCTCTAAATAGTAATAGAAATTAGAGGGGCACTCTGTATAAGGGAACAGAGACGGTAGTTAAAGATAAAAATTTTAATCTAAAATGAGAAACATAGCATCAATCACAGAAATAAAAAGTGGCCTGATGGAAGTGAAAGTTCAAGGGTTCATAGGATATTCCCCTCTGTCCAAATCAGTCCCAGCAGATCTTAATAAACCTAGATATGGCTCCAAAATGCACAATTAAGCAGCGTCCAACACAGAGTATATATGTGATATATTGTCCAACTTCAAGCCTCCAATGTAGGCGGATAGACAGTAGTATCCAGTCCTGAAAACAATCTCTGTTCAGATGTTGTAACAGAAAAGTAGCAATCGTCTCTTACCCTATGCCGTGCTCGGCTCAATAGGATAAATCAGAGAAGCAGCCGATCCCAGCTCAACACGGCGTCCCACATGGTGTAGAGTCAGAGCGTGACGTCTCACGTGACTCACCAGCTGGAGCTGTAGTGACGTATTTAGTTTTCCTTGAGAGCACCGCCTCAGTGCGAGACTAACTGTGCAGATCACCCCGACCGGCGTAATTTCTTCTCGGTCACTTGTAGTTACTTGGGGGAAAAAGGCTCACTGTCCCAACTTGGCCCAAACGCGTTTCAGGGTATACACCCCTTCCTCAGTGGTAAAGACAGTGAGCACTAGGCAGCTTTTTATATCCTCCCAAGAAGCCAGCCATGGGTGGGACTGATCTAATTGGGACATCATGAAAACCCGGTATAGAAACCAGTTCTCTTAGGTAGCTCAAGCCATATCAAACATCTAATCCTAGAAGTTGCAGATATATTCAAAACATATAGACATAACAATATGAATGTCAGAATAATAAAAATGACAAAATGCATGAAAAAACACATGTACAGTCCCATGCGTCTACAATGTACCTTCATGCGTCATATCAAACCAACAGTAAAAATAAAATCCTCTGTTAAGAGAAATCCAGAGGATATATACAATGGTGTACCAGATCATACCACTATAAAAACAAAATATATCATAAAATGATCTAGACATATCTAAAATATATAATTGACAATGCAGATGTAATAATCATAACAAATCAAAAAAACGCACAAAAAACGCACATGCGGTCAGATACGTTTTTAATGCGTCACTGGTGCGTTTTTCTCAAAAAACAATAAAAACCTCCTATTGGGAGGTATAGAAGCCATGCAGGTCCATCCCTGCGAAATGTTGGAGATGCGAGAGCCAAGAGGGTTCCCTTTCCCATATCTGGGTACAATGCGACAAAATCGCACCATTATGGGAGAAATTTACTCTCATTCTGTCTGAAATTTACAGCTATTCTATTAAATTAGACAGAGAATTGATCTTATTAGGCCTGGCTAAACAAGATAACCGCGTAATGAGGGATAGACTTTTTCCATTTCTAATCACTACCCTTAAAGCCCTGATTCCTAAATACTGGATGAGTACCGACATCCCGACTATTAAAGAATGGCTTTCAGAAATCAATCTGATAAATAGCTTTGAAAGAATTAAATGGTCCTCTATAGGGAACTACAAAAAATACCTTGAAATCTGGTCAAAATGGAACAGTTTCATCTCTTCAGAGAAAATCAATGATTACCTAAACTGACAGGTCTCTGTTAATAAAGGTTTCTTGCTACCAGAATTTAACCTACATGTGACATTTTTCTTTGTTTTTTCTTTATGTTCGTTAACATGCTTTTCCCTTCCCCTTTCCCCCTCCATCCTCCCCCTCCTTTTCCCCTCCCTCCCCCCTTTACCATGGATAAGCAGACAACACATCTCATTTTTCTAGGAAAAGGAGGAATATGAAGATTTGCTCACAAGCTTTCAAGTATTAAAAGCCTCTTTTGTATGCTATTTGGTCATCTTGCCTTAAATCCTGCCTTGCAGTATAAAGCTGTATTGTATTTTTTACTGAAAATTATTCTGTAAACCTATATTTTGATTGACATGCTTCTCCATTGTTATGTTATTAAAATACTATTGTTTGGAAAAATTTAAATAAACTTAAAATTTACAAGAAGCCATGCAGGGTACTCAATTCACATCAGTTGAAATCTGAAAAAACTTATATTCGTGAGAGGTATAAAACTCTATCCAATTCCCACAGAGGACCTATATGGGTCGAAAAGGGTCCTCTGTGGGAATTGGATAGAGTTTTATACCTCTCACGAATATAAGTTTTTTCAGATTTCACCTGATGTGAATTGAGTACCCTGCATGGCTTCTATACCTCCCAATAGGAGGTTTTTATTGTTTTTTGAGAAAAACGCACCAGTGACGCATTAAAAACGTATCTGACCGCATGTGCGTTTTTTTGATTTGTTATGATTATTACATCTGCATTGTCAATTATATATTTTAGATATGTCTAGATCATTTTATGATGATATATTTTGTTTTTATAGTGGTATGATCTGGTACACCATTGTATATATCCTCTGGATTTCTCTTAACAGAGGATTTTATTTTTACTGTTGGTTTGATATGACGCATGAAGGTACATTGTAGACGCATGGGACTGTACATGTGTTTTTTCATGCATTTTGTCATTTTTATTATTCTGACATTCATATTGTTATGTCTATATGTTTTGAATATATCTGCAACTTCTAGGATTAGATATTTGATATGGCTTGAGCTACCTAAGAGAACTGGTTTCTATACCGGGTTTTCATGATGTCCCAATTAGATCAGTCCCACCCATGGCTGGCTTCTTGGGAGGATATAAAAAGCTGCCTAGTGCTCACTGTCTTTACCACTGAGGAAGGGGTGTATACCCTGAAACGCGTTTGGGCCAAGTTGGGACAGTGAGCCTTTTTCCCCCAACTACAAGTGACCGAGAAGAAATTACGCCGGTTGGGGTGATCTGCACAGTTAGTCTCGCACTGAGGCGGTGCTCTCAAGGAAAACTAAATACGTCACTACAGCTCCAGCTGGTGAGTCACGTGAGACGTCACGCTCTGACTCTACACCACGTGGGACGCCGCGTTGAGCTGGGATCGGCTGCTTCTCTGATTCATTCTATTGAGCCGAGCACGGCATAGGGTAAGAGACGCTTGCTACTTTTCTGTTACAACATCTGAACAGAGATTGTTTTCAGGACTGGATACTACTGTCTATCCGCCTACATTGGAGGCTTGAAGTTGGACAATATATCTCATATATACTCTGTGTTGGACGCTGCTTAATTGTGCATTTTGGAGCCATATCTAGGTTTATTAAGATCTGCTGGGACTGATTTGGATAGAGGGGAATATCCTATGAACCCTTGAACTTTCACTTCCATCAGGCCACTTTCAGGGCCCTGCTCTAGTTTTGACATATTTACTGTGTTTATATATGGATGTTTTTATTTCTGTGATTGATGCGATGTTTCTCATTTTAGATTAAAATTTTTATCTTTAACTACCGTCTCTGTTCCCTTATACGGAGTGCCCCTCTAATTTCTATTACTATTTTTTGTCTACCGTGCGGTCTGGGTGGCCTGAGAGTTGAGCACCCACATCCGTTCGGTCTATAGGTCGAGCCGCTGGCCTGTACCATTTTATACTATATCTCTATCTAACCTACACTACACCCTACACTAAACCCTATCAGCTACACTATTAACTAATTAACCTACACTATCTCACACTAACTACCTATCTGGACGCCGCACACGTGCCATGGTTTTGGTCCTCATATCATAAGAAGAGAGACTATTTGGAGTATTGTTTCAGCCCAGGACGGTTTTTCCAACGATATTTTCCGTATTTTATTGTATGGTATCGATTTTATTGATTGGCACTGTTTTTATTGTATGGATTTTTATTTGTATTCCTTGTTTATTGTATATTAAATTAATTGTTTGGTTCCAAGTACAAGTGAGTGCCCAGCTTCCTATATACCATTATTTCTTTAGTATAGTGGGTGAGTCTATATCAGCTGTGAGCACCACTGCTCTATGGTCTGACACTTTTGTGCAGCCTTACCACACTTTATATCTAAGGTACCTAACACCCTACACTGGAACCTAATCAGCTAACCTATTCCCTAACTAACCTACACTGTCTACCACTAAATATCTGGATTATATATGAGGTATCAGAAGTATTATAAAACAGCAATTCAGCACAGCACAATTATCACACTCCTCTCTCTCTCACACAACTGCATGAAACAGCACAAAATGGCTGCTGGAAATGTTCTTATATAGTAAGGGGTAGGCAGCTTTCCTATTGGTTGCTAGGGATGTTGCTAAGCTATGACAGAGATATTGCAGCCTTCTCATTGGCCCACACAAGCAAGAAGAGAGGTTACTGATGGAAAAAAAAACGTGAATATTCCAAATTACGAATATATATCACTATATTTTAAATATTCACAAATTCTCGAAGTGCTGATATTCGAGATTAGTATTCGCGATTCGAATATTCGCGCACAAAACTAGAAACTATAACACCCACTATATCATGACGGTTGCAGGAATTTAAAGAGGACCTGTAATATTAGTAACTATTTGCATTCCTCATGTAAAAACAATTCTGGATAATTTTTTTGATTAAATTCTATGTTGTGACATTTTATTTTCCTGCAAGAAGTTTAACTGAATGAATGCCAGCAGTTTGCAATAAAGGTCCATGTGGGTGTTACCAGCTGGGGGGGGGGGGGGGGGGTGTCCTTGCACAACCTTACACTGGCAGCACTGATTGGATAATGTCAGACTGTGCAGGGACACCCCCCCCCCCAACTGGTAACACCCAGATGGACCTTTATTGCAGACTGCTAGCAATTCATTCAGTTAAACTTCTAGTAGGAATATAAGAGGAACGGAATGGCATCACATAGAGTCATAAGAAAAGATGCTCCAGAATAGGTATTACATTGGGAATTAAAGTAGTTATGTCAGGAGAGGTGACAAGTTTTCTCTAAATGGGTATTCCGGTTATATAAAGTTATCTAATATTATCTATTAGATCCCTCCCTAGCAAACGAAACCCTAAAACAGTAGCACTAAAACACAGGCAAAGACTTTTTTTTTTGTTTCACAGACAAAAGACGCAGACAATCCTAGCACACAAAAACCTAAAACCCAGCAAAAGACTTTTTCACAGACTAAACAGACAGCAAAAGGCTACACTAGATTATATCTCTATCTAACCTACACTACACCCTGCACTAAACCCTATCAGCTACACTATTAACTAACTAACCTACACTATCTCACACTAACTACCTATCTGGATTATATATACCGTATTTTTCGCCCCATAAGACGCACTTTCCCCCTCAAAAGGCGAATGCTGGCAATTTACATAGCAGTCTGCGATGCTGCAGCATCGCAGACTGCAATGTATTAGTGAGGAGGGAGGAGGGACTGTAGTAGGCGGGGAGAGCGGCGGGGCAGTGCAGGCACTGTACTCTGGCCCCGCAGCTCAGTATGTACTGTATTATACGTAGTGTTAATCATCAGATCTAAACTGAATAATGATGCGCTCCCCCTGCTCCCCATGTGCTTACCGGTATTCATGAAGTAGGCGGAGCAGGCACGTGACCTCCGTGAGTTACGGCCGCCCGGCCTGCCTGCTAGCGCTTACTACAGGAGTGTGACATGTACCGGTAAGCACATGGGGAGCAGGGGGAGCGCATCATTATTCAGTTTAGATCTGATGATTAACACTACGTATAATACAGTACATACTGAGCTGTGGGGCCAGAGTACAGTGCCTGCACGGCCCCGCCGCTCTCCCCGCCTACTACAGTCCCTCCCTAGGAATATGTGAATGGGATAATGATGGGGGGGGGGGGGGGTCTGTGGATGGCATTATGATGGGGGGATCTGTGGATGGGACTGTTATGGGGGGGATCTATGGATGACACATATAGCAGTGTCATCCACAGATCCACCACCCCATAACAGTGCCATCCAGAGATCCCCCCATCATAATGCCATCCACAGATCCCCCCCACCATCATAATGCCATCCACAGATCCCCCCCACCATCATAATGCCATCCACAGATCCCCCCACCATCATAATGCCATCCACAGATCCCCCCCACCATCATAATGCCATCCACAGATCCCTCCCACCATCATAATGCCATCCACAGATCCCTCCCACCATCATAATGCCATCCACAGATCCCTCCCACCATCATAATGCCATCCACAGATCCCCCCCCATCATAATGCCATCCACAGATCCCCCCCACCATCATAATGCCATCCACAGATCCCCCCACCATCATAATGCCATCCACAGATCCCCCCCCATCATAATGCCATCCACAGACCCCCCATCATAATGCCATCCCCAGCTCCCCCATAACAGTGCCTTCCACAGATCCCCCCATAACAGTGCCATCCACAAATCCCCCACCCCATAACAGTGCATCATCCACAGATCCCCCATAATAGTGTCATGCACAGACCGCCATTAGTTCAAACCCACCAAAAGCACACCTTTTGGTAAAAAAAAAAATTTCTTCTTATTTTCCTCCTCAAAAACCTAGGTGCGTCTTATAGGGCGAAAAATACGGTATATCACTGAGCTACCTAACTAATGTACCTAACAGTGGTATATACCGTAGGAAGCTGGGCACTCACTTGTACTTGGAACCAAACAATTAATTTAATATGCAATGAACAAGGAATACAAATAAAAATCCATATAATAAAAACAGTGCCAATCAATAAAATCGATACCATACGATAAAATACGTAAAATATTGTTGGAAAAATCGCCCTGGGCTGAAACAATACTCCAAATAGTCTCTCTTCTTATGATATGAGGACCAAAACCATGGCACGTGTGCGGCGTCCCGCTACACAGGCCCAAAAAGTATCTCCAAAGTCAATAGCAACAGCAGCAATCTTTTTTTTTTTTTTTGGGGGAGGGGGGGTGTCCCTGCACAGCCTGACACTGGCAGCACTGATTGGATAATGTCAGACTGTGCAGGGACAACCCCCTCAACTGGTAACACCCAGATGGACCTTTATTGCAGACTGCTAGCAATTCATTCAGTTAAACTTCTATTAGGAATATAAGAGGAACGGAATGGCATCACATAGAGTCATAAGAAAAGATGCTCCAGAATAGGTATTACATTGGGAATTAAAGTAGTTATGTCAGGAGAGGTGAGGTGAGTTTTCTTTAAATGGGTATTCCGGTTATATAAAGTTATCTAATATTACCTATTAGATCAGTGGTGGTTCCACTGTATGGAGCCCCAACAATCATGAAAATGGGGGCTCCATACCCCTGGAGCCCCCTGAAATGAACAGAGTTCTCTGCCACTCCATTCATTTCTATGGGAGTTCCGGAGATAGCCGAGCACTGTACATCTGTGGATAGGGGATAACTTTATATAACCGAAATACCCCTTTAAGGGTACTTTCACCACTAGCGTTTTTCTTTTCCGGCATAGAGTTCCGTCCTAGGGGCTCTATACTGGAAAAGAACTGATCAGTTTTATCCCCATGCATTCTGAATGGAGAGCAATCCGTTCAGGATGCATCAGGATGTCTTCAGTTCAGTCTTTTTTACTTTTCAGGACAGAGATAAAACCACAACATGCTACGGTTTTATCTCCGGCCCAAAAAACTGAACACTTGCCTGAATGCCGGATCCAGCATTTTTTCCATAGGAATGTATTCGTGCCGTATCCGGCATTTAAAATACTGGCATGCCGGATCCGTCCTGCGCAGACCAAAAAAAAAAAAAATAAAAATAAATGCCGGATCCGTTTTTCCGGATGACACCAGAAAGACAGAGGATCCTTATCAGTCTTACAAATGCCATCAGTTGGCATTCGTTTTGCCGGATCCGGCAGGCAGTTCCAGTGCCGAATCACTCTGCCGCAAGTGTGAAAGTAGCCTAAGCCTTTTTCAGTTTTAGACCAGTAATCTTCACCCTGTGGCTATCAAATACACCCAGGACATGCAGAGACGGGTAGTTTTGCAACAAGTCAGAGACCCCTGAGTTGAGCAATTGATATGCAGTGTATATAATACTTTACTTTCTCTGCGCTTTCCATTTTTAAGATTTTTCTCGTAAAGTTCAACAAAGAACTCATGGGAATATTTCCTTATAAATGCGTAATACACATATCACCATATACAGACTTTTATGTAATGCGTAAACTTTGTGTCATACGCTGCCCTGTCCCGGAACTCGGCGTCAGAAATGATGAGAAGCTTTCTTTAGTCACATGTAACTGGAATCATTGCGCGTACCTTTATTTGGTCAACATGAGAGAATGTCTGCTGACTTTATGTCTGGGCTTAATTAAGAATAAGGGGCAATTATCTCTGTACATCTCTACAAAGGGCTGTCAATCATTAACCTACAAGAACATGGGCAGAAGCAAAAGTCTAGGATTTATACGGATAAAAAATAAATGACATTTCCCTGGTCAAATACTCAAAATGTCTTGGAGCACTACTTTCGATACAGTAGGTTTTCTACATGCCATAAAACCCTAGAGGAGACTTCCAAAAGTATACTGAACAAGACTCTGCAAAGGGTTTTCAGGTTTATGTAAAGTTTAAAGGGGTTGACCCATTTCAGACATTGATGGCATATTGCTGGGTCCCGCTCCTATCTCCAGAAAGTGGCCACGTCTCCATTCCCCTGTATTGGAATGCTGGAAATTGCCGAGCCAGCGTTCCTTCACTTTGTGGAGCCTGTTCTGGAAATAGATGCAAATCCTGTACATAGTACTGATCTCAGCAGAGAAATGAATAAGGGCTCATGCACACAAGTGTGTGTGTGCACCGTGCCCGTATCCCTTGGAAGCGACTCATAGTGCTTCCATGTGCTTCCGATCTGTGCCTCCGCTCCGTATCTTGAGGATTGCAGACCCATTCAAGTCAATGAGTCCGCATCCATGATACGGAGTGCACATGGCAGTTGCTCGTATATTGCAGACCCACTGTCTGCGGTCCGCAATGCGGCCACAGGGCACACACACTTGTGTGCATGAGTCCTAAGGTTGTATAGTCTACACAATGCTCTTTGAGCTAAACAGCCTGGACTCCAGAATGCCACAGTACATTGTAACAGTGACATTTGTAGAGAAAGACCTTATGTACTTAGGTCACAGAATATTGGATCCTGGACTGGATACAATTTTGTCCACTTCTCAGCTGAGAACAGAACTACATAAGCAGGTTCTCATTCATTGACCACAAATGCATAAGAAGCTGAGGAAGTTAAAACCAAGTATATTAGAAAGTTGTAGAACATTTCTCTATATAGTGATCAAAATTTACATAAATGCAGAAACCTCAAGAAATCTTCAGAGTACTCTCAAGTGGTTCTCCTGTCATCACTGAAGACTACTAATTTTAGCAGTACAAGATAGGTGTCCTCAGTGCCTCAAATGACTCTATTATCTTTAATAGGTTGTCACATTGTCCTTTGAGATGATTCATATTGCTTAAAGCAAATCATTAATTTCCTAAGTAACATATCTGTTCATTTGGTTGAAGAAGTTATTTGACCCCACAGAGGACTCCAGGACCCAGTAAGAATTTATGATACCAATATTCTCTGACCAAAATTAACATTACACAGAACATACTTTGGATGTTTCTGAAACCAAGTGTTCTCCCTGTTGCTTTTATAGCTGATAATAATAACAATAATAATAATGATAATAATAATAATAAGAATATATATTTTTTTAAACTAGCAAAAGGAACTTACCTAAAGGCAAAGCTATGAAGAATGGTAGCCAGCATAAGATGAACAAACCCACCACAATCCCCAGAGTCTTGGCTGCCTTCTTCTCCCTGGAGAATTTAAGTAATTTCAGAGATAAGGAACTGCGAGGCTGTTGGTTCTTGCCTTTGCTGTTGGATGATCCATCATTCATGTTTCTGCAGTGAATTCTTAGGGTCAGCTCTTTGGAGTCCATCTTTTCTTTCATGACACCTGCTTCCAGGTTCTTAGTGATCCTCTTGGCCACCACATAAACTCTGCAATACATCACCAGGATGATAGTCAAGGGGATATAGAAGGAAACCAAAGATGAAACTATGGCATAAAACGTTTCTGTGGTGATATCACACACAGCCTCATTGGTATTAGTCTGCTGCTTCCATCCCAGTAATGGTCCAATGCAGATCACTAAAGCCAAGATCCAGACACCCAGCAGAACTAGTATGACCCTTTTCCTTGTCACTATAGTGGGATACCGAAGCGAATAACGAACCCCAATGTATCTGTCTATAGAAATGGCGCAAAGACTGTAAATGGATGCTGTACAGCATAGAACATCCATGGCAGCCCAAATGTCACAAAATATCCTCCCAAATACCCAGAAGTCGGCAATCTCTAAGGTAGCAGAGAAGGGGAGCACTGTGGTGCTCAGCAACAAGTCAGCAATGGCCAGGTTGACTATCAAGTAGTTGGTTGGGATCCTCAGTTGCCTGTTGGTGACCACAGAGATGATGACCATAATGTTGCCCACTATAGCCACACAAAAGAAGGCTCCAAGAGTGAATCCAATGATCATAGCCCTTGTTAAGTCTATAGGTAAAGTACCATTGGTATCAATGTGATCGTTGAGTAGGGAACTTGTATTGTTCCATGCTAAAGTCTCATGAAGTGATAAATTCTTACCATGCATCTCCAACAGGTATTCCATAGCTGGATAATTGGTACTTAGAAGCTGGCAATACCACCTTAAAGTGATTCAGGAATTACCCAAAAACTGTCAGGGTAGAAAGACATGTCCAACATCTGCTGAGGAGTCTTCTGTGTCCTTTGTAGTATTGAGCTTAGAGGAGAAGCACATCTGCAAGCCACTGATTGAGAGCCTTATTACAGCTGGTCAGGAAGACTGAGCTGTAGATGGGATGACATGTTGCTCCACCAACTAACTGCACGTCTCAGGGATCTTAAGAAAATCGCTTTTAGCAGCTGCCTTTCTCTGAAGTGACATCACAGCAAAATGTCAGATTCTAATAAGCGGCCACTAGAGGGCGCTGCGACTCAAACAAAAACTCATTAACTGGCTGCCTAGAAGGTTAGTGACAGCTGCAGTCAAAGTTGGATCTTGCATTTTAATTATTATCTTCTTCGCCTGAGGGGTCAGCACTATATTACACAATAACAGACTACACCACCTGAGTAATTTAGTGGTTAACTTTGTCCTGGGGGAGAGCCAGGTCTGAAGATTTAAGAAATTGGTTGCACTCTATAATGTAGTTTTTACACCTCCATGATCGATAGATACAAATGTGTAAGGACAGAATGGTTACACACAGTACACATATATGAGACTGATACAGCAGATGTATTTTAAAGCAAAGGAGTGATAGTAATAAAACTAGATAGATAAATAGAGAGATACAGTCAGGTCCATAAATATTGGGAGATCGACACAATTCTAACATTTTTGGCTCTATACACCACCACAATGGATTTGAAATGAAAAGAACAAGATGTGCTTTAACTGCAGACTGTCAGCTTTAAATGGGTATTTACATCCTAATCAGGTGAACGGTGTAGGAATTACAACAGTTTGCATATGTGCCTCCCACTTTAAAACTGTAATAGTGGAAGCATAGGTGTATCAGCAGAGTGTATAACTAAAAGTAGATATGTTTGGAATAACAGGAGAAGAATCTGATCTAGTAGGCTCCATAATCTTCAGTCCAACACTGCTTTCATTTGCCTTAAGTCTGTACAAGGCAAATAATTGCTGTCAATCTCTGGTAATACAGTCCTGATCAAAAGTTTAAGACCACTTGAAAAATGGCAAAAAATCATATTTTACATTGTTGGATCTTAACAAGGTTCCAAGTAGAGCTTCAACATGCAACAAGAAGAAATGAGAGTGAGACAAAACATTTTTTGAGTATTCAATTAATTAAAAATAACGATTAAACTGAAACAGGCTGTTTTTCAGCTGATCCAAATTTTAGGACCACATGCCTTTAAAAGGCCAAATCTGTGCAAAGATGTGGATTCATAGTCATTTTCTGTCAGGTAGTCACACGTTGTGATAGCAAAGG
Organism: Bufo bufo; assembly: GCF_905171765.1. Taxonomy (NCBI): domain Eukaryota; kingdom Metazoa; phylum Chordata; class Amphibia; order Anura; family Bufonidae; genus Bufo; species Bufo bufo. Next base: position 277,005,146 of record NC_053389.1, read on the forward strand.
CAAAAACTCTCCCTTTTTTAACGTGGTCGGGTTGTTGAACTGCATAAGCAGGGTCTCTCACAGCGCGCCATCGCTGCTGAGGTGGGACGCAGTAAGACAGTCATTTGGAATTTCTTAAATGATCCTGAGGGTTATGGAACCAAAAAGTCAAGTGGAAGACCCAAAAAAATGTCATCAGCACTGAGCCGGAGGATCCAATTGGCTGTCCGTCAAGACACTGGACGATCCTCAACCCAAATTAAGGCCCTTACTAGTGCTGACTGCAGCCCCATAACCATCAGACGGCATCTGAGACTGAAGGGCTTCAAAAACAAAAAAACGTCTTCAAAGATCTTGTCTCCTTGAACGCCACAGAACTGCTCGTTTGGACTTTGCAAGAGAGCACCAAACATGGGACATTCAAAAGGTGGAAGAAAAGTTTTATTCTCTGATAAAAATGTAACCTTGCTGGTCCTGATGGTTTCCAACGTTACTGGCATGACAAGCAGATCCCACCTAAGATGTTTTCTACGCGCCACAGTGGAGGGGGCGCCATAATGGTCTGGGGTGCTTTTTCCTTCAGTGGAACAATGGAGCTTCAGGAAGTGCAGGGGCGTCAAACGGCCGCTGGCTATGTCCAGATGTTGCAGAGAGCATTCCTCATGACTGAGGGCCCTCGTCTGTGTGGTAACGACTGGGTTTTTCAACAGGACAACGCTACAGTACACAATGCCCACAGGACAAGGGACTTCTTCCAGGAGAATAACATCACTCTTTTGGCCCATTCTACGTGTTCCCCTGATCTAAATCCAATTGAGAACCTTTGGGGATGGATGGCAAGGGAAGTTTGCAAAAATAGACAACAGTTCCAGACAGTAGATGGCCTTTGTGCGGCCGTCTTCACCACTTGGAGAAATGTTCCCACTCACCTCATGGAAACGCTAGCATCAAGCATGCCAAAACGAATTTTGGAAGTGATAAACAATGACGGCGGAGCTACTCATTACTGAGTTCATGTTTGGAAGTTGGATTTCTGTTTTGGGGGGTTTAGTATTTTTTTGGAGGTGTGGTCCTAAACTTTTGATCAGCTGAAAAACAGCCTGTTTCAGTTTATTCGTTGTTTTTATTCAATTTAATGCTCAAAAAATGTTTTGTCTCACTCCCATTTCTTCTTGTTGCATGTTGAAGCTCTACTTGGAACCTTGTTAAGATCCAGCCATGCTAAATATGATTTTTTGGCATTATTTAAGTGGTCTTAAACTTTTGATCAGGATTGTATATACCTATGCTGTATCTACTGTGTGCGCCCCTTTTACTGCTGCTGTCCCATGGTGGCAAAATGTGGAAATCAACACATTTCTTACTTAGCTCATCACACTTCACACTGGTCCATCCATAACAATATTGGCAAGTCCTCGTCTCCCTGCCTATTGGCTGTATCCATAGCAAAGTAACGTTTAACCACAGCCTATATCGGATGAGGTCATCAGGACCTCTGTTTAAACCTGGCTAGCTAGCTTATCTTTGCCTGAGCGTCCTTGGTCATTTTCATCCATTCTCTTGATGTTCCTTTGTCATTAGCATCCAGTGTAGCTTTCGTCGTGCGCACCAAATGACCCGCTCCCGCTGTAGGACCAAAAGAGTGTCCTTTTGGCATCTGCTGGGCCAATCTCTTTATGTATGGAATAGCATAGTACACTATACTATTCCATGCAGTGGCATACAGAGAAAACATATAACAGAACATAGAATATATGGTCCTATAAGCAATTTTATGCACCTATATCCCTATACAATGGTATATGTTGGAGTCTTCCATCTAAAGTATATGTCGGGAAACCCTCCCCAGATATACATTTGTCAGAAGGCAAAAAACAAAGTGTGAACAGATTCTTAAAGAAGACCTGTCACCTCTCCTGACATGTCTGTGGTAGTAACTACTTGCATTCCCCATGTAATAACAATTCGGGAGCATCTATTCTTATTAGTCTATGTTGTGTCATTGCTTTATTATTCCTGCTAGTTATGAATGAATTACCAGTAGTTTACAATGGAGGTCCAGATGGGTGTTACCAGTTGTCCCTGCACAGTCTGGCACTGGCAGTACTGATTGTATAGTGTCAGACTGTGCAGGGACACACACCCAACTGGTATCACCCAGCTGGACCTTCATTGAAAACTGCTAGTAATTCATTCACGTCTAACAGGGAAACTAGAGAAACAGCACTATATAGAGTCAGAAAATAGTACAGACATGTGAGGACAGGTGACAGGTCCTTTTTAACATGATAACTGTTCTAGGATGAATCCTCTTCCTAGCGCCATTGAACCTTGCAGCCGTAGCTGGGATAAAGCAGTAATGTTCACTTTATTCGCATGCAAGGTCAATGAGGACAGGATCAGTATTTGTAAAGTATATTAATCCTCAGAGGCAAATTCCTGCGGTAAAACAAACATGCAATTGTGGGACTTTTTCTGCTGGAAGCTTCACATATTCATAAATTAAGGCGCTGTATGAAAATTCCAGCACTATCCTAATGTATGATTACCTATAATTACATGTGTGTCGGCCATCTTGGTTCTTGTAAGTTTGTGAAATGTCTGCAGCTGAGGTAAGTTGAACATTATTTGCTGCTATGGTACACGGATCAGCTGGATTATTGTAATATAAATTGTTCTGTAAATCCATTATTGATTGACTGTAAATTATCAGTCCAGTACTGAATTATGTCATTGTTGAAAGGCTGAGGTCAATTGAGCGGGAAGGATGTCACGCCAAAAGATGAAATGCCAATGCAAATCCTCATAATGATATGTGTGGCCCTATGCTCATGCATGAATATTAAAAAGGAATCAATACATTTGTCAGTGATATTTTACAATGGCAGCTATTGCCAGTGCGGTTTCTACTTGATATATGTCGCAGTTTCTAGAGCACGTCTCTGGTTAAATTCTGTTTTATTGGTTTTTTAGAGGGGTTTATAAATTTTAGAAAATATTGGGTCCAGGAAATGCCCAGTAACCCGTCTCTTGAGATCACACAGATATTGATTATTAGATTTTTTGACTATATAACTAATATAAATTCAGACAGGGAGACGGATCATATTATGCAAGACCAAAGACTTTTAATTATCCTCCCCAGACCTTCACCCACTTCATTCTGCTTATGGACTCTCAAAATATCCTTACACCATCACAATGCATCGCTTCTGTTATCTACTTATTTTGTAATCTTTAAAGGGTTTGTTCCATGAAAAACATTCTACATTTTTAAACCAGGACCTGGATCTAAATACTTTTGTAACGGCGTGTAATTAAAAATTTAGGTTACCCACTGAGGAATAGATAAGCTATCTCGAAACGCGTCTGGGCGGAGTACCTGTGCGTGAACTCGAATGTGAATTATACATGGCCATGTATTAAATCCTACTACTAAGGAAAAGAACTTCGCTTGACTCACGAAAACCTACAGACGGACCAAGTCCCATGAGATTTGAGACGAGATCCTGAGAGTCGCTGCAAAGAGAAACCAACACTGCTGGATTGGGATGTGAATGGTGGGACACCACCTGAAATAACTCCCACATAAAGAATCTCTTGATCAGCGCAAAAGGTTGTGAGTAGCCAAAAAACATATATCTATTCCTCAAAGCTGGTTGTATCGATTAACTATGCAGGCCTGAAACTTAGGCGAAATTGTGCCCTTTATATAAGGACTGAGGGCCTCATATATCTTGATACTTGCCATTGGGACTCACCCATACATATGGGTCTTTTGTACTGGGACTTTCACTGATATATATAGGTCTCCAGAAGAAATCTAGTAGCAATCGATTCAGAATATTGCATTTTATGTTTGTTTTATTCAATGTATTTTATTTGATTCGATTTTATTCTATCGATAGACTGCATAATTGATGTCAGTACCTAGATTCGATTTATTTTATTGTGTTCAAATAAATGTGTTTGGTCCCACATCTCTCAGTGTTTTGAGTGCTGGTCCAACCCCCATTAACTATTTACCTTATTGAGAGCAAGGGGTGGCTCTTTTTGTCCAGAGCACCAGGCGTGATTGTCCATAGTGAGCCATCTGTTTATTGTCTTTAGCCAGTGCGGTGTCTACTTGATATATGTCGCAATTTCTAGAGCACGTCTCTGGTTAAATTCTGTTTTATTGGTTTTTTAGAGGGGCTTATAAATTTTTGAAAATATCGGGTCCAGGAAATGCCCAGTAACCCGTCTCTTGAGATAATGTAAGAGGTGGACCCAAGGGAGTCCATTGGGATACAGTGAACCACACAAGAATGAATGCACAGACAGTGAGCTGTGTGAGCCAAAATAATTTTACTGACTTTAGAAGAGAAAACTATATACAATATAATGTACACCATGATCCAGCCGGACCACACGGAGTGAGGTATGCTCTGGTGTACTGAAGTGGTGATACAACCTCTCTGGGTTGTTCGCAACCCAAGATTGTCCACAGTGGGACCCCAGCCGGGAATTCCCTAATTTAGGTACTGTACCTTTAAATATTCATATTTTGCCTAAATGCCACTAAATATGGCAGGCTCTCCTAACCAAACACAGCGAACCGAAGCCACTAGGAATCAACACTAAATTTGGGGTCTGTGTACCTGGGATCTCGGCTGAGGGGCACTGTGGCTCACAGAGGCCAAATACAGAAAAATCCCACACTATCCCCCCAAATGCCGGTAATGCCCACTCCCCCACCTCAGCTAGACTCCCTTGAACTTCCACGTGGCTATTTGTAACTCCAGAGCCGGGATGTGGATCCACTTGCTGTCGCAGTAAAGCTTTAATTGCTGCAGCGGTGCCAAAACTTGTCCTCACCCTGTTTGCAGGGAGGGACCTGAGCTCAGGATTTAAGTCCCATTAAAAGTGCGCACTAACCGAGTGTAAAATGCTTCAGGCTGAGATCTCCAGTGCAGGCTTGAATGGCAACTTGGTTTTCTTGATGATGATTCACCGCTGGCCTCAGGGCAGGCAGGCCTCTGTTCTCCTCAGCTCCTGATTATAAATGAAGACTACAGATCCTCTTTAGCAGGCAGCAGATATTCACCAATCGTCCCTTGCTTGCTGTGGATAAAGCCTTCACTCTCTGGCTGATCACAGGACACCTCAGGTAAACAATTTAGCAGACACGTCTGAATCCGTTGCTCTCCAACTGCTGACTCTCTGTCCTCCTGCCACTTCCTTTCTCCAGCCCCTGTAGCTTTTCCCAGGAAGTTAGGACATGGCAACAAAATAACAAAATGCACAAAATAAAGAAGCTATTTTTTACAGTCTATTTCAATAAGAAAGCCAATCAGGTGCAGCTATAAGATTACTTTTCTTTTTATATATTAATTGTCAACATCTCGCTCCATTAGTTCTAAGGGGGCTGTCCGACTAAGGGCCTATAGTGGCCAGTCACACAAACTGCATGTTATATCACTATAGCTTATTCAATGTAGTCACAGATGTATCTAATTGGAGTATCATATGTTTCATCTTGGGGGCCCCAGACTGTGACCCCCTCACATCCCACCCCACTAGAGGGTTGCGACCTCGACACCACTCACAGACCCAGGGTTCCCCCACACAAACTCCTCCTGAGCATAGCGCTGAGGAGGAATCCCTGCCGTGGGCCTTGTCGTCCGACGTAGTTGAGAAGGGGGTGTCTGACTTGGTACCGCCACACTCGAGGGTGACACCGGATCAATTACAGTTGACCGGGGAGGAAATCCTTCTGGATAGGACCAGGGCACCGCCCACCACTCATCAGTCATTGCCCCTTTCTGGTAAACCGGTTCACTCCTGGGCGGAGCCTGCTCTCGAAACCGGCACAACCGCAGCATGTTTCTATGTAAATTTCGAACAGGACCTCCACCCCCCTCTGGTTCAACCTCGTAGACGGGTATGTCTGAACCCACCCGGCGCCTCCCACTGATTGTCCAGTTTTCCACAAGGCCTCTTCTCCCTGACCAGCACACGATCTCCCGGGGAGAAGACTTCAGTCCATACTGGCCCCGAGTTAGGGTGTTGTAGTCGCTACAACCGCTCTCCCACCACCTTGTGGACGGTCCTCAACAGTCGTCGATATTCTCGAGTCCACTCGGTTGCAGTGCGTGCTTGTTCACTGTCAGGCGAGGGCATGTTCAACTCTCCCAGCTCTCTCCCAGTCCGACCAAACATAAGCATGTACGGTGAGTAACCGGTCATGCTGTGCACCCGGTTATTATAGGCCCAAATCAATTCGGGGAGATACTCCAGCCATCTGGATTTCTGATCCTTTTCCAGTGTCCTCACCATCTGAAGGAGTGTACGATTGAAGCGTTCACATGCCCCATTCCCTTGCGGGTGATACGGTGTAGTCCGGGACTTCTCGATACCGTACAAGTGATATAGTTCATTCATCAGGGCCCCCTGAAAGCAGGCCCCCTGATCCGAATGTATCCGACTTGGACACCCATGCACCTGTATAAAATGATGGCAGACGGCCTCCGCTGCTGACTGGGCCGTCTGGTCTCGGCTTGGCACTGCCACCGCAAACTTTGTAAAATGATCGGTCATAACCAAACAAAAACCATGACCCGAATTGGAATGCCCCACCTGCACATAATCTATCATCAATAGTTCTAATGGCTGGGACGTTTGGATGGTCTGAATCGGAGCCCTTTGCTCCACACTTTTGTTTAGGTCGCAAGCTCTGCACATCTGACAGGCCTTCTCCACCATCCGCTCGAGATCTGGGCAGTAAACCAGCCTCTGTAGCCACTTATAGGTTTTATCACTACCAAAGTGGGCACCCCTCACATGAGCTCCTCGAGCAGCCGCGGGAGCCATGGCAACCGGGATAACAATTTGTCACCAATGCTCCAACTCTGTCCGTGTGTAGACCTTCCGATACAACAGGTCGTGGGCCATTGTCAGTTTGTCCCACTGCCGGAGCAACTTGTGGCCCTCAGGCATCAGACTTTCTCGCTCCTCTGGCTTAGGCTACGTTTTATGCCGGACCCACTGTTTTACCCTCCAGATATCTTCACACTCATTCTGGGCCCGCACCCAATCTGCATGGGTCCTTCCTAACAGTACAGGTGGCCCTTGCGCCATCCCACTTGAGTGTGCCACCGCCTCAAAGGAAGGTAGGCGACCCAGGTCAGGAGCCTCAGAGTCCTCCAGGCCATCGTCAACATCTCCATCCGGGGAGCCCACAGGTACACTGGACAATGCATCAGCGTTAGCATTCTCTTTTCCAGACCTGAACTTGATCCGGTAGTTGAACTTCGCCAGTCGAGCTATCCACCGCTGTTCTAAAGCTCCCAACTTCGCATTATTCAGGTGTGCCAAAGGGTTATTATCTGTCAGCACCAACACCTCCACCCCAGTCAGGTTTTCGAAGCGTTCCATCATTGCCCATACAAAGGCCAACAGCTCTAACTTAAAGGAGCTGTAATTGTCTGCGTTTCTCTCGGACCCTCGGAGGAAGCGACTCCCATACGCAATAACCCGCTCCCGACCATACAGCATCTGCGCTAGCACGGCCCCCCAAGCCATGCAGGCTCCCATCCGTGTACAACAGAAACGGGGTATCGAACCGAGCATAAGCTAAGATTGGGGCTTTTGTCAGAGCATCCTTCACTTTATCTAGTGCTTTCTCCTGCCTCTCCCCCCACGAAATTGGACGGTTTTTAGGGCTATTAGTTGTCCCCCGGAGCAATTCATTCAAGGGCCCCACAATATGTGCAAACTTGGGGATAAATCGACGGTAGTACCCCGCCAGCCCCAAAAACGCCTGGAGTTTTCTTAGGGTCTTCAGTCGTGGCCACTTCTGAACCGCTTCCACTTTTCCGGGAGTGGATTGCACCCCTTCTAGGGCCACCACATGGTCCAGATACTCAATGCTTCGACGAAAGAGTTGACACTTTTTCGGTTTTATCTTCAACCCATGGTCCCTTAGGCCTCTTTCACACTTGCGTTGTCCGGATCCGGCTTGTACTCCACTTGCCGGAATTACACTCCGGAAAAACGCAAGTGTACTGAAAGCATTTGAAGACGGAACCGTCTTCCAAATGCGTTCAGTGTTACTATGGCACCCAGGACGCTATTAAAGTCCTGGTTGCCATAGTAGGAGCGGGGAGCGGGGTAGCGGTATACTTACAGTCCGTGCGGCTCCTGGGGCGCTCCAGAATGACGTCAGAGCGCCCCATGCGCATGGATGACGTGATCCATGCACTTGGGGCGCCCTGACGTCACTCTGGAGCGCCCGGGGAGCCGCACGGACGGTAAGTACACTGCTCCCCCACTCCCCGCTACACTTTACCATGGCTGCCAGGACTTTAGCGTCCCGGCAGCCATGGTAACCATTCAGAAAAAGCTAAATGTCGGGTCCGGCAATGCGCCGAAACGACGTTTAGCTTAAGGCCGGATCCGGATCAATGCCTTTCAATGGGCATTAATTCCGGATCCGGCCTTGCGGCAAGTGTTCCGGATTTTTGGCCGGAGCAAAAAGCGCAGCATGCTGCGGTATTTTCTCCGGCCAAAAAACGTTCCGTTCCGGAACTGAAGACATCCTGATGCATCCTGAATGGATTTCTCTCCATTCAGAATGCATTAGGATAATCCTGATTAGGATTCTTCCGGCATAGAGCCCCAACGACGGAACTCTATGCCGGAAGACAAGAACGCAAGTGTGAAAGAGCCCTTAAGCGTTGGAGGACCTGCCGCAGCCGGGCCAGATGGTCTTCAAAGGACTTCCCGAAGACCACCACATCGTCAAGATATATCAACACTGATTCAAAGTTAAGGTCTCCCAGACAGTGCTCCACTAACTGTTGGAATGTACCCGGAGCGTTGGTTAGTCCGAATGGCATCCGATTGAATTCATACAACCCCATCGGGAGGATGAACAGTGTTTTCGCCTTATCTTTCTTCGCCATAGGCACCTGCCAGTATCTGCTGGCCAAGTCGAGGGTGGAGAAGAACTGGGCTCTCCCCAGTGCAGACAATGTCTCTTCGATTATCGGGAGGGGGTAAGCGTCCAGTACCGTATTTGCGTTCAGCTTCCGGTAATCAACGCAGAACCGGAGAGTCCCATCTTTTTTTCGGACCAGTACCACTGGTGCCGCCCATGGACTTTGGCTTTCCTGAATAACCCCATTATCCAGCATACTTGCCAACATAGTTTTCACCTCTTGATAGACCTTGGGAGGGATCTGCCGGTATCAGTCTCGGATCGGCGGGGAGTCCCCTGTGGGGATTTCATGTTCTATCGCTGTCGCACACCCAAAATCCGCCTCATGGCGGGAGAAGGCATCTTGGTACTCCCACAGAAGGGTCTCTACCTTCCCTCGCTGCTCGGGAGTCAAGGTTCCCTGATCCATACCCATGAGCTCCATAATCTTCCGGCCATTCCAATCCGCAGTGGGGATTTCTTCTGGGGTCGTCCCCACAGCGCAAGTCCATACTTTTTGCTGACTTGGCTTGAGAGTGAACTCCTTTTTCCGGAGCACTTCCCCGTCCTGCACTCTGACTTCGGCTAGCAGGGTCCCGGGTGGTATGGTGACCTCCTGGTCCTGCAGGTTGATGCATCTGACAGGTACTCCACCATCTCTCACGGTTGTCAAGGCTCTAGCTATTAACGGTTTCGCTCTCCCTTCTCCACTGGGAACAGGTTCTACCATGACCTCCAAGCCGTCTAGCCTCCGGTTGGTGCACACGGCCATCATAACTACACGCTCCTGATGTGGGCCAAACACCATTGTGGCGCACGATGGAACCCTTACAATCCCCACAGACTGGCCTGGAGTCACGCTGTTCTGCAAGCCACAACTCCTCACCATCTGCTGAAGGACTCTCTGTGTCGGTCGATGAGTCGTGGCATGCTGCCAATAGCGGGGGCCCTCCTTAGCAAAAAGCTGGTTGTCTAGCTCCCGCAGGACATTCATCCCTAATGTCACGGTCAACCCTCGCCTGGGGGAATGTGTCACTAGGATCACTCCTTTGGTTCCCATATCTTGGCCAAATTTTTTTATCCTCATCCATACTACCCCCTTTACTACCAAGCTTTCATTGTTGGCCGCGACCAAGCGGATCAGGCTGCCAGCTTCTGGTCTCATTTTGCACCCGAAATGGGCCTCAAAATAGTCGTAGGGCATAATCGTACACTCTGACCCAGTATCCACCAGGCAGCGAACCCTCTGCCCCTCGATGTCTGCTTCCAGCCATGGACTCTCAGAGTACAAATCTTGGTTCCCATGGATAGGGCGTCGTCTCCCAGTCTCCACCGCAGGCCGCCCTGTCACTGCGGCAGTGGGGAGTTTAAAGGAAGCCCCTCTCCTTCGTCTGCCCGGTCCGAGGAGCAGTTTCGGGCATAATGACCCAGCTGCTTGCACTTCCAGCAGCGGACCCAGATCCGTTCCCTCTGTTCACGGGGTCGTCCCATAGGAATTTCCTCTCCTGCCTGCCGGGTGGCTGGTATGGCCATGGGGGCACTCCTCCTTGTCGAATCGGCCGTCCTCCATCGAGCCATCTCGGCACACAGCGCAGTCACTGCCTCACACAGCTTCTCCTGGACCACCTCTCCAGAGGATTCTTCCCGCACTTTGCCAGTCATTCGCACAGCCGACACAGCCTTGAAGGTTCCCGTAGTCATTTGGAGTTCCCGTGCGATTGCTTCTGTGTAGACTTCCACAAATGGTTTGTCCGGGTTCTGGATTATGTATTCGGACATTTGCTGCCTTAGCCGCTCGTCCCCGATCCCTACCACAAAATGGTCCCTTAAGGGATCGTCTCCACCTCCAGGATCACCCAGAGCCCTAGGGGCTCGACAATTAAGGTTATTCCCTAACTCCTGCAGGGCCGTCGCATATTCCTGTAGGTCCTCATTTTCCCTTTGGGTCCGGCTAAAGAATTGGGCACGTAGTGTCGTGACCTCTGCCTACCCCCCCATGTACCTTTTCGAGATAGGACACGATTTTATCAAACGTGTCAGGCTCCTCCGGGGGCCTAACCATAATGGTCCGTCTAGCCCGCCCCTCTAGTGCGTTAATGGCAACCTCCGAACATATCTCAGGGGCCAGGTTATACATCTTTATGGCTCCCCTAACCCGGTCTACCCAGTCGGATAGCAACATGTTTTTCCCGTCATATTTCGCTAAGTGATTCAACAGAGCACCCGTCGGGAGGTGTCCCATCAGGGCCTGTGGGGGTGCTGCCCTGGGGGTGGCAATGGGCGCCACTGCCTCGCCACCCCCTGAATTCGCTGCTGCAGCCTGTAGGGCAGGCTGAGCCGCTCCCTCCGCTGCATTCGCCTGCATGGGTGTCACTGTATCCTGCTGACTACACCAATTTGTAAGAGGTGGACCCGAGGGAGTCAGTGAACCACACAAGAATGAATGCATGGACAGTGAGCTGTGTGAACCAAAATAATTTTACTGACTTTAGAAGAGAAAACTATATACAATATAATGTACATCGTGATTTAGCCGGACCACACAGAGTGAGGTATGCTCTGGTGTACTGAAGTGGTGATACAACCTCTCTGGGTTATTAGCAACCCAAGATTGTCCACAGTGGGACCCCAGTCGGGAATTCCCTAATTTAGGTACTGTACCTTTAAATATTCATATTTTGCCTAAATGCCACTAAATATGGCAGGATCTCCTAACCAAACACAGCGAACCGAAGCCACTAGGAATCAACACTAAATTTGGGGTCTGTGTACCTGGGATCTCGGCTGAGGGGCACTGTGGCTCACAGAGGCCAGATACAGAAAAATCCCACACTATCCCCCCAAATGCCGGTAATGCCCACTCCCCCACCTCAACTAGACTCCCTTGGAGGGAGGGACCTGAGCTCAGGATTTAAGTCCCATTAAAAGTGCGCACTAACAGAGTGAAATGCTTCAGGCTGAGATCTCCAGTGCAGGCTTGAATGGCAACTTGGTTTTCTTGATGATTATTCACTGCTGGCCTCAGGGCAGGCAGGCCTCTGGTCTCCTCAGCTCCTGATTATAAATGAAGACTACAGATCCTCTTTAGCAGGCAGCAGATATTCACCAATCGTCCCTTGCTTGCTGTGGATAAAGCCTTCACTCTCTGGCTGATCACAGGACACCTCAGGTAAACAATTTAGCAGACACGTCTGAATCCGTTGCTCTCCAACTGCCGACTCTCTGTCCTCCTGCCACTTCCTTTCTCCAGCCCCTGTAGCTTTTCCCAGGAAATTAGGACATGGCAACAAAATAACAAAATGCACAAAATAAATAAGAAGCTATTTTTTACAGTCTATTTCAATAAGAAAGCCAATCAGGTTCAGCTATAAGATTACTTTTCTTTTTATATATTAATTGTCAACATCTCGCTCCATTAGTTCTAAGGGGGCTGTCCGACTAAAATCTGAAGACTTATAGATCACGTGTACATGCACAAACATTGTGGGGACATACTTTATGTTTCCCATCATTGAACAAGGTTGGAAATTTGATACACCTTGTAGTCACATAAATTGACCTTTAAATAATCATTTTCTAAGTATCTTAAAGACTTTTCACAAATACATGTCAGGAATATCAGATTAAGTAAGACACCTGCGTCTGTACTGAGCGTTGGGTAGAGCACCTTGCAGGTTAGATGAATATTCCATAAAGGCTGTGCGTTGTTCTGAGTCAGTGTTTAAACAGAAGACAGTTGGCAAAGGTGTAGGTGTGCTGGTTAAGAGCAGGCCATGCTGTTCCGGACTTACGTGTTTGCTGTTTCTTTAAATAACATCACAAATAATTTGATTTAATACATGACAGTCAGGTCGGAGACGTCATTTGTATTTTGGATCTAAACTAGGGTCATCTCCTGTACGTGGAAGCCATATTGCAAGTTGTGAACGTATTCACACTACCACTATAAGTCAGGTCCAGAAATGTTATTAACAATGGCAACAATAATAAATTATGGGGCTTCCAGCTTTTTCAACCTCGGTCCATAGATATACACTCCTCAACACCAAGAAGGAAAACCTGTGCGAAATCACAGGAACGATAGACATGTTAATGATATTCAAAAGATTACAAAATGGAAACAAAATATTCTTGATTTAAGTAGTATGAGAGCCACATGCAGAAATACACACACTTACACGTCTTCAATGAGATTCAAGGGTTGTCTGAGGAATGTTCTGCCATGCTGACTGTACTTGGGCATGCAGTTCATCAAGATCCACTGATGGCAAATCCCTTTGCAATTGCTGACCAATAACATCCAAGATGCGCTCAATGGGAGACAAGTCCAGAGACACTGCTATGGTAGCACATTTAGGCCACACAGGCTGCTCACAGTATCACAAGCAACATGCGGCCTGGTGGTGTCATGTTGAAAAACGGCTCCTTGGACACTTTGGAGAAAAGACCATACCACTGGTTCCATGACCAAATCAATGTAATGTTGAGCTGTTAGCATACCTTAAATGAAGACTAGAGGGTCAGCTAGCATACATTATGTCACCCCACAATGGGATGTTTGTGTTTTAATAACCTATAAGTCACACAAAAGGTAGAAGGCACCAGTATTATACAGGGTTAGCCATGAATACCAGAACCCTGTTTCTACAGGCATAGTAAGGGGTTCAGAATGGGGAGGTGTCAAAACGCAACCAGTGCCTGCGGACCGCCGGGACAGGAAGAGGCATAGCGCTTCCTGATCTGTATACATAGCGCTTGGCCCTGCCTTCTCTCTGGGGTGCCCTGCTGTTACTGACAGCAGGCCCCCCACTCGGCAGCTGCACGATTAGCGTGCAGCTGCCATCTCTGAATGGACGTTCCAGAATCTCCATTCAGAGATAAACGACCAGCCCAAGGACGTTTATAGTCAATGGGCGGTCGTGAAGCGGTTAAACATTTACAATATGAGGACCTTCTCAAGATGGCTCCTCTGCCAGTTCTTTGAGGCCAAAACTGCTTTCCCTCACTTCCCATACACACTTGCTGTAGCCAGCAGCTCCCTGCCAGCCAATCAGATTGGATTACTGAGAGACACGCCTGCTCACTCTGAAGCCTAATGCAGGCATGCAGTGTGGAAGACCGCCCCTCTGTCTTCTGTTTATACTAGAAGGAAGACAGACAAGACCTAGCAACGGTCTTTTAAGGGAGCAGTGGAAAGGGACAGAGGACATTAATGAAAGCTGTTATTAAGTGTTTATAACGTTTCAGTAATTTAGAGATTATGAGAGGTTATTAGATGACCAGCACAAAGTGAAAGAAAAAAAGTACGATTTACACAGCTACAAAAAGTTAACTCTTTGTAACAGAACTGCTCACTATTTTTAATAAAGCCCAATAGAAAAAAAATATATTTTTAGCCCAAAACTAGTAAAATGCAATCATAAAAAATGTGCCCCCCTGAAAATGCCTCCTTTAAGAAATGAATGAGACTCATTGTATCCTTCCCTGCCAGTTGACTGGTAGTCCTTGCAGAGGGCATTAGTGTTTTGCCTGTGTGTGTGCGCAAAACGGCCTATTCCATACTTGTCAACTCTTCTGGAATGTCTGCGAGGCTCCCAGAAAAAGGGGAGACTTCTGGGCCTCCAGGAAGAGTTGGCAAATTCCCTGGCGCTAGAGAAGTCTCCCAGATTGGCCCCTAGCTGTGTGTGGCTACAGCACTGCATTATCAGACACAACCGTAGCTGCCAAATAACGAGTAACCAGCCATATTATAGCGGCATGTCAGGAAATTAAAGGGGTGTGGCTTTAGGAAAGGAAACATTTTACAGAGGAGTGCTGCAAGCTGCACACCATTTTCTCCAAGAAGCATCTACCAAAAACTTGGTATTACAAATTCAATTCAACAAAGCATTTCCATAGTGGAGGCTTATGTAACAGGCTCATTCAAAGAACCACAGGATTGTTTTGGCTGGTCATTATCTGGGCCTTCTCATTCCAGGAAAAAAAGCAGTATAAATGGTTTGATGCAGAAGTCCCCCAGGATCTGTGGCTAATGAAAAAAATAAAAATATATAATAACATATATATTGTAAGGGATCGCCTCTTATTTGGGGGTCATTCTCACAGATACGACTTTAGGACACCAGGTTTCAGGTCCAAACCGTGCATTTATTGTGCACACTCCAACCAATACAGGTTATCATGAAGTCGCAGCTTCACCTAACACATGTGACATCCACATAAAATAATAAACACTTGCCCGGCTAGGCTCTAACTAACACAGAGTTTCCTGACTCACCTAAGTCCTTGTTCACACCCTGTGAACACAAGCGGCTTTCTCAGCCAATGTCCCACAGCCTCCTGGCTGTACAGAGCACAGTACGCCCACTGCCTCCAGTCCAGTGTCTCAGCACACATGGGGAATAGTGGTCTCTCAGCCCTCCTGGCTTGGACCACACTGACAGAGCCTCCAGGCCTCTGTCCACAGGCAACACACTCCCCCCTTGCTGACACCCTGGGAGGTGCTTTGTGCCAGCCTGATTACTTCCAGCTGGTCTCGCCTGTGGTGGAATAGGGGTGTGGACCGAACTATCCACCCCTTCCTTGCCTCTAACCTGCGTGAGACCTGTCACTGTCTCACATATCCCCCCCCCCCCTTTGTTCAACCCCGTGAGGGTGAACACCTGCATAACCACGGGAGGCTGGTGAGAGGGCATCCACCTGGCCTGGACGTGGGGAACAGCCACCCACCCTTCTCTTTGGCTGTTCCCAATAAGAACCGGCCCAGATTGGCTTTACAGCCCCACTAAGTAACACAGTGTCAGTGAGCACTAGCTGCCGCTGACACAGAAAATTACCGGTTCTTATTTCACCGAGGCCAGGAACCTCAGTGACACGTACCTTCCCTTTGTTCTGTCAGACCCACGCCAGCAGAGCTTGGTTTATCACCAAAACCAACATCTTGCCTAACCGAAACTGCCTAAAGGCCTCATGTGCCCATCTCATGACCATATACTCTTTTCCTACTCTTTCCCGAGTGATAATGATGCGCTGTCATATATTTTGATCTCTCTCTTTTTAGATCCTCTGGCTCCAGTACATGCTCCTCACGTCCTTTCTTGGACAGCTGCAGCTCTTGCCTGAACTGTTCACAGTCATGGTCATATCCCGACACTTTCTCCTTTGCTTTGCAGGGCTCCTTCAGCAGAGCATGCTTGCCCCTACTTGCTTCTTTTACGTGCATCTGGGTCACTTCTTCCTTCTTTCCAGCAGTAGTTACCCCAGCTACTATGGCAGTTTTAGAGACCTCTGCTTCTTTAGCGGCATTTTTCCACTTCGGCCGCGGCTCCCTTTGGCTTAACTTTGGTCTCTGTAGCACCTGGGGACTTCACGTCAACCGACACATCGGCCTTAACTTTTTCAGTCTTTGTCTTCTTGAAGTCTCCAGTCTCTTTGACCGCTTTCTCATCCTTCTCGGACATGGTAGCATACACTTGCCCTGTTAACCCCTCCCCCTCTTTCTCATCAAGGCAGGAGGCACCAGGGTCTTCAGCAGACTCCTCGTCTTCTGTCATTTTCTCCAGAGGCTCACCCAGGACACTGTTCTCCTTTTGTGGAGGAGTCAGGCGATACAGCCCATCATAATAGCCCGGATCCAAAAACTGATCGTTCACCTCCTCGTACTTCTTCCCCAGCAGCCTGCTGGCTATTTGGAAGGCCTTGTATGCAGAGGGGACGTCTTCCAGGCCTAGGTTACACGCTACCACGGGTCTGTGGTCTTCGGCATCCACATCAGCCTCATCAACTGGTTTAGCAGAAGCATCTTCCATCTTCTCTGCCACAGCCAGCACCACAGTGCCACCCTCTCCAGTCCCATTTTTAACAGGCTCTGGCTTCTTGACGTCTTCCAGAGAACTCTCACACACTTAGATTTCTCCAACTCATCTTTTAAGCTCATGAGATTTTCCGTCTCTGCTTTGAGTTGCTTGTTCAGCCTCTCCAATTCAGCATGCTCCTCAAGCGCTTCTTCCAGGGCTCTAGCTTTCCTTTTCCCAAGCATCAGTCTCTGTTTGGTCACATTTTTCACCATATTGAGCTGAGATGTATTTCTCTTCAGCTAGGAGCCAGTCACACCTCTCCTGTTTCCCCAGGCGCTGAACCACCAACTCCATGTTTTTCAGCAGTTTCTTTTCAGCTTTTTGCACAAGCTTGTGGGAAGTGCCCCTGTGACAAACTCCCCTCTTTTGAGGTTGCCACGAGTGCTTGGAAAGGACTACTTGCCAGCCTCTTACCATGCGATTATGGTCCCATGTTGTATGCACCGGTTTTGTGCAGAAAACCCATGAGTACAGCCGGGCCAAAGGGACTTGTACTAACTCTTGAATTCCTGGTCTAATTCGTGTCATTTTGGGATGTGTTAAATGTCTATGTGTATTGTAAAGGGTGGGACATTGTATGTTTGAGTAAGTGATGTCTGTTCCATTGTCTCTCTGTGTGCATTGACGATTGTCCTCTGTCCTGGAGACAACCGAGTTGTAATTCGATTGTCTCTCAGGACAGAGGGCAATATGTATTCTCCTGCATGTGTTGATTACAGGGCCGATCCTACACGGGGTGCAGTGGGTGCCCCACACCACAGCGCTGCGGCCCTGGTGACAAGTGGGGGCGGCCGCGGCCGGCGGCAGGGCAGAGCAGGAGATGAGCGCCTCCATTGCGGAAGCGCTCATCTCCATAGTCATCTGTATTGCCGTCCTCTGGACGGCAATACAGATGCCTGTCTGTGCTGCGGCAGAGGAGGGAGAGGTGTGTCCCCTCCTGTTCCTCTGATAGGCTGCCGGCTTAGTGCTGGCAGCCTATGAGAGGCCGGTGATGGCGCGATGACGTCATCGCGTCCTCTGAGCCGTATAGCGAGGGACACAGACGGAAGAGGTGGCCTGCATCGCATCGCATTGCTGGAGGTAAGTATAAGTGTATTATTTATTTTTATTTTTTTATATAGGTACAATACTGGGCTGGCACATGATAAGGGGGGCTACTGGGCTGGCACATAAGGGGGGCTACTGGGCTGGCACATAAGGGGGGCTACTGGGCTGGCACATAAGGGGGGACTACTGGGCTGGGCTGGCACATGATAAGGGGGGCTACTGGGCTGGCACATGATAAGGGGGACTACTGGGCTGGCACATGATAAGGGGGGACTACTGGGCTGGCACATGATAAGGGGGGCTACTGGCACATGATATGGGGGCACTCTGGCTACTGGCACATGATAATGGGGGCACTCTGGCTACTGGCACATGATAATGGGGGCACTCTGGCTACTGGCACATGATATGGGGGGGGGGGCTCTGGCTACTGGCACATGATAAGGGGGGGGGCTCTGGCTACTGGCACATGATATGGGAGGCTACTGGCACATGATAAGGGGGGCTACTGGCACATGATAAGGGGGGCTACTGGCACATGATAAGGGGGGCTACTGGCACATAGGGGGGCTACTGGCACATAAGGGGGGCTACTGGCACATGATATGGGGGGCTCTGGCTACTGGCACATGATATGGGGGGGCTCTGGCTACTGGCACATGATGGTGGGGGGGCTCTTATTTCTGGCACATGATTGGGGGCACTCTGGCTACTGGCACATGATATGGGGGGCTCTGGCTACTGACACATGATATGGGGGGGCTCTGGCTACTGACACATGATGGTGGGGGGGGCCTCTGGCTACTGGCACATGATATGGGGGGGGGGGGGGCTCTGGCTACTGGCACATGATATGGGGGGGGGGGGGGCTCTGGCTACTGGCACATGATATGGGGGGGCTCTGGCTACTGGCACATGATGGGGGGGCTTTTATTTCTGGCACATGATTGGGGGCACTCTGGCTACTGGCACATGATATGGGGGGCTCTGGCTACTGACACATGATATGGGGGGGCTCTGGCTACTGACACATGATATGGGGGGGCTTTGGCTACTGGCACATGATGGTGGGGGGGGGGCTCTGGCTACTGGCACATGATATGGGGGGGGGGCTCTGGCTACTGGCACATGATATGGGGGGCTACTGGCACATGATAAGGGGGGCTACTGGCACATGATATGGGGGGCTCTGGCTACTGACACATGATATGGGGGGGCTCTGGCTACTGGCACATGATGGTGGGGGGGGCTCTGGCTACTGGCACATGATGGTGGGGGGGGGGCTCTGGCTACTGGCACATGATATGGGGGGGGGCTCTGGCTACTGGCACATGATATGGGGGGGCTCTGGCTACTGGCACATGATGGTGGGGGGGCTTTTATTTCTGGCACATGATTGGGGGCACTCTGGCTACTGGCACATGATATGGGGGGCTCTGGCTACTGACACATGATATGGGGGGGCTCTGGCTACTGACACATGATATGGGGGGGCTCTGGCTACTGGCACATGATATGGGGGGGGGCCTCTGGCTACTGGCACATGATATGGGGGGCTACTGGCACATGATAAGGGGGGCTACTGGCACATGATAAGGGGGCTACTGGCACATGATAAGGGGGGCTACTGGCACATGATAAGGAGGGCTACTGGCACATAGGGGGGCTACTGGCACATAAGGGGGGCTACTGGCACATGATATGGGGGGGCTCTGGCTACTGGCATATGATATGGGGGGCTCTGGCTACTGGCACATGATGGTGGGGGGGCTCTTATTTCTGGCACATGATTGGGGGCACTCTGGCTACTGGCACATGATATGGGGGGCTCTGGCTACTGACACATGATATGGGGGGGCTCTGGCTACTGACATGATATGGGGGGGCTCTGGCTACTGGCACATGATGGTGGGGGGGCTCTTATTACTGGCACATGATTGGGGGCATCTATGGGGGCACATCTTACTGCAGATTATTGGGGGGCACTATAGGGGCATCTACTGAGGCTAAAAAAGAAGATATTTTATATGGGGGCTCTGTATAGGGGCATTTTATACTGGGACACATTATGGTGGGTACTATGGGGAAGGGGGGGCACTATGGGGGTCATCTACGGGGGCACTGAGAAGGGGTATTTTATATTGGCACATTATGGGAACATTAGCTCAACTGGGGGCATTACAAATGTTTTTCATATTATAAGGAGAATTATTACTACTGGGGGGGCATTATGGTGGGCTTTATTACTCCCCCATGGTATGACCCCCTAGTAGCAGCACCAGCCTCTCCCTGCTCTGCTATCCCTCTGCCCCTTCTCCAAATCCTTATTATGAAATCTTTCTCATTAGGTTAAAGCACAACATCAGCTCCGCCGAGCCCCCGGCCAAAGTGTTGAAGTGGCGTCCGAGATCCCCAAGGGCCAAGTCAAGTAACTAAGTTTTTATGGGGGTTCTACAAAAGAGCTATCGTGGGGCAAAGTTCATATTCGTGTTTACACACGTGTTTTAAAATGAATGCTTTCTCCTATTATAAACAAGTAAATAATGACGCAATGCTGTGGGGCTGGTGTGCAACTTTTTCCAGGGCTGGTTTTTATCCCCAGTCCGGCCCTGGCCGAGCGAGCCGCCGGGACTTTTTTTTTTTTGACTTTTTTTTTTTTTAAGCCGAGCAGCCGAGCCGCCGATTCGCCGAGGAATCTGCGAGCCGAGCGGGATGTCAGTGACGACGTGATGTCAGAGCCCGCGGCGCGCCGCCTCTGCGGCTGGAGATATAGCTCCGCTCGGCTCCACCCACCTCTGCCATCTTCAGACAGCGTGGTAGCTAGGAGGCAGAGGAGGGACTGGAGCGAGCGGACAGCGGAGCATTTTAAAGCTGCTGCTGCCTGATTCAGCTGAGCTGATTGAGCCTGCCCAGTGCCTTGAATGCCTTCTGCCTGGTCTGGCTTGACAGACTGAGTGGCGTGCCATCGATCTGATCATCTGCCTGCTGGCTGCTGCAGTGCCTTGCGAAGTGGGTGCTGACTGCACCTGACCTGGCTGGCTTCCCTGGCTGCACCCTGTGTGTAAGTAATACTGTTACTGTGTGCCATTAAATGCAACCATTGTGCCCATCAAACTGCAGCCACTGTGCCCATCAACATGCAGCCACTGTGCCCATCAAAATGCAGCTACTGTGCCCATCAAAATGCAGCTATTGTGCCCATCAAAACACATACTGTGGCCATAAAAACACAGCCACTGTGCCCGTCCAAACGCAGCCACTGTGCCCGTCAAACGCAGCCACTGTGCCCGTAAAACGCAGCCACTGTGCCCGTCCAAACGCAGCCACTGTGCCCGTCCAAACGCAGCCACTGTGCCCGTCCAAACGCAGCCACTGTGCCCGTCCAAACGCAGCCACTGTGCCCGTCCAAACGCAGCCACTGTGCCCATCCAAACGCAGCCACTGTGCCCGTCAAAATGCAGCCACTGTGCCCATCAAAATTCAGGTCACAAAGAGGGCCTCTGTTAGAGAGCCCCCCCTCCAGGATCCATTAGACCCCATTGTAGTTGCCTAATATATCCCACCCCTTGACATGTGTCATTGTAATAATATAATCAATGCTATTCACTTCACCTGTCAGTGGTTTTAATGTTGTGGCTGATCAGTGTAGTATACATTTGCTTTTCCCCTTAGATGTCTAGCAAAAAAACAAAGTTATCAGGATGTCAATACAAGCAACGCCGAAAAAGAAAGGAAGAAGCTTTGAAAAAAATTACTTCTTCTATTACAAGCTTCTTACAGCCACAGTCTTCATTAAGCAGTGGTCAAGATTCCCTTTGCACTGATGCATCAACATCAAGCAAAGAGTTAAGGTCCAGTGTCATAGACATTTCACATAGGGGAGAAGGAGAAAAAAATAAACAATTGGAAGAATCAGAATGTGATGATGATCTGGTACCCGTGGATCCCGAGTGTTGTACTGAGCCAATAACAACTGGAGATGTAACTTCAGGTTACATTGTTTCAGCAGCAGAGATGCATTTTGACATTGAAGAGGAAGATATATCTGATGTTTCCTCTGAGTCAGACACTGAGTCTATTGTACTTATGGATGATGAAACTGAAATGGAACTTGAAGAGCCATCAACAGCATCACATGGAATCTCAAGTGATCCTGCTTTCTGGCCTGAAAATATAGATGACCAACACAGAATAACTTTGATAAAAATTGGTCCTGTTCAAGAAAAGGCTTTTACTTTTCCAAAAGATGATACCAACAGGAGCTTTTCTATCTCTTACTACCAAAGAGTACTGGATAATGGAGAGAAGATACCAAGAAATTGGTTGATCTATTCTACAGCTAATAATTCGGTCCAGTGTTTTGCTTGCCGGATATTCAACAGTGACAATATGGCTTTGGCCTCAAAACAAGGCTTTAATGATTGGCAGCATCTGACAAGACATTTAAGCCGACATGAAAAAACCACAATCCATATCACAAATTATAAGAAATGGATGGATCTTTCAAGAGCTCTGGAAAAGGGAACAACCATTGATCATATCAATCAAAAGATCATTAAACAAGAAGAGAAACGCTGGTATTCTGTCATACAGCGAATAATCTACATTATCCAATATTTAGCAGGACAAAATCTGGCGCTTCGTGGCTGTGATGCCCGTTTGTTTCAAAACAATAATGGTAACTTCCTGAAATTGGTTGAAATGATAGGGAAATTTGATCCCATCATATCTGAACATATTCAGAGAATTCAGTGCTCCATTTCACAGCATTCACAAATGCCACATTATCTCGGTTACAAGATTCAGAATGAGATAATTGCCATAGTTGGCACAAAAATAAGAGAAAAAATTATACGAAGCCTAAATGAGTCCAAATATTTCTCCATTATCCTGGATTGTACTCCTGATATGAGCCACACTGAGCAGATTAGTATTGTTGTCCGATTTGTTGTTCTAGATCAAAGTGCAAAAAAAATTGAAGTTCGAGAACACTTCCTTGATTTTTGTCCAGTAAACAATACAACATCTGAAGGACTGACATCCTTTTTACTGGCCTACCTAAAGAACAATCACATTGCAATTGAGAATATGCGTGGCCAAGGCTATGACAATGGCGCAAACATGAAAGGAAAACATAATGGTTTGCAGCAAAGAATACTCAATATCAATCCAAGAGCCTTTTTTGTGCCATGCAGTGCACATACTCTCAACTTGGTGGTGAATGACGCTGCAAAGATTTCATTCCTGACAATAGATTTCTTTGGCATCGTTCAAGAACTTTATGTGTTCTTTGCCTCATCCACCCAACGGTGGCAAGTACTCAAGGAGCACGTTACAAATCTAACTTTAAAACCACTCTCCGCAACCAGATGGGAAAGCAGAGTTGCAGCAATTAAACCCTTGCGATATTTCCTACCTGAGGTATTTGATGCACTGTATGACATCTCAGATGATGACAACAGGGACATTAACACTAAACATCAAGCTCAATCCTTGGCAACGAAAATAAAATCATTCAAATTCATCTGTTCCATTGTCATTTGGTATGAATTATTATCAAAGGTGAATGTGATCAGCAAAATAATGCAGCAAACAACATCAAACCTATCAGGCTGTGTACAGGAACTGGAGAAGTTGATCAAGCACTTGGTGGAATACAGGTCTGATGAAGGCTTTGAGAATGCGCTAGCTGATGCCAAAGGAATAGCTGAAAAGCTTGATTGTGAAGCAAAATTTCCTGATGCATTTACAATTAGACCTCGACGGAAAAAGAAGATTTTTGACTATGAACATGAAGATGAGTCTCTTGCAGACCCTACACAATATTTTAAAGTGAATTTTTTCTTTGCCGTTTTGGACACATCCATCCAGTCCATAAATGAGAGATTCACATTACTTCAGAGCCACTGTGACACATTTGCATTTTTATATGAAATCCCAAAACTTGGGATGGACAAAAAGGATATATTGAAGTGTTCCATGGATCTGCAAAACAAATTAACTGACAGCCAGTTATCCCACTCTGACATTAATGGAATAGATCTTTGTGATGAACTGGACACCATTCGACCTTTTCTAACCCAGGAGATGACAGTCACCAACATCTTGCAGTATCTAGTGGAGAATAACTTGACCAACACATTCCCAAACCTTTCTGTTTCACTGAGAATATTGATGACACTTCCTGTAAGTGTAGCTGCTGGGGAACGTTCATTTTCCAAACTAAAGCTGATAAAAAATTATCTCCGTTCCACGATGTCCCAGGCAAGACTTACCAACTTATCCATTATATCCATTGAAAAATCCTTCTGCGAAGACTTGGATATAGATGATGTGATTAGAAATTTTGCTGTTGCCAAGGCTCGAAGAGTTCGTTTTGTTTGATTAAATAATCAATGTGTACACACTGCATGCATCCTTTCCTAGTGTCTCACAACTAGAAGATAATGTACCAACATTTTTTGGGAGACTCCAGAGGTGTGTTTTCAATATTTAGTTGGGCTTGGATGTTTTTCTTAAGAAAAGGCGTGCCACTCTACCCCATAGCCCAGGCATTTGAAGAATACTGGAGATTGTTGTCACATGTACCACCTTACAGCCAGCACTTGCCATATATTCCTGCAGCTCCTTTAATGTTGCTGTAGGCCTCTTGGCAGCCTCCCTGACCAGTTTCTTCTCATCTTTTCATAAATTTTGGAGGGATGTCCAGTACTTGGTGATGTCACTGTTGTGCCATATTTTCTCCACTTGATGATGACTGTCTTCACTGTGTTCCATGGTGTATCTAATGCCTTGGAAATTCTTTTGTACCCTTCTCCTGACTGATACCTTCTAACAATGAGATCCATCTGATGCTTTGAAAGCTCTCTGCGGACCATGGATTTTGTTCTAGGATGCGACTAAGAAAATGTTAGGAAAGACCTACTAGAAGTGCTGAACTTTATTTGGGGTTAATCAGAGCACTCTAAGACTAGATTTACATCTAGGCTGCTGTGCTGCCTTAATGCGTTTTTCAGGCATGTTTTGCAGTGCTTTTTGTGTTTTTAAACCCTCCTTTTTGCATGCAGTTTTTATGCATTTTGTGTTTTTTTTCCTCTTTAACCCCTTAAGGACTCAGCCCTATTTCACCTTAAGGACTTGGCCATTTTTTGCAAATCTGACCAGTGTCACTTTAAGTGCTGATAACTTTAAAACGCTTTGACTTATCCAGGCCGTTCTGAGATTGTTTTTTCGTCACATATTGTACTTCATGACACTGCTAAAATTGGGTCAAAAAAGTAAATTTTTTTGCATAAAAAAATACCATATTTACCAAAAATTTTGAAAAATTTGCAAAATTTCAAAGTTTCAGTTTCTCTACTTCTGTAATACATAGTAATACCCCCAAAAATTTTGATGACTTTACATTCCCCATATGTCTACTTCATGTTTGTAGCATTTTGGGATTGATATTTTATTTTTTGGGGATGTTATAAGGCTTAGAAGTTTAGAAGCAAATCTTGAAATTTTTCAGAAATTTACAAAAAACTAATTTTTAGGGACCACTACAGGTCTGAAGTCACTTTGCGAGGCATACATAATAGAAACCGCCCAAAAATGACCCCATTCTATAAACTACACCCCTCAAGGTATTCAAAACTGATTTTACAAGCTTCGTTAACCCTTTAGGTATTGCACAAGAGTTATTGGCAAATGGGGATGAAATTTGAGAATTTCATTTTTTTGCCTAATTTTCCATTTTAACCCATTTTTTCCACTAACAAAGCAAGGGTTAACAGCTAAACAAGACTGTATCTTTATTGCCCTGACTCTGCCGTTTACAGAAACACCCCATATGTGGCCGTAAACTACTGTACGGGCACACAGTAGGGCGTAGAGGGAAAGGTGCGCCGTTTGGTTTTTGGAGGGCTGATTTTGCTGGACTGTTTTTTTGACACCATGTCCCATTTGAAGCCCCCTGATGCACCCCTAGAGTAGAAACTCCATAAAAGTGATCCCATCTAAGAAACTACACCCCTCAAGGTATTCAAAACTGATTTTACAAACTTTGTTAACCCTTTAGGTGTTGCACAAGAGTTATTGGCAAATGGGGATGAAATTTGAGAATTTCATTTTTTTGCCTAATTTTCCATTTTAACCCATTTTTTCCACTAACAAAGCAAGGGTTAACAGCCAAACAAGACTGTATCTTTATTGCCCTGACTCTGCCGTTTACAGAAACACCCCATATGTGGCCGTAAACTACTGTACGGCCACACAGCGGGGCGTAGAGTGAAAGGTGCGCCGTTTGGTTTTTGGAAGCCAGATTTTGCTGGACTGTTTTTTTGACACCATGTCCCATTTGAAGCCCCCCCTGATGCACCCCTAGAGTAGAAACTCCATAAAGGTGACCCCATCTAAGAAACTACACCCCTCAAGGTATTCAAAACTGATTTTACAAACTTTGTTAACCCTTTAGGTGTTGCACAAGATTTAATGGAAAATAGAGATACAATTTCAAAATTTCACTTTTTTGGCAGATTTTCCATTTTAATATTTTTTTTCCAGTAACAAAGCAAGGGTTAACAGCCAAACAAAACTCATTATTTATGGCCCTGATTCTGTAGTTTACAGAAACACCTAATATGTGTTCGTAAACCGCTGTACGGGCACACGGCAGGGCGCAGAAGGAAAGGAATGCCATACGGTTTTTGGAAGGCAGGTTTTGCTGGACTGGTTTTTTTGACACCATGTCCCATTTGAAGCCCCCCTGATGCACCCCTAGAGTGGAAACTCCAAAAAAGTGACCCCATTTTAGAAAGTACGGAATAAGGTGGCAGCTTTGTTGGTACTAGTTTAGGGTACATATGATTTTTGGTTGCTCTATATTACACTTTTTGTGCGGCAAGGTAACAAGAAATAGCTTTTTTGGCACTTTTTTTTTTTTTTTGTTATTTACAACATTCATCTGACAGGTTAGATCATGTGGTAATTTCATAGAGCAGGTTGTCACGGACGCGGCGATACCTAATATGTATACAATTTTTTTTATTTATATAAGTTTTATACAATAACTTCCTTTTTAAAACCAAAAAAAGTTTTAGTGTCTCCATAGTCTAAGAGCCATAGTTTTTTCAGTTTTTGGGCGATTATCTTGAGTAGGGTCTCATTTTTTGCGGGATGAGATGACGGTTTAATTGGCACTATTTTGGGGTGCATATGACTTTTTGATCGCTTGTTATTACACTTTTTGTGACGTAAGATGACAAAAAATGGCTTTTTTTACACCGTTTTTATTTTTTATTTTTTACGGTGGTCACCTGAGGGGTTAGATCATGTGATATTCTTATAGAGCCGGTTGATACGGACGCGGCGATACCTAATATGTATACTTTATTTTTATTTATGTAAGTTTTACACAATGATTTCATTTTTGAAACAAAAAAAATCATGTTTTAGTGTTTCTTTAGTCTGAGAGCCATAGTTTTTTCAGTTTTTGGGCGATTATCTTGGGTAGGGTATGATTTTTGCGGGATGAGATGACGGTTTGATTGGTACTATTTTGGCGTACATATGACTTTTTTGATCACTTTTATTACCTTTTTTGGGAAGTAAGGTGGGCAAAATTTTAATTTTCTCATAGTTTTTATTTTTTTATTTTTATGGCGTTCACCGTGCGGGGAAAGTAACATGACCGTTTTATAGATCAGGTCGTTACGGACGCGGCGATACCTAATATGTGTAGTGTATTTAATTTTTTTAATTTTTATTCAGTGATGAATGTTTTTTTTTTATCTTAACTTTTTTCACTTTTTTTCACTTTTTTTTTGACCCAGACCCACTTGGTTCTGGAAGATCCAGTGGGTCTGATGTCTGTATAATACAGTACAGAACAATATATATTGTTCTGTACTGTATTTTACTTACACTGAACAGATCTGTGCTTTTAGCACAGATCTGTTCAGCACCATGGACAGCAGGACGCCTGAGCAGGCGTCCTGTTGCCATGGGAACCCTCCCCGTCTGCTCAGAACTTCGCAGACGGGGAAGGGTAAGCACGGGGCTGAGGGGGGCTCTCTGGGAGCTCTCTCCCTCTCCATCGGGGGGCTGCAAAGGCACAGCAGCCCCCCGATGGAGAGGGAGGGAGCTCCCTGACCGACGACAGTTAACTTTTTCCATACAGCGGTCCGTACGGACCGCGGTATGGAAAGGGTTAAACGGCTGACATCTGCACAGATGTCAGCCGTTTATACCAGGGTGCCAGCAATGTGCTGGCACCCTGGAATAACCACTAGACACCAACGATCATTCATGGGGAGACGGGCGGGGGATCGCGATCCCGCCTGCCGCACCGCCCGCCTCCCGCAACGCCCCCACCGCATGCGACACCCCCCCGGCATAAAATCGTGCAGGGGTGCAGGGGGGGGTGAAAAATATAGATTATAGGCACTCAAAAGTTTCTGATCCCCGCGGTCAGGGACCGCGGGCATCAGAAACTGCAAAAAGCGCAGCAAACCGCAGGTCTGAATTGACCTGCGGTTTGCTGCGATCGCCGACACGGGGGGGTCACATGACCCCCCCTGGCGTTGTCACAGGATGCCGGCTGAAGGATTTCAGCCGAAATCCCGTTCCGTTTAACCCATCGGGCGCCGGAATACTGATTTCAAGTTAGGACGTACCGGTACGCCCTGAGTCCTTAAGGACTCGGGAAATAGGGCGTACCGATACGCCCTGCGTCCTTAAGGGGTTAAACACACTGTATATAGCTGGTTGCTAAGAAGGAGGCCGGGAAGCAAGCCACTTTAAGTTTATTTAACTTTATTTAATTGATATTTGCACTTGATTGTATGCATGAATCTGTTATTTGCACTTTAGTTATTGTATTTATTGAAAATGTAAAAAGTACAGAATCAATCTATCTTGCATATTTTGCATCTGTTATTATAGATTTTCTGCTACCTCATTTTCTGTTCAAAAATGTTATATTGTTCAGTTCATATTTATAGTCCAAGTACACTATTTGTACTATTTGCACTATTTGATTTACATGCACTTGACACAGATTTGTCAATAAATAAAACATTTATTTTGACTTGTCAAAGCCGTTGACTAAGTTATTGTCAAAGCAAATTGGTGGGGCTGAAGTTGTTGCCATAGAAACATTGTAAAGGGGAGGAGTTAGTAAGATAACCACGCCCATGTGGGGGCGCCAGAAATATTTCTGCACCCAGGCGCCTGTGACCCTAGGATCGGCCCTGGTTGATTATGTTAACCATGGTGTCTATGTGGGTTGTAACCTTTGTGTTATGGGTTAATGTATGTTTGTTGTGGGTGTCTCCCTTGCATGGGAGCAGGGGATAAAAGCAATTGTATTTTTTCAATGTGAAGCCTTCCAGTAAAGTATTTCTAGCATTCAGCTTGGGCTAATGTATAGACTTATTTGGCGATACCGGCGATACCAGCGATAATAGCGATCTATTGCTCTGTGGATTACTTGGCGGTGCTATTTCAAGGGGAGAAGGGAATACTAGACGGTGACACGGATGATACCGTCACAGCCCCGCTTTTGGGCCTCCGGTTCCAGCTGCTCCTTGCTCGGCTCTGCTGCAGCAGATGTAGGAGTATCACCATTCTCTTTCTGGCTCTCCTTCTTTGCCCTTTTTGAAACTTTCTTCAGTTGCTCTGTGAAGACAGCTAGTCCCGTCTCTAACGTTTCTAGGGAGCGTGAGGAGAGAGAGAGAGAGATCATCCTCCTGTTTGCAGCTGTACTGTCGTGTCAGGTCACCTACAACTGTCTGGATATGGGATTCAGACCCTAGGCTGATGTCACCCGACTTAATTCTCATCTCGTCAGATATAACCGTCTGGTCGCTACTAGTAATCAACTTTGTTTCGCAGGACCTTGACATGGTAGCTTCACTCTCTCGGTTGCTATCGGTCACAGCACATACGTCACCTGTACCGCTCGTATCATTATTAATTCTGACCTCTTGGGGGACCGATGAGCTAATCCCCACCTGGGACACTTCCTTAGTAACCAGCCAACATTGTGGAGACTGCATTTCCACCTCTGATACGTGCGGTACACCCTCTAACCCGATCATATTTTCCTGCACCTTCAAACTCTGAGCTGGAGCTGGGCTTTGCTCCACACTACTTATATGCATGTCTTCAAACCTTTTGATTAAGTCATATCGCGCTTCATGAAACATAGCAGATGCAGAAAATAAAGTTTCATCATCATTTACATTTTTGCCACCAGGGGGGCGCTTCTCCCCTGACCACAACCTGCAACGGAAAAGATATATCACTGTCACCACATATTTCACATGACATCACATTTTCCTTACGCATTTCCGCACTTATGTCACCATCACTTTGCACTTGACCAGCACCATTGTTTCCAATGGTCAATATTCTTTCCTCATGCAGGTCTGTTGAGGAAGGGTGGCAGGTATACATAAATATATATGCATGCCTACTGGGCATGCATATATATATGTATATGTTAGCCCCTCAGAGGACGATGTGCGCAGATGTGCCCAGCACCTGCGCCCATCTGCCTCTGGTATTCCCCAGGGGCTCATTCATGCCCCTGTGGGAATACATATAATGTGATATATGCATGTGCCCCCTTAATAGATATGTATATATATGTTAGCCCCTCAGAGGGCGATGTGCGCAGATGTGCCCAGCACCTGCGCCCATCTGCCTCTGATATTCCCCAGGGGCTCATTCATGCCTCTGTGGAAATTCATATATGTATGTGCCCCCTTTAATATATATATATATATATATATATATATATATATATATATATATATAATGCCCCCTGTATCCTATAATGCCCCCTGTATTATATATATATATATATATATATCCCCATACCATATAAATCCCCCCCCCCCTACATGGACACAGATGCATCAATGTAAATGTGCCCCAAGCATTTACATTGATGTAATCTGGGTAAAGGCGCCAGAATGACCGAACAAGGTCCGGTCATTCTGGTGACCTCAAAAGGATTCAAATTCAATAGAATTTGAATCCTTTTGTTCTAATTATCTGCAGCCCTGCTGAAGATAATTAAGCATAATAGAGGGAGAGGAGATACCTCCGCTCACTCTATTATGCGCATTCTGGCATCGCAATTACCATTGCGATGTCCAGAATGCTAAGAGCTACAGACGGGAGATCAAAGGATCTCCCGCCTGTCAGCAAGTGCACGCGGCCCTGCGGTGCGCGGGCAGGCGCGGTGACGTCATCTCACCGCGCCGGCCCACGTGTCCTGCACTGTGGTGCGCGCTCGTGCGCCGCTGTGTGGGCGGTACGGCAGTGCGGGCGGCCGGACATATAAGTCCGGCAGGCCTGCACTAGTGAGGAGAGAGCCGGCCGCCCACCCACCCTGAAGGAAGGAGACCCCCTTGGACTGACGAGCACCCCTAGACGAACGAGCGACCCCTGGACAACGAGCATTAACCCTAAGTATCGCTATATACCCCCCCTGCACTATCTATATACCCTCCGGACCCCCCTGCACTATCTATATACTCTCCGGACCCCCCCTGCACTATATATACCCTCCGGACCCCCCCTGATCTATATACCCTCTATATACCCTCCGGACCCCCCTGCTATATACCCTCCAGTCCCCCCTGCACTATCTATATACCCTCCGGTCCCCCCTGGACTATATATATACCCCCCGGACCCCCCCTGTACTATCTCACTCCCCTGGTAACCCTCACTATATACCCTCCTGCTATCCCCTGGTATATATCCCCTGGACACTATAACCCCACCCCACATACCCCTGGTAACCCTCTGTATCTCTACCCCTTTACCCCTATTACCCCTGATCCTGGTAACCCTTTACACCCCTTGTTGCCCTGATTCCTGATACTCTAATCCCCTCCCGTGGTATATTTTTGCTTGGTGGTCGGCTTGTAAGACCACCGTCTACCTTCGTCTGCCCCGTAGGGATAGTATACAGTACTAGGTGGGTGGGCTGTTAATATTGAATGTGTGTATCGTATAGTTAGTTTATGGGTGGAATTGGGAACGTGTAGTGTAGTTGAGTACTGTATAATTAGTGCTGTAATGTTAGTGTATTGCGTAGTGTATTGTTAATAAATACTGTTATATTTGTATCTGTGTAACGTGTAATTATTGGCGATAGTTAGTAAGGCGCATGCAGCTAGCATAGTGATTAGTGTAAAGCATAGCAAAGGTATTGTTATTATTATATAAAGGTATAAATAGGCGGAGTTATCAATTGACGGTTCCTCCTATTTATGAATATTAATTATCGATATTTGCATAAATATTGGTGATTAATATTCCCCCTTTACATTGGCGAGCCAGGCCCACTGCGTGGATTTTGCGCTTATTTTTGGTCTTAAGGCTGAGGGTCGCTAGTACTGTGAATTAGCGGGCAGGAGAGACGCGGTCAGCGGAGTGTCTGAGCGTCTAGGACCCGATAATTCGGACAGGAGAAGCGATACTTCCCTTAAGAGCACCAGAAATAAAACAAAATCTTTTGCAGAGAATCTATAATTGTTCTGTGAATTAATATTTTTGTATTTGCTTTACACGGTCACCGTCGCTGGGGTAAGAGAAGAAGGATACGTCACGGAAAGAGATCCATCTTCGTTGGAGGTACATAAAAGTCCAGCTGGTCGGAAAGAAGCGATCCGGAAGAAAAGGACTTCTTTCAAGCAGCTGCAAGGGACAAGAAAGTACAGCACCAACAAGAAGATAAACGCTCAGCAAACGGTGAGTATGAACTTCTCCACACTCCAACACTTAGCCAAAAACAGCACTTTTAATCCCATTGTTCCTACTACATATAAATCCGCTGAGCTGCTGTGGTCCGCTTTACTGGACCAGGTGTACGCTCATGACCGGGTTTGTATTAGTAGGAGTGTCTTTAACAAGACCACCAAACGCCTCCAAATGCTAGCCAAATTGGTTCTTTCCTATGAGGATACCATTTGGAGGGCGGAACACACAGAGATACTTGCCAGCACAAGAAAGGCAGGGGAGGCTGCGGACAAAGCAAACTTCCACTGCAATTGTTGTGTTGATAACTATAGAAGAATTCCCACACTAGAGGTTCAATTACAAGACGAAGCCCAGTGTACAGTCGAGAGGGGCAGAGAAATCTGTGTGTTAGAGTCGAGACTCTCGGATAAGGACAGTCTCTACTCTGACATGGACAGAGAGCTACTCCGGCTGTACACTGAGATTAATCAGTACAGGAACAATACGGTATCTACGGATTCCCTGATTGTTCAGATGAGGGAGGACCTGGCTGCAAAGACGCAAACCATTGCAGACTTGCAGCGGGCAATCTCCAATTTGTCCAGGCCTAGTACCAACGGTATGGTGCCCACAAAACAAGTTTGTGTTTCGGAAATGGCACAGGGGGAGACAGCGGCGGCAGCGCCAGGGTCTTCGACGGATAATACATCCGCATTGGTAGACACTAGGGGACAGGTGGAACGGTCTCTACAATTCACCCCGTCATCCGGGGAGAATAGGGGTAGCAACCGTTACCAGGACAACTGTTGGGGAGAGGAAAGTGGAGGGGTATATTCCACTTCCAATCCGCCAACACGTCCGGAGAAACAGGAAGAGGTGTATCCTAACCATTCCAGTATGGAAAGGATAAACTTCCTGTTACGGATCTGCAAGGAGATCCCGAAATATGATCCCCATGTAGATCCGTTCGCTTCATGCGATATTTTCGAAGGTCACTGTAACAAATATTCAGTGGCTCCGGAATATCGCATGGAGCTGTTCAGATTATGGTTACCAACACACCTTAATCAAAGGTATGAGGTAACGGGGAGGATGCGACCCACGAATGGCCAGTTTCATGATAAGGAGGAGCGCCTCTCCATACTCACGAGACTGGCCACGGGTCATTGGGATGTCACTCCAGAGGTCCTGTCAAAGTTTAAGCCTACTATACATGATGAACCCTTGTCATTGTGTAGTCGGTTTGAAGCGATGTACAGGAGGGTTACCAAAGATCAGGGTATTGGGATTCCACAAGTGGTGCGCATGTTTGTGGAAAAATTCCCATATCTTGATACTGCAATCCGGCTGAGTGCAGCTAGGGAGCCATCCCTCACGGACGCAGCCATGATTATTGAGCAGTGTAGACAAGACATACTGCTCAGTAAGAAGTCTGTGAAAGTGAGGGAGCGTGTGCCTGTATACGCTAGGTCGCAAGACGACCGGGTACAACACACGAGGTATTGTCACTACCAGAGCTTTGGGACGTTCTCACAGCTCTGTTTCTCCACCCCTGTGATGATGTCACTACTAGAGCTGGGAGGAGTTCTCACTACTCTGTTTACTTTTGGTTTCTTTCACCACAGCTGTCCTTCATGTGTTTGATTTTCCTCTCTTTATATCACCCCTCCTCCTATGATAGGATGTGGATTATAGTTCTCACTTCAGTTGTAGCTCTGGCTTTAGTTTCTTCACTTGTAGCTATCAGTTCACTGGACCTGTGTTCTGCTGCAGCTAGCACTCCGGATATTGCCAGCCTGTCCTTGGATCCGTCTTCTCTGCGGCTGCAACACCGTCAGCTAAGTGTGCAGACATTGTTGTGTTCCTGTTTATTTTCTGACTGGATCTGAGGTGGCCACGGTTCCCTCCATATACTGAGTAGGGCACTGGTGGCCGTGCCCCTTCCACTATTGTAGGGGTTACAGTGGTCATTAGTCTTAGGCACGTGGGCATGCCTCTTTCCGCCATTTGGATCCGGGCATGTGCTTTAGCAGAATAGGGAGAGCGTTGAGGGTCGGACAGGGGTCACCCGTTATCCTCCCTAGTTCTGGGTCTAGTCAGTAGCTCTGTACTGTGTATTACTATTGTTGCCCACATACAGCCGTGACATTATAATCCACCAAAACCGTCCTTTTTTGACATGGATCCGCTTTCTGGCCTGGTTGACCGCATGCAGGGTCTTTCTTTGGAAGTAGCGGATCTCCGTCAATCTATGACTCAGCTTCAAGCATTGGGCCCTGCTCTGGCTCATGGAGTCTGTTGCGAGCCAAAGGTCTCACTTCCGGAGACGTTCTCCGGGGGCAGTGAGAATTTTGTTCGTTTCAGAGAGGCATGCAAACTCCATTTTTGCTTGTGTCCTCACTCTTCTGGTAATCAAGAGCAGAGGGTGAGGATTGTCATCTCCCTGCTCAGGGGTAATGCTCAGACTTGGGCTTTTTCGCTGCCATCAGGGGATCCCTCCCTTCGATCCGTGGAGGGATTTTTTGTGGCCCTGGGGCAGATTTATGATGACCCGGATCGTGTTGCTCTGGCCGAATCTAACCTACGTGTTTTATGCCAGAACAAACAGTCTGCGGAGCTTTATTGTTCTGAATTTCGGAGATGGGCAGCTGATTCGGGTTGGAATGATGCTGCACTCCGGAGTCAGTTCTGTCATGGTCTCTCGGAGAGATTAAAAGATGCGTTTGCTTTCCATGAGAGACCAACGTCCTTAGAGTCTGCCATGTCATTGGCGGTACGCCTTGACAGGCGTCTAAGAGAAAGAAACGAGACCTCTCTGTCCAGCCATTGTCAGTCTAGGGGAAGTGGTGCGGACTCATTCAGTGTGCAGGGGCCTCATCCTGTCTCGCTCCCCTCTGAGGAGGAGCCCATGCAGCTAGCTCGACTTGCCCCTGATAAAAGAGGATTTAGTCCTCAGAGTATGGTCTGTTTTTGTTGTGGGGGCATAGGTCATTTGGCAAATGTTTGTCCATCTAGGAGATTCTTGAACCGTACTAAGAGCGATAATAAGAGAAAAATCTCAAAAGGTAAATCATCAAGTTCTGCTTCATCTGCTACTTTGGGCAAAGTTGATGTAGGATTTGATGCTTTTCCTCTGACCTGCAGTTCCCGTTTTCTCCTGTCTGCCAGGGTGGCGCTAGAGAGCAAAGTCATTTCTTGTGAGATTTTTGTCGATAGTGGAGCGGCCGTCAATCTTATTGACACTCAATTTGTAGCCATGCATGGTTTTCAGGTTTGCACATTAGATAAAGATATACCTGTTTTTGCTATTGACTCTGCTCCACTCTCACAGAGATCTCTGAAAGGCATTGTTCACAATATCCGGCTAGCTGTAGGTGACACTCATGTGGAGGATATATCTTGTTTTGTCCTTAACGGATTGCCGTCTCCTCTAGTTTTGGGGTTACCCTGGCTCACTAGACATAACCCCACTATTGATTGGCAAGGAAGGCAAATAAATGAGTGGAGTGACTTTTGTAGAGAGAATTGTCTCACAGCGACTTTTGCAGAGGTGTCTACTAAAACGGTGCCATCATTTCTCTCTGATTTCTCGGACGTGTTTTCCGAGAGCGGTGTTCAGGAGCTACCTCCTCACCGGGAGTTTGACTGTCCCATTAACCTCATTCCCGGCGCCAAGCTGCCAAAAGCACGCCTCTACAATCTCTCACAACCGGAAAGAATCGCTATGCGAACTTACATCTCCGAGAGTCTCGAAAAGGGGCATATTCGTCCCTCAAAGTCACCTGTGGCCGCGGGTTTTTTTTTTGTTAAAAAGAAAGATGGCTCTCTGAGACCTTGCCTAGATTTTAGGGAGCTGAACCGTATCACGATTCGCGATCCCTATCCCCTTCCTCTGATCCCGGACCTCTTCAATCAAATTGTTGGGGCCAAGGTGTTTTCCAAATTGGATTTGAGAGGCGCGTACAACCTGGTCAGGGTCAGAGAGGGGGATGAATGGAAAACGGCCTTTAATACCCCTGACGGGCATTTCGAGAATCTCGTTATGCCTTTCGGCCTGATGAATGCTCCGGCCGTCTTTCAGCATTTTGTTAATAGTATTTTCTATCATTTAATGGGGAAATTTGTATTGGTGTATCTTGATGATATTTTGATTTTTTCCCCTGATGTTCAGACCCATCAGGATCATCTTTTTCAGGTTCTGCAGATTCTGCGGGAAAATAAATTGTACGCCAAGCTGGAGAAATGTCTTTTTATGGTATCTGAGATTCAATTTCTGGGTTTTCTCCTCTCTGCTTCTGGTTTTCGCATGGATCCCGAGAAGGTCCGTGCTGTACTTGAGTGGGAGCTTCCTGAGAATCAGAAGGCATTGATGCGCTTTCTGGGTTTTGCGAACTATTACAGAAAGTTCATTTTGAATTATTCCTCTGTTGTCAAACCCCTCACTGACATGACAAAAAAGGGGGCGGATTTTTCCTCTTGGTCGGAGGAGGCGCTTGCAGCCTTTTCTAAGATTAAAGAGAATTTTGCGTCTGCTCCCGTCTTGGTGCATCCCGATGTTTCCTTACCTTTTATTGTTGAGGTGGATGCTTCCGAGGTGGGTGTGGGTGCGGTTTTGTCCCAGGGCCCTTCCCCTGCCAAGTGGCGACCCTGTGCCTTTTTCTCTAAAAAACTCTCCCCGGCAGAGAGAAACTATGATGTGGGCGATAGGGAGTTGTTGGCCATCAAGTTGGCTTTCGAGGAATGGCGCCATTGGTTGGAGGGGGCCAGGCACCCTATCACCGTTTTTACCGACCATAAGAATCTGGCATACTTGGAGTCGGCCAGGCGTATGAATCCGAGACAGGCCAGATGGTCTCTGTTCTTCTCCAGATTTAATTTTGTTGTTACATTCCGACCTGGGATAAAAAATGTGAAGGCTGATGCTCTCTCTCGCTGTTTTCCGGGAGGAGGAAACTCTGAGGACCCGGGTCCCATTTTGGCGGAGGGGGTAGTTGTTTCTGCTCTATATTCTGATTTGGAGGCCGAGGTCCAGGCTGCCCAGACTGAGACACCTGCCCGTTGTCCTTCTGGGAAGTTGTTCGTGCCTCCTGAGCTACGTCACAAACTCTTTAAGGAGCATCATGATACGGTTCTTGCTGGTCACCCCGGGAGTAGAGCCACGGTGGATCTCATTGCTCGGAGATTTTGGTGGCCGGCTCTTCGTAAGTCAGTGGAGGGTTTTGTGGCTGCTTGTGAGACGTGCGCTCGCGCTAAGGTCCCTCGTTCACGGCCTTCAGGTTCCCTTCTCCCGTTACCCATTCCTTCCCGTCCTTGGACACACCTGTCCATGGACTTTATCACGGATCTTCCTCGTTCCTCGGGGAAGTCGGTGATCCTGGTGGTGGTGGACCGTTTTAGCAAGATGGCTCATTTCGTACCTTTCCCTGGTTTACCTAATGCTAAAACGTTGGCGCAAGCTTTTGTCGACCATATTGTTAAATTGCACGGCATTCCCTCTGATATTGTTTCCGATAGAGGCACGCAGTTTGTGTCCAGGTTCTGGAAGGCTTTCTGTTCTCGCCTGGGGGTTCGGCTGTCCTTCTCTTCTGCTTTTCATCCGCAGTCGAATGGTCAGACTGAGCGCCTCAATCAGAATCTGGAGACATATTTGCGCTGTTTTGTTTCAGAGAACCAGGAGGATTGGTGTTCATTTCTCCCTCTTGCCGAGTTTGCTCTGAACAACCGTCGTCAGGAATCTTCTGATAAGTCACCATTCTTTGGTGCATATGGGTTCCATCCACAGTTTGGGACATTCTCGGGAGGGGCTCTTTCTGGTTTACCGGAGGAGGAGAGATTTTCCTCGTCTTTGTCTACCATTTGGCAAAAGATTCAGGGTAATCTTAAAAAGATGAGTGAGAGGTATAAGCGTGTGGCTGATAAGAGACGTGTGCCTGGTCCGGACCTGAATGTGGGTGATCTGGTGTGGTTGTCTACTAGAAACATTAAGTTGAAGGTTCCCTCCTGGAAATTGGGTCCCAAGTTTATTGGGCCTTATAAAATCTTGTCAGTCATCAATCCTGTTGCCTTCCGTCTTGATCTTCCACGGGTTTGGAAGATACATAATGTATTTCACAGATCTCTCTTAAAACCATATGTCCAGCCCACGGTACCCTCCTCTTTGCCTCCTCCTCCGATTTTGGTTGATGGCAATCTGGAGTTTGAGGTTTCCAGAATTGTGGACTCTCGCATGGTCCGCGGTTCTCTTCAGTACCTCGTTCATTGGAAGGGTTATGGTCCTGAGGAGAGGATGTGGGTTCCGGTGTCGGACATTAAAGCCACTCGCCTCATCAGGGCATTTCATAGGGCTCATCCTGAGAAGGTGGGTCCTGGGTGTCCGGAGTCCACCCGTAGAGGGGGGGGTACTGTCACTACCAGAGCTTTGGGACGTTCTCACAGCTCTGTTTCTCCACCCCTGTGATGATGTCACTACTAGAGCTGGGAGGAGTTCTCACTACTCTGTTTACTTTTGGTTTCTTTCACCACAGCTGTCCTTCATGTGTTTGATTTTCCTCTCTTTATATCACCCCTCCTCCTATGATAGGATGTGGATTATAGTTCTCACTTCAGTTGTAGCTCTGGCTTTAGTTTCTTCACTTGTAGCTATCAGTTCACTGGACCTGTGTTCTGCTGCAGCTAGCACTCCGGATATTGCCAGCCTGTCCTTGGATCCGTCTTCTCTGCGGCTGCAACACCGTCAGCTAAGTGTGCAGACATTGTTGTGTTCCTGTTTATTTTCTGACTGGATCTGAGGTGGCCACGGTTCCCTCCATATACTGAGTAGGGCACTGGTGGCCGTGCCCCTTCCACTATTGTAGGGGTTACAGTGGTCATTAGTCTTAGGCACGTGGGCATGCCTCTTTCCGCCATTTGGATCCGGGCATGTGCTTTAGCAGAATAGGGAGAGCGTTGAGGGTCGGACAGGGGTCACCCGTTATCCTCCCTAGTTCTGGGTCCAGTCAGTAGCTCTGTACTGTGTATTACTATTGTTGCCCACATACAGCCGTGACAGGTATGCATCAACTGTCCGCCCCACGGCCCCACCGCTGGAAAGGGCAGGAAACTTTCGTTGTTTCCTGTGCTTACAAGAGGGGCACATAAAAAGAAATTGTCCACAGTGGTTAAAGATTAACCGGACAAATTCGGAGAAAAACGGCAATAATAACGGTTTCAGGATGAAGCCTAATTATGCCAGACCTGTGGGGGAACAGGTTGATATGAATCTGGGACATTCATCAGGACAAGCACCAAAATGCGTGGCGGTCATGAATGTCCCAGGGGGCGTGGAATCAAGAGATTCCACACCTAAGGATCAGGAACAGAGCACGAGAGTGGCAGTATGTACCACACAAATACCTACTGGGAGTCTGGTGGATATCGATTGAAGATTAGGGGTCCCTAAAGAATTGGCACCAGTATGTCCAATCATACTGGATCCTTCAGGGAGACCCCATATAAAAGCCATGATAAAAGATAAAGAAACGGAAATCATGCTTGATACTGGGGCGGAAATATCCATTACCAATATCAAACATGATCTACTCCCCAACAGCCCCCAGTGTGTGGTGATTTGTTTACCAACAAGGGGGGGTGAAGGCCCACAGAATTGATGAGGTAATCGTTCAGATTACCAGGTGCACTAACCTCAGGATACCCATGTGGTATTACCCCGGTTCTGATAACATTATCGGAACCGATGTAATGACACAAAATGGGTGGATCCTGGATCTGGCAAATTGCATTGTGTGGAAGGGTCCCAGACGAGCCAAGGTGTTTGTCATTCAACGCCAGTGTCTGGGACCACCTTTGCCAGCAGTAGATAACTCTACTGATGTGCTGGAACACAAGTGGCCTGAGGTCTCGCACAATCCAGACCTTGAGCCTATTGTGTACGAGCACCCTGATCTGTGGGCCCAAAATAAGAATGACTGTGGCAGATTGATTGGCGTTTTGGTGGACATACAGGGTCCTGACCCTCCACCTCAACGCCAATATCGATTTCCACCAGAGGCCACCCATTCAATTATGGACACTGTCCTTGAATTGAAGACTAGGGGTGTGGTCATT
The DNA here is from genome assembly GCF_905171765.1 of Bufo bufo. Classification (NCBI taxonomy): domain Eukaryota; kingdom Metazoa; phylum Chordata; class Amphibia; order Anura; family Bufonidae; genus Bufo; species Bufo bufo. Next base: position 277,045,832 of record NC_053389.1, read on the forward strand.
GAGGGCAACTCGAAGTGCAACAATGCCCTCTGGCCAGTTAAGAAAAAGGACACAAACGCATGGAGGCTGACCATAGACCTCCGTGTCCTTAATAAATACACCCCAATGTCAGCCCCAGTGGTGGCCCAAACTCCCGACATCATGGCCAGAATAAGTGGCGAAAGCCGCGTATTCTCGACCATCGATGTTGCCAACGGGTTCTTCTCCATCGAACTCACGGAGTCGTGTCGGTACAAATTCGCTTTTACGGTGGGGGACAAACAGTACATGTTTGCTGTACTGCCCCAGGGGTTCCATAGCAGCCCCACGTATTTCCATCAGGCATCGGCGGCTGTGCTGAGTGTGTTCTCACGGCCGGAATGCCTCCTGCAATACGTGGATGACCTGCTTTTGCATACAGAAACCTTGGAGGAACACTTGGTTCTGTTGAAAGAGCTGCTGGGACTCCTGGCAAAGTCAGGACTCAAACTGAGTCCCCATAAGGCAAATTTGGCTAAAGCGGAGGTAACTTTCCTTGGGGTCCAAATTTCCTGTGGAACCAAAGGAATCATGACGTCCCGGGTGGAAGCCATGGTAAATTACCCAGGCCTGGCACCCTTCAGGATTTGAGAAAATTCCTTGGGGTTGCCAACTTCATGAGGGAATTCATAGAGGATTTCGCGGCCAAAGCGAAACCTCTCTACGAACTCCTTCGAGGAGAGGAACCCTCAATCAAAGGGTGGTCCGATGCGCAGGAGGAGGCCTTTTCAACCCTGAAAAGGGACCTCTCCTCGGCGCCTGTGTTGGCCACTCCACATTCAGATGGGGATATGGCCATACAGGCGCATGCAGGGATGGAGTCTATCTCAGCTGTCCTGGTACAGAAAGTAGGTTACGAGACCAGACCGCTGGGATATTTCTCCAGGCTGCTTTCGCCCGTCGAACGAGGGTTCGATGAATGCGCCAAGCAATTGGCAGCCATACACTATGCTGTTAAGACCACAGAGCATATTGTTGGCTTCCGGCCCCTCACTTTGCAGACTCCACATTCACCGCTGACCCTTTTGCTCCGTGATACTCTCCCTGGAGTCTCCCAACAGAGATTCGGGAGATGGATCATGGATCTCAGCGGCCGGAATCTGCAGGTGGACCACAAGGCCAAGTATGTTTTGTCCCAGTTGCTGAACCTGACTGGAACTGAACATGACTGTGGCCCTCCAGTAATGGATGACTCTCCACAGATGTTCCGGACTGACAAGCATCCAGATGACAGAGTCATCTTTGTTGATGGCTCTCGGTTCTATCTGGATGGGGAATATGTCACAGGTTTTGCTGTGCTGGATGAGACCACTGGTACCCAGAGTCTTGTCCGGTTACCAGGTCACATGTCAGCACAGCGGGCAGAGCTGGAGGCTGTTAAAGAGGCCCTGCTTCTTCACCCTCCAGGGAAACGAGTTATATATAGCGACAGCGCATATGTAGTTCGCTCCCTCACATTGCACCTGGACATTTGGAAGAGAAGAGGATTTGTGGACAGCCAAAACAAACCTCTGGCTCATGTGTCAGTCCTGAAGGAGCTGTGGGAATGGGGTATGGCACACGTGGCGGAAGCAGCCATCATAAAAATCCCGGCGCATCAAAAAGGGGACGAACCTTTGACAGCAGGTAACAACCAGGCAGACGAACTGGCAAAACTAGCAGCAGTGTCTGGGACCTTTAGGGAACCAGGCACTGAGCCACTGCCCGCATACCGGATTGCAGCGCATACCCATCTGAGTGACAGCCCGGTGTCATTCGAGGAGGAACAAGCTAAGGATCCTCTTCTAATGACACACATCCAAGTACCACAGCATCCCTGGTCCTTACAACAGGGGATCCTGTGTTACGACACCGGTACTCAGTTGCTTCCTCTCCCGGTGGTTCCACAGCATCTGCAAACAGAGCTGACGCGGTTGAACCACCAAATGTTTGGACATCTTGGCCGGAATAAGCTCTTGCCTCTCCTGAGAGACAAATTGTACTGGCCTGGAATGTCCAACACAGTAGAGGACGTTACGCAACAGTGCCTGGTGTGCGCTCAGGTTAACCCAAGGGCGTCAGCCCTGAAGCCGGTGTTACAGCGGGTTCCTCCTGCTGATGGTCCATGGTCCGCTATCCAAATTGATTTCATCGGACCTTTGCCAACTGGGAGTCGTAACTGTCGTTACGCCCTGGTGGTAGTGGATGTCTTCTCGAAGTGGGTAGAGGCCATCCCTACGGTCAATGATACGGCCTCCACCACTGCCCGTGTTCTCTGGGAACAAGTTCTGTCACGATGGGGGATCCCCAGATTGATAGAATCCGACAGAGGGACTCATTTCACGGGTAAGGTCATGAAAGCGCTTTGTGGTCTCCTAGACATAAAGCAAAGGTTTCATGTCCCTTACCACCCTCAGTCGGCGGGCATCGTGGAGCGGATGAACCGGACCATCAAAACCCGGCTTTCCAAGGCACTGCTGGAGAAAGGTTCCTCTTGGGTAATCTCCCTTCCAGCTGTGCTAATGGGTATCTGAGCCACAGAGGCCTCTAGTACCGGTATCTCCCCATTTGAACTTATGACCGGACGTAAAATGCCCCTATGTCTACCAAACGAACCCCAAGTGTCGGAGCCCACGAAGAACGCCATCGCCAGAGACTTGTTTCTTCAACAGGTTCAGCAGAACCTGAAGGAGTTACTGCCTCATGCAGCTATACGGTTACACAAACCGTATCTACAGGGGGAAACGCCTATGCCCTCTGTAGGAGAAATGGTAATGGTGAAAGTCTTTCGTCGGGTCGGCCCATGGGACGCAAACTGGGAGGGACCGTACAAGGTCCTTGAAGCAATGGGGGACACCATGCTGAAGGTACAAAGGCCTATCACGAGCAAGAAGAAATCCCGTAGACGCCAGGAAGTTTTTTGGATTCACATCGACCAGGCCAAAGCCACCGAGCCTCCCCAACTCAATAACGCATACCGTTCCGAGTTGAGTGAGGGGGGGAGAAAGGGCTTGGTGGGTCGAGTGTGAATCCAATCCACTTAACACATTCCATCTCATTTCAGAACACAAGAGGGAGACACTCCATGGGACCACACTGCCAGGGAAGAGCTAGGCATCCTCTGAATGAGATACGTACCCAGCTTGTGACACTAGTGGTAAGCATGTTGATGGCGGGCTCAGCCTCTTCAGGGGAGGACCTGGGGACTAATATTGGTATGGCCAGCATACCACTTGATGGACCCGGCCTTTTAATGGTGGAATGTTTGGATGGCAAAATCCTGGAACCATACAAGAACGTTACCTTTACACCAGGTCAATGGTATCTGTATGGTTTCCAGAGAGAGGGTTTTGCCAATGGTGTAATTCAGCATTATACCCCGGTGGAGAATGTGTCTGCCATACAAAATGACTTGCACGCCCTCTGTCTCAAGGAATACAGGCATTTTCAGGACTTGGACCCTGTACCTAGCAAATCCTTAAGATGGGTGTCTAGGAATCCACACTTGCACCCTTACCAGCAAGTGAGAGCCAACACTACCACAGTGTTGTGTACCAAGGAGGGTTTGCTGAGTCCTGAAGATGTCACTGGGGCAGAGTACAGCGGTTGGTATATCCTGAAAGCTACCTTCCTAGGGAAGGATGGCAGAGACGGGTTGAGGGTTAGGACATATTTTGATAGGCCCATTCCGGTAAAAGGCACCCTGAAGGCTTATTGTATGTTGAGGGATTCCCAGATGATTATCACCAGGGAATCCAGTTATGTACAGGGCCATGTATCCACAGATTACGTATGAACCAGCATAATGATGTTAAAGTTAAACTGCAGTGACTCTGATCAGGCCATTTGGAATGATCAGAGTGGTCCGGTAAAACTGGAGGGTTTGTATCGAGCCACAGTTTTAAAAGTACGGACCGATGCCAAGGACCCAAGGTATGCGCAGTTAAAGGGGTCTCCATCCATACGGTCTTTCATGATCACGATCATGAGAGACAACTGCGTTCCTGAGGTGACGGGATACTATTTCGTCACCTATGCCCACTGGGAACAGGATACCCAGATGGTGATGTTGGACACTAATCCCTGGAGGTGGGATTTAGTGTGCAATGGGGTGGACACCCCTACAGTGGATGTATGGATGGATGGTACCCCTATGACTGAGGAATACCGGGGTAGGTATGTGTCTTCCGATTGGACAGACCCCAGGGGCAGGGACATTAACTTTGACATCAATATAGATGGTTCATTCAAGTGGCCTTTTTGCGAGGCAGCCGACGAAGGGTGCTGGACCTTTACTCAATGGGTCTATCTGTCTCAAACCAAACCCGTAGGGAAACTAGTGTTACAGGCTGGAGAAGACGATCAATGGTATCCATTCAAAGGACGGGGACGGGTCTGTGTTACTATAGTAAGGGTCCCCTACGAAACAGAAGTTCTCCAACCAGTAAGACCACATTCAGACTCTTGCACCACCCCTATCCATCAATTGGCAGACCCTGTAGCTCCTCAACTGTCATCCCCCTGGAAGATCATCACGGATGCAAAATTCATCCTGTTTACCTGGAGAATTTCCGTAGATGACTTCCGAGTTGATCACTGGGATCATAGGTGTGAGGAGTTCGTTAGGAACAAAATTGACATGGTAAGAGGTTGGATAGAGGCGGGGCAAGAGGTCAGGAAAGACGACTCTCGACTCAGGAAGAACAGGGGGAGGAGAGACCTGGTGGCTATGGGACTGGGCGGAGGTGCTTTGTGCCCTGAACACTATGGACATGGAAGTCTTGAGAAGTAAGCTTGGGGAGGTTGCGCGACACGCCGGGGAAGGATTCAAGACCCAGATTGATGTAGACCACGTCTTAGAGGGTTTACAACACTCACACATTGATGCCACTACCTCTCTATCTTCTGCTATACGTGAGAAGTTTAGGAGGTTAGTTGTGGGTCTTTTGGAGGAGCAGGATCGGGCTCAGCTTGCTCTGGCGTGTACGCAGGTCCAGAGCAAACTCTCGGACAACCTTAAACATATTGTCACGGCACTTCACAACGGCCACTTCCCATTCAACCTCCGTCAGCGAATAAGTCCACTGATTTCTCCTTTTGCTATTAATCACACCAACTGGTGGGTGGTTCAGTGGCATGGATGTCAAAATTTAACCTGCACTGCTTCGTCCCTGGCACCTGTATCCGGTCGCATCAGACAAGGATACAGTGCCATCAATCTAGGAACGATGATTAACAACCAGACGGTGCTTCATCCCCAGCTCCCCTCGGGCGTTCTAACCTATGAGGAGGGCCATCCCTCTTTGTTTGATACAGAGGGATGTCGGATAAGGGAGAATGCCATCCTCTGTCAGGGTAGTCGGGAGCGGATGCTCAGACACCAGTGTTGGAACACCGAGGGGTCCTGTGAGATGAAGGCCAACCCAATGCCCTCATCCTCTTTGAAATATTTGGGGCAGGGGTATTGGTGTTGGTACCAAGGGAGTGACCCATCGTATGCAATTTTTGGGCTTAACTGTACCGAACGAGGAACACTCCGCCCCGGAGCGTACTGCATCCTTAGTCCCGTTTTAGGTTTGAACGTCGCAGAGCAGCAGGGAAGAACCCCGATTACCCCAGAGAAAAGACTTGACATCCGCCCCGATGTTCCTGTAAGACTTCAGAAGATTCCTCTTGGCTTCGGCAAAGAACTTAGACATCTCCTGATGGATTTCGGCCAAGAGGAAGAGATCATACAACGTCTTCGGGAGACGGAAAAGCAAGCCACCATTCAACTCACCCATGACCGAACAAAGATTATTGCGGTTGCCACCGCATTGGACAAGGACTCAAAGGTTTCGTGGTGGGAGAGTCTTTTCGGATACAGTCCAAAGGCAACGTCATTTTTCAATTTATTGATTCACCCGGTGATAGTGCTTCTGGTTCTGGTTGGACTCATGTACCTTGGACTATGGTGGATGTATCGGAGAGTCAAGAGACTAACGGACCAACTAAACCAGAACCAGACGGCACTTCACGAAAACAACCGCCGAAGGCTCAGGACTTGACGTCACAAAAAGTCCTGAGGCCTAATCGCCCAAAGAACAAGACAATTGGACTGAACTCTTGGATTTAGGGGGGGTTGGGGGTTATTGTGTAAATAGGTGGTGTGAATGGGGATAAGATTAGGGCACGATAGGGACAGGCCCCCTCTGGTTTCCATTTGCCACTTTGACCCCTGAACGGTAAGGATCATAAGGGAATAACCTGGATGTGTAGTGTAACGGAGGTATTCCCGTTGTTAGAATTTAGGTACTGTGACATCACCTCTATTTGATATATATCTGACCTGCCTTGTAAAGACCGATTCAGCTGTCCATGGGAGAACCGCACCCATCCTTCGATCAAGATGGAACAAGACAGGCTTAAGAAGAGTTGGCGCAGAATAGAGACTGAGACTGTAAGGGTGGACCCACTCCAGATTCCTTGGGCGTGGACGACACCTGAAGATCGACAGCAATGCCGAGACAGCGAGGGTGTGGTCATTCTAAACTTATCAGGAGAGTGACCGACACCGGAAGAGTGAGAGAAAGACAAGTCAAAGACTGCGAGGATCAAGCCACTCCGAAAGTCCAGAAAGAAATGACAATAGGAGGGGCTAACACCGTAACAGTCAAGGCAGAAGAGAGTTCCTGGGAAACAAAGACGACGGTGTATCCTGTGGATGGAGGAGTCGGTTACGGTGAAGGGCAGGTCGGAGGAAGTCGTTGGGTTAGATGATGTCTAGGTACTTAAGAGACAGGGTGCACTCCGGTTTTCCTGGACCATCACCGAGGATGGGGTTGAGGGGGGGCAAAAGATGCCTCCACCCTTCCCCCAAGATATTGTCGTATCACCGACAACAGGGGGATTGTTGAGGAAGGGTGGCAGGTATACATAAATATATATGCATGCCTACTGGGCATGCATATATATATGTATATGTTAGCCCCTCAGAGGACGATGTGCGCAGATGTGCCCAGCACCTGCGCCCATCTGCCTCTGGTATTCCCCAGGGGCTCATTCATGCCCCTGTGGGAATTCATATAATGTGATATATGCATGTGCCCCCTTAATAGATATGTATGTATATGTTAGCCCCTCAGAGGGCGATGTGCGCAGATGTGCCCAGCACCTGCGCCCATCTGCCTCTGATATTCCCCAGGGGCTCATTCATGCCCCTGTGGAAATTCATATATGTATGTGCCCCCTTTAATATATATATATATATATATATATATATATATATATATATCCCCATACCATATAAATCCCCCCCCCCTACATGGACACAGATGCATCAATGTAAATGTGCCCCAAGCATTTACATTGATGTAATCTGGGTGAAGGCGCCAGAATGACCGAACAAGGTCCGGTCATTCTGGTGACCTCAAAAGGATTCAAATTCAATAGAATTTGAATCCTTTTGTTCTAATTATCTGCAGCCCTGCTGAAGATAATTAAGCATAATAGAGGGAGAGGAGATACCTCCGTTCACTCTATTATGCGCATTCTGGCATCGCAATTACCATTGCGATGTCCAGAATGCTAAGAGCTACAGACGGGAGATCAAAGGATCTCCCGCCTGTCAGCAAGTGCACGCGGCCCTGCGGTGCGCGTGCAGGGACGCGCGGGCAGGCGCGGTGACGTCATCTCACCGCGCCGGCGACGTCATCTCACCGCGCCGGCCCACGTGTCCTGCACTGTGGTGCGCGCTCGCGCGCCGCTGTGTGGGCAGTACGGCAGTGCGGGCGGCCGGACATATAAGTCCGGCAGGCCTGCACTAGTGAGGAGAGAGCCGGCCGCCCACCCACCCTGAAGGAAGGAGACCCCCTTGGACTGACGAGCACCCCTAGACAACGAGCATTAACCCTAAGTATCGCTATATACCCCCCCTGCACTATCTATATACCCTCCGGACCCCCCTGCACTATCTATATACTCTCCGGACCCCCCCTGCACTATATATACCCTCCGGACCCCCCCTGATCTATATACCCTCTATATACCCTCCGGACCCCCCTGCTATATACCCTCCAGTCCCCCCTGCACTATCTATATACCCTCCGGTCCCCCCTGCACTATATATATACCCCCCCGGACCCCCCCTGTACTATCTCACTCCCCTGGTAACCCTCACTATATACCCTCCTGCTATCCCCTGGTATATATCCCCTGGACACTATAACCCCACCCCACATACCCCTGGTAACCCTCTGTATCTCTACCCCTTTACCCCTATTACCCCTGATCCTGGTAACCCTTTACACCCCTTGTTGCCCTGATTCCTGATACTCTAATCCCCTCCCGTGGTATATTTGTGCTTGGTGGTCGGCTTGTAAGACCACCGTCTACCTTCGTCTGCCCCGTAGGGATAGTATACAGTACTAGGTGGGTGGGCTGTTAATATTGAATGTGTGTATCGTATAGTTAGTTTATGGGTGGAATTGGGAACGTGTAGTGTAGTTGAGTACTGTATAATTAGTGCTGTAATGTTAGTGTATTGCGTAGTGTATTGTTAATAAATACTGTTATATTTGTATCTGTGTAACGTGTAATTATTGGCGATAGTTAGTTAGTAAGGCGCATGCAGCTAGCATAGTGATTAGTGTAAAGCATAGCAAAGGTATTGTTATTATTATATAAAGGTATAAATAGGCGGAGTTATCAATAGACGGTTCCTCCTATTTATGAATATTAATTATCGATATTTGCATAAATATTGGTGATTAATATTCCCCCTTTACAAGGTCAAAGTGCAGCTCCCTTAGATCCTCACTTAAAGGGACAGGTACAGGTTCTGCAGGAGTTTTGTCACTATCTGCAGAAGTGTCTACCTTACCCCACAGCAACAAACCGATATCACGGCCCAATACTCCCTCATGCATGAGCGTATCTGTAACATCAAATTCATAAGTCCCTGTTCTCATTGGAGTCTCACTCTCAGTGAAAATCCACAGATAGTCCTTATCCGCACGACTGTCCAGCACCTTTATTATTTTACCAGTCTCAGGTTTCAATATTGTGCTACCTCATACCCGGGCTAGCATGGGATCCCGGATCCTTGTCATCCCATGTCTAGCCTTGATTCCGGGCATTTTGGGTAACACAAGAACATTCTCCCCTGCAGATTCCTGCGAGGGAGCAATCACAACAAGCTTACCCGCCTGTTCAGACACTGGTTTTTCCATGTTATCACACATTTTCGCAATAGTTTCTTGCCTCCGCGACTTATCACCTACCGGCCCGACAGGTATCAACTGCCGCCGGCTTACTGTCACTGGGTCTGCCACATAATCAATAACAGGAACAATCTTACCCAGCGATGTCACGGGTTTAGCAGTCCTGGGAGCCAAGCATACTCCAGTCGCAGAATATGAGCCACTTGCTCCGCTCCATAACTGCTGGACAGCCACACGCTGTTGTGGTTGGTCGCCCTTAGCAACCGCCTCGCAGATCCTCGGCACATCCTTTCTAGGACTGTCTCCACTGGTAGGGAACACTCGACCTCCTGAGAGCCGAACCGCTCTCCCCCTCTTTATCTTCCCGACGGTTGCCCTTGGCAACGGCATATCTTTGCTTTTCCCCCGATAGTCCCGGCACACCACCAACCTCTTGGAACTTTGTACAGGGTCCATACAGTGTTGAGAACCCATTTCTCAAGTCCAGCTGCAACTGCGCCTCCAAAGCCTCTCGCTCTGCATCAAATTTCGCCAATTCATTTTTAGTGTAGCCAATTGCTATGGCCATTTCTTCTGCCTGCTGTATGCGCCAGCGCTGCCGGACGTACTCTTCCCCGAGACCCATGGTAGCAGGAAAAACTTTCAGCCACAAGTCCACTTTTGCTGGGCTACTGGCCCTTTAATTCACTACAGTTTTACTTGCACTACAGCAAAATAGTCCACAAAAGCATGAGCAGCACCTGCTCCACCGAACAAACAGGCTTCCAGCCCTTTAACTCCAGCACAGCAGGATTCAGCAGCACCTGCTCTTTCTCATCATTGCTCCTAGCAACCGACCGTTGCCCTTCTCTCATGGACAATTTGCCCGCATCCGACACCAATTGTAAGGGATCGCCTCTTATTTGGGGGTCATTCTCACAGATACGACTTTAGGACACCAGGTTTCAGGTCCAAACCGTGCATTTATTGTGCACACTCCAACCAATACAGGTTATCATGAAGTCGCAGCTTCACCTAACACATGTGACATCCACATAAAATAATAAACACTTGCCCGGCTAGGCTCTAACTAACACAGAGTTTCCTGACTCACCTAAGTCCTTGTTCACACCCTGTGAACACAAGCGGCTTTCTCAGCCAATGTCCCACAGCCTCCTGGCTGTACAGAGCACAGTACGCCCACTGCCTCCAGTCCAGTGTCTCAGCACACATGGGGAATAGTGGTCTCTCAGCCCTCCTGGCTCGGACCACACTGACAGAGCCTCCAGGCCTCTGTCCACAGGTAACACACTCCCCCCTTGCTGACACCCTGGGAGGTGCTTTGTGCCAGCCTGATTACTTCCAGCTGGTCTCGCCTGTGGTGGAATAGGGGTGTGGACCGCACTATCCACCCTTTCCTTGCCTCTAACCTGCGTGAGACCTGTCACTGTCTCACAATATATATATATATATATATATATATATATATATATATATATATAAAAAAAATTTGAAAACCACATGTTCGGGCAACTATAGTTGCAGACATCCAAGAGAGTATTATGAGAAGCTTGAGGAAATCGAAACAAAACTTATCCCAGCAGGCGCACATCACAAAACATGTTGACATGTACTGAAATCGCCTCACCTGAAGCCATGCCGAGTGACAGTTGTGTGAGGGTTAAGAAGCGGAGAAAAAATGTATGGCGTATTGCAATTGGTTACTATACATGATTAAAGATGGACATTTTAGACCTGTTGCAATACATCATATCCGCATACTTCCATCTGTGTTAATTCACAGAAGAGTAGGTATTGCCACACAGAAAATTTACATGAGCTGCACCAACAGACACTTCATGATCCGAAAATCTATGCGTGAGGTGTAGTAATGGGTACACAGCTTGTGGGTCCAATATTCTTTGATGAAAATATGAACATAGTGGTGTACATAGACATCTTTGAGCCATTCAATTCACAGTTAACTGATCAGCAATGTGAGTATTGTTTCTTCCAGCAACATTGGGAGACTTGCCATATGTTGCACTTGTCCCTGTGTCCAGTTCATGTGGCATACAGAAGTATGTGCAAAGGTTTGTGGCTTCTATGGTCACCAGACCTGATGTTGTGTGACTTTTATCTGTTGCGTTACTTGAAGGCTAGGGTTTATGAAACTAATCCCCAACATTGCCTACACTAATACAGCAAATTGAAATTCATATCAAGAATATGGAACGAGAGGTGTTGCAGAAGGTGATCCTGAACCTGATAAGATGGGTACAACTTTGCACAGCCACTGGTGGAAACCACTTTCAGCATTTCTTTTAATGGGTAAAGTACATAATTCTTCCATTATCTTGTACAAAGCACACAAGGAAAACAGGGTTCTGTTTTATGTGGCCCACACTGTAAATGGCACATGGGAGGTGAATTGGGGCCCAAGAGCTCTAAGTTACACCTCTGCTTTCTGGGTATGATTCCTGGGTATGCTTCTGGACTTTGGCTTGGTTCATCTTCTTGTTATGCCCATTGCTCCAGTACAATGACTGCTTTTCTCGCCATTCTATAGTATGTTTCCCCTGTATGATTCCTCTGTCATCTCCGACACAACCAATCAGGGCCGGTACAAGGCAGGGGCCGAAGGAGCGGGTGCCCTGGGCGCTACCATTTGCGGACAGGAGGGGGGCGCAGGTGAAGTGCCAGCAGCAGTGGCGTCGCCAGGGGGGGGCCAGAGGGGGCCACGGCGGCGGCCCCCCCTACATCATGCTGTGCCCCCCCATGTGCCCCCCCAACTAAAATGACCCCCCCCCCCCCAAGTGAGCAGCCGCCGCCGGGCACAGGGAGATGAGCGCTTCCATTGCGCTCATCTCCATTGTAAACTGTCTGTGCCAGCGGAGGTGCAGGGGAGGGAGAGGCGTGTCCCTTCCCTTTCCTCTGATAGGCTGCAGGCAGGCACCGAAGTGGAGGAGAGGCCCCGCCCCCTAATTACTCCTGTTTACCTTTCTAAAGCTAAAGGACCTTTGATGATGTCATCACAGGTCCTGTAAGGGAACTGCACAGTGTAAAGTGTAGTTCCCAAGTTAGAACAGTGCATCTGCCAGGACCTGTGATGACATCATCTTCAACATCACAGGTCCTGCAGAATCTAGCAAAGGAACTGCACCAAAAATGGTGTAGTTCCTAGGTTTCAAAGGTACATCTGCCAGGACCTGTGATGACATCATCACAGGTCCTTCAACCCCTAACAGCAAGTATTAAAAGTTCACAAGCAGCTCTGTATTGATCCATACAGACTGGAATGGAGAGGTAAGAGGAGGTCCTCCACTTTTCATCATTTACCCCCCCCCCCTCCATGCCCTGTTTTTACTCATTGCTCACTCATGTATACTACTTCAGACAGTTACCACTACCTCATGTACCTCACAGTGACTATAATGCATAACTGACCACATATTTCTATAAACACTGCATCTACAGTATTATACCTTCTATGTGTCACATCAATACACTGCTCTGTATATATATATATATATATATATATATATATATATACACACACATACATGCACACACACTGCATATATTACACAGTATTATACATGCAATATGTACAGATATATAGTATATACCGCAGTGCACTGATATGTGAGGTATGAGGTATAATAGATGCTGTGTGTACAGATATCAGTACACTTCTGTATATACTATATATGTGAGGTACGAAGTATAATAGATGCAGTGTGTACAGATATATAGTATATACAGCAGTGTACTGATATGTGAGGTACGAGGTGTCAATACACTGCTGTATTTACTATATACCTGTACACACTGCATCTATTATACCTCGTACCTCACATATTACACTACTGTATATACTGTATACACTGCATATATTATACCCCGTACCTCACATATCAGTACACTGCTGTATATACTATATACCTGTACACACTGCATCTATTATACCCTGTACCTCACATATCAGAACACTAGGGAATATACTATATACCTGTACACACTGCATCTATTATACCGCGTACCTCACATAACTGTACACTGCTGTATATAATATACATCTGCATCTATTATACCTCTTTTGTGTGCCAGGGCTGTTTTGTAATCCCATTCCGGCCCTGATGGCATAAATTATAAAACGCAGCAGCAAGAATAGTTCATGGAACAAAGGGAGGGGCTATAAAAGGGGAATGGGGGCCCAATTTAGATTCCTGCTATGGGGCCCAGTGATTTTGATGTACGCCCCTGGCTGCAGGCACTAGGCCGGCAGCCTATCAGAGGCCGGCGCAATGACGTCATCGTGCCGCCTGAGCCTTACATTACAGCGTGGGACACAGGAAGAGGCTGCATCGCATCGCTGACACTTAGGTAAGTATAAGTGTTTTTTTTTTGTTTTTTTTTTACAATAGTGTTACTGGCACATTGGGGGGGCTTATTACAAAACTGGCACATGATGATGGGGGGGACTTTATACTGGCACATGATGATGGGGGGGAACTTTATAGTGTCTGTGACTTTCAAAGTCCCACAGTCCTTTGTTCTATTGCTTTAAGTATATTCTTGTTTTGAAACAACATTGATTCTTTCTTAAAAACGGGGGGGGGGGGGGGGGGGGGGCGCAGTTTGCCATCTTCGCCCTGGGCACCAAATGGCCTTGTCCCAGCCCTGCAACCAATGGAAGACTATTCTTTGACCTTGGAATTCCTGTGGAGCAATAGGCTTATATATTTTTGTGGTTAATGTTGATGACCAGGATTTCTTCTGACTTTGCTAGTCAGTCCAATTGTGCCACAGAAGATAGTCTTCATCTAGTTTCAGTAAAGTTTTGTATAACTCACCAAAAATAATATTTGTATCCAAATCGTTTTTATAGTTGAAAAATTTAATTATAAAATACTGGGGCAAGCAAGTAAATAGAATGTCAAACCAAACGTACAAATAAAGTCCAAAGCTTTTCATATGGCATGACACAACATTTCCTGTGGACTGAACACTTTTAGTTATTGTAGAGCATTTCATAAGTTTGTTATGTGGAAATAACCCCTTCATCAGATTTTTGTTGCCAAGCCAAAAACATTTCTGATTGGTACTTGGAACTGTCAAACAACTTCATCTTGGGCTGGCAAGTGTCCCACAGTCTAGGAATACATAGATAAGAACTTGTGGAAAATTGATTAAGGCTGTATTTATTTCTCCTCCTCAGCAGGCACCAAAAATGACATAAAATAAATGAAATTTAGATTAAAGGGAGTAAGAGATAAATGGCCTATACTCAGGATAGGTCATCAATTTCCAAAACCCGGCACCGCCACTAATCAGCTGTTTGAAGCATACCAAATATAGTGCCATTCATTGTGTAGCAGTTCTGCTTGGTAAAGCACCCAATCATTTGCGCCTCGAACATCTGACCGATAAATGTGATGTCACTTGCCTAGGAAGAGGCTGCAGTGCTCTACAGAGTGCCGTGGACTCTTCAAACAGTTAACTGATGGAGTGACAGGAGCTGGACGCATAACAATCAGATATTGATGGCCTATCCTGAGGTTAGATCATCAATATCTTACTCCCATAAAGCCCATTTAAATGTACCTTCCTATATTACTGCAGGAGCTCCCATACTCATTGTTCCTGTGTGAACATCTTCAGGGTTTGATTCTTGGTTTTCTGATTTGAAGTTTCAGAGATAAAACAACAAGAAACAGATACAAAACTTAATTCTTCAGTAGAGAACCATTCTGCTGTTAACCTAGTGTCATTATTGCCTGCACTGACATATGGTACTACAACTGCTAAAGGACCATGTCTTGTACCTCACAATTCTTCACAATCAAGGGCAACCCAAACCATCATCAGGCTGTAGAAACCCCAGTGCCAGGGTATGCCCTGAAGGGAAGAAAGGTGTTCTTTGCATATCACTGCATGCCCCATGGGAGCGTCAGAGTGTGTAACAACTGCTACTGCTGCTCATATATACAGTATATATATATATATATATATATATATATATATATATATATATATATATATGATCCTGTTTTCCCTGAGTTTATTTGGAGGCCTAGGTCAGAGAAGTGGTAAGTCATTTTAGTGTAGGTTCCCATCTGTAAGCACACTTACAGACCTTTCAGCAGTGGCAGAGGTAGGAGAGTGCACAGTGGGAAGCATGCCATGTTTTACACTGACAAGCTCCTTTTCTCTGACAGGACACACACGGTGGCGCAGCCTAAGGCCCCTTAGTGACCACCGTAAAAACACATATGGGTGGTCACTAAGGGGTTAAAGGAGTTTTCTGTGATTTTTTTTTTTTTTTTACTCATGACCTGTGCTCAGAATAGGTCATCAGTATCTGACCGGTGGGGGTCCAACACCCAGGATTCCCTCTGTTCAGCTGTTTTGAGAAGGAAGCCGCTCTCCTGTGAGCACTGCTGCCTTCTCACAGCTTACAAAGCACAGTGCCGTGCATAGTATGGCGTCCGTGCTTGGTATCGCAGCTAAGCCCCATTTACTTGAATGGGGTTGAGCTGTTCCTAGGCCACGTGATCGATGAACGTGATGCCACTGGCCTAGGAAAATCTGTGAGAATGCCGCTGCGCCCACAGGAGCTCCAGTGGCAAACCACTGATCGGCGGGGGTCCTGGGAGTCAGACCTCCACCGATCAGATACTGATGACCTATCCTGAGGATAGGTCATCAGTATTAAAATCATGGAAAACTCCTTTAATGGTGGTAATAAATTTAGAACTGGCTGTTAAATTTCCAGCTTTAAATACTCTAAGCAATGTAGCGAGAACATCAAGTACAAAGATATTTCCTAACGTGGTGGAATGCAATGACGTGATTATTCCCTTTTATTTTGGATGCAGTAGGAGGTAGGTTCTTGACAACAGGTGTTGGTAGGACATCTACCTATGCTTGGCTAGCTTTACATATTGACATTGATACAGTAGTGATGGGCACAAAACATTGACATGTAATTCTAGCCTTATAGGATTTTTATGTGATCAAGTCCAGTGGTCCAGTCACGGGCGTTATAGGGGAGCTTTAATAAGAATGGCATTTCCTAGACCAGTCAGTAAAAAGTGAGCTGGAGTAAGATGCACCAAATGTATTAAGTGGCACAGGCACAAGTGTCAAGAAGCCCATTGTAAATTGTTGCGCAAATATGTGTTTTTTATGCCACTATTTTGGAGAAAAAAACATTGAAAAATCTCTCCCATAGCGTTCTGCGTCTATCAGTTCATGAAACCCAGGACCTCAATTACAGCACAGGACATATACATTTATAGTACTTCTGCAAACCAATAATGGACAATACACTAAAGCACCCATATTCTTTAAATCTTAAGGGGGTCATAACATTTGCTCTGACAAGTGATAACAGCTGACCACCACCAGGGTTGTAAGTGCTTACCTGAAGTGATCGGCTAAATGTCAGAGGTGTGTAGCCTACAGGGAAAGTGTTGTCTCCATGTGACAACCCCTTTAATAGGGGATGGATTAACACAATCTTGGTCCAATATTGCAATACTAAAATTATTCTATATGTGCCCTATACACATTGCTCCAAGTCCACTCCTTTTTACAATCTTGTCCTGCTGTAAGGCAACTGGCTGAAGCATGAGCCCTCTCCCAGTGCTTGACACTAAGACTGGTAATCGTCAGCCTTTTGGCTAAGCCACACCTGTAAGCTGAAAACCAATGCAATCAGGAGGAAAATGTGGTGGAGTTTTTTTTTAAGGGCCATAAGGAACACATCAGGCTGAAATCATGCAGGCAAGTATACTCCTGCTTACATTTTACAATTTTGTCTGGGTTTAGCATACCTTTTAAAGGGGTTGTCCGACGAAATATATTATACAGTTTTCAAACCAGCACCTGGATCTGAATATGTTTGTAATTACATGTAATTAAAAATTTTGTATAGCTACTGAGTTATTCAATAAGATGGATCTGTATAGTGCCACTTCATTTCTTATTTCTTTGACCGGCTCATTAAGAAGGCCGCACATGCTCAGTTTTATCTTTCAACTGCCTCCTGAGCCATGATAGGGAGAACACAGACACGCCCCCTGAGCTGCAGCAGATAAGACACTCCCCTTGAGCTGTCAGTTCAAAATAAATCTAGCAGAGCAATGAAGGGGGAGATCTCTGGATCCATGTGAGGTACAGGGCTGGTTCTAGCTTTGTTAGAAAGGTATTGTCATGTCCTATATGATGTCTGATTTTCATTTTTTACATTATTCATGGAATAACCCTTTTAAGTGATCATCAAACCTTTAGGCCTAACTTACATATATGAATGTTTAATATTGCATTACCAACTTTATTTCTTATTTTATCCATTTATGTTTTATACTGACCATTAAGGTTCTTTTGATGAGCTGGTGTTTGGAGATACGGCCCCATAGGATTTGCTTCGTTCCTGTGTCATTTTTATAACCCCTGTGTAATACACTGCCTGTCCAAAAGAAAAGTTGCCACTTCTGGATTTAACTAAGCAAATAGTTATGAGCCTCCTATTGCATAATTACTGCATGGGCGATTATCTTTCAGCTGGCAATAAGTTATTTAACCCCAACTGCTGCAATGAGTTGCTTCTCATTTCTTAAACAACCATGTCGAAAGACACATCTCGTGGTCGTGGAAAAGACGTTAGTCTGTTTGAGAAGGGTCAAATCATTGGCATGCATCAAGCAGAGAAAACATCTAAGGAGATTGCAGAAACTACTAAAATTGGGTTAAGAACTGTCCAACACATTATTAAAAACTGGAAGGATAGTGGGGACGCATCATATTCGAGGAAGAAATGTGTCGGGAAAAAAATCCTGAATGATCGTGATCGGCGATCACTTAAACGTTTGGTGAAATCAAATCGAAGAAAAACAACAGTAGAACTCAGGGCTATGTTTAATAGTAAAAGTAAGAGCATTTCCACATGCACAATGCAAAGGGAACTGAAGGGATTGGGACTGAACAGCTGTGTAGCCGTAAGAAAACCACTAATCAGTGAGGCAAACCAGAAAAAAAGGCATCAATTTGCTAGGGAGCATAAAGATTGGACCCTGGAGCAATGGAGGAAGGTCATATGGTCTGATGAGTCCAGAATTACCCTGTTCCAGAGTGATGGGCGCATCAGGGTAAGAAGAGAGGCAGATGAAGTGATGCACCCATCATGCCTAGTGCCTACTGTACAAGCCTGTGGGGGCAGTGCTATGATCTGGGGTTGCTGCAGTTGCTCATGTCTAGGTTCAGCAACAGTATGTGCTCCAAGAATGAGGTCAGCTGACTACCTGAACATACTGAATGACCAGGTTATTCCATCAATGGATTTTGTCTTCCCTGATGGCACGGGCATATTCCAAGATGACAATCGGGCTCAAATTGTGAAAGAGTGGTTCAGGGAGCATGAGACATCATTTTCCCACATGGATTGGCCACCACAGAGTCCAGACCTTAACCCTATTGAGGATCTTTGGGATGTGCTGGAGAAGGCTTTGCATAGCAGTCAGACTCTACCATAATCAATGCAAGATGTTGGTGAAAAATTAATGCAACACTGGATGGAAATAAATCTTGTGACATTGTAGAAGCTTATCAAAACAATGCCACAATGCGAATGCGTGCCATAATCAAAGCTAAGGGCGGCACAACGATATATTAGAGTGTGTGACCTTTTTTTTGGGGTGGCGACTTTTTTTTTGGACAGGCAGTGCATGTCATAGTGCATGTCTGCACTTTGTGTCTGCCTCATATTATTTGTATTTGCTTTAGTTTGAAATATTCCATAAGGAAGTTGCGGCTTGTATGATCTCTTTCCTGTGTCTGCCCAGGCTGTAATACTGTACATCTCTAATGGGATTACATGAGTGCCAAGAAAGACAACTAGTTCCAGCTTTATGGGCTCAGGATTCAGTCTGGTTCTAGGGATTAGTTTAGTGAATCTATTGCCTGGTTCCTGCCCAGAAATAACAAGGAAACGACTGTGGTAATAATTCCCATTGCTGTTTCAGGATGGGTTACTTTAGGATCTCATAAAAAAAATGTGTCCAGGAAAATTCCCTATGGTCAACTCATATTTGATGAGCTAATTTATGTCAATTTATTCCTCATTTAAAATGGTTTCATGTTAATATTTTATTAGATAATGGGTTTATTTTAAAGGGGTTATCCCTCTAAAAGTATTACTATGCAGGCTCTAGTTAAAAAGACCACACTGTTTAGTAAGTCGGCTGCATGGTATTGAAGGTGCCATTCGTCCATTAATAATACAGACTAAATAGTCCGGTCTTCATTAGTTTCATTAGAGCCCACTGGCTGTACTCGAACACAGTGCGGCCACGACATACCCTAACAACTGGCCTGGTTGCTTAAGGTGACCATCTTGGGTCTCCAAACTCTTGTGGGACCAGCATATTTCCATAACATAACTGACATAACCAACAATTCTGCCCATAACTTGCATTGCCTTACTGACCTTCTCCACTCAGTTTTTTCAGTTGAGCTGTACTATAAGAGATACAGAACATTGTTGGAGTTCTAAACGAGTGTCTATAAATGTTTTTTATGACTAAATAGTTTTGAGGACATGACTGCAAAATGCCAGACCACAGAGTCAGCTTTTGTAAGCTCCCCCATTCCATATGTATTGACTGCCATTGATCTTTACGTGCTTTTTCCATAGTCAATTGAATTTCTGCAAACCATTAACATTTTGCTGCTTCTATACACTGTAGCTGACACACAATAATATAGCACTGAATATGCTTTTAACAGCTGTTTTGCTCACACATGTCTATTTACAGGAATGAGAACTTAAATTGGCCCTGGAAAAACCTAAATGTGGCCCCAATGTTGTAGGTGACTCCAAATTGACAGAGGACAGAGCAAAACAAGTAGATGGACCAATACAAATTGGCACGGTCAGAAATACCACAGTGCACAGTACCATGCTAAAGAACCAAATATCACAATGCAGCCCCCAACACCTCCCCAGAAATTTTTGGGTGATCATCAATAGCTGCCATTTTCTGTTCTCCTCCAATTGTCTTTAACCGCTTTACGTCCGCCCATAGGATATAAACGTCCTATGGGTGGACGTCTATTTCTGAAAGCACGTTTTAGGACGTCCTTTCAGAAATAGCAGCTGCACGCTAATCGTGCAGCTGCTGATCGGGTTGCCCGCTGTCAGTGACAGCAGGGCAACCCAGAGAGGAGGCAGGGACAGTGCCCAGGTGTCCCTGCCTTCACGATCGCTGCAGACACAGCGCTCACCGAGCGCTGTGTATGCAGAGAAGGAAGCGCTATGCGCTTCCTGTTCCGGCCCGGCGGTCATGTGACCGCCGGGACCGGATAGTGCAGGAGCTGTGTGAGGTCTCTCAGAGACCTCGATCAGCCCTGCTCTGAGGCTGTACAGCGCTGGATTGCTGCTGTACAGCCTCTCTACCGGTGCATTTCTTCTGTAACTGGGGCTACTATGTCAGCCCCAGTTACAGGAGAAATCAACAGTGAAAAAAAAAAGAAAAAGTGAAGCAAATGTCCCCCAGAGGTCTTGTATGACCTTATGGGGGACGAAAAGTGTAAAATAAAATAAAAAAAATAAAGGGTTGAAAAAATAAAATAAAATAAAGTTTCACATGTAAAAAAAAAAAAAGTTCCCAAGTAAGGAATAAAAAAAATAATTTAAAAATAGAAAAAATAAAATAAAATAGACATATTTGGTATTGCCGCGTCCGTAAAAACCAGCTCTATAAAAATATCACATGACCTAACCCCTCAGGTGAACACCGTAAAAAAAAAAAAAAACGGTGTCAAAACAAGCAATTTTTGTCACCTTGCATCACAAAAGGTGCAACACCAAGTGATCAAAAACGCGTATGTCCCACAAAATGGTACCATAAAAACCGTCACCTCATCCCGCAAAAAATGAGCCCCTACATAAGAAAATCTCTCAAAAAATAAAAAAACTATAGCTCTTAGAACATGGAGACACTAAAACATCATTTTTTTGGTTTCAAAAATGCTATTATTGTGTTAAAGTGAAACAAATAAGAAAAAGTATACATATTAGGTATTGCCGCGTCCGTAAAAACCAGCTCTATAAAAATATCACATGACCTAACCCCTCGGGTGAACACTGTAAAAAAAAAAAAAAAACTGTGTCAAAACAAGCAATTTTTGTCACCTTGCATCACAAAAGGTGCAACACCAAGTGATCAAAAACGCGTATGTCCCACAAAATAGTACCAATAAAACCGTCACCTCATCCCGCAAAAAATGAGCCCCTACATAAGAAAATCTCTCAAAAAATAAAAAAACTATAGCTCTCAGAACATGGACACATTAAAACATAATTTTTCTGTTTCAAAAATGCTATTATTGTGTAAAACTTTAATAAATGAGAAAAAGTATACATATTAGGTATCGCCACGTCCGTAACAATCTGCTCTATAAAAATGTCACTTGACTGAACCCCTCAGGTGAACGCTATAAAAATAAATAAATAGAAACTGTGCTAAAACAACCAATTTTTTGGTCACCTTGCCCCATAAAGTGTTATAATGAATGATCAAAAAATCATATGTACCCAAAAATAGTACTAATAAAACTGGCACCTTATCCCCTAGTTTCCAAAATGGGGTCACTTCTTGGGAGTTTCTACTGTAAGGGTGCATCAGGGGGCTTCAAATGGGACATGGCATCTAAAAACCATGTGGAGTTCCTTTTCTTCTGCGCCCTGCCGTGTGCCCATACAGCAGTTTATGACCACATGTGGGGTGTTTCTGTAAACCGCAGAATCTGGGTAATAAATATTGAGTTTTGTTTGGCTGTTAACCATCGATGTGTTAAAGAAAAAAATTTATTAAAATGGAAAATCTGCCAAAAAAAGTGAAATTTAAAAATTTGATCTCCATTTTCCTTTAATTCTTGTGGAACGCCTAAAGGGTTAACAAAGTTTGTAAAATCGGTTTTGAATACCTTGAGGGGTGTAGTTTCTACAATGGGGTCATTTATGGGGGTATCCACTATGTAGGCCCCACAAAGTGACTTCATACCTGAACTGGTCCTTAAAAAGTGGGTTTTGGCAATTTTATTAAAAATTTGAAGAATTGCTTCTAAACTTATAAGCCTTCTAACGTCCTAAAAAAATAAAATGACATTTCCAAAATGATGCCAACATAAAGTAGACATATGGGGAATGTTAAATAATAAATATTTTATGAGGTATCACTTTCTGTTTTAAAAGCAGAGAAATTGAAATTTAGAAAATTGCGAATTTTTCTAATTTTTGGGTAAATTTGTGATTTTTTCATAAATAAAGGTGAAATATTTTGACTCAAATTTATGACTATCATGAAGTACAATGTGTCACGAGAAAACAATCTCTGAATGACTTGGATAAATAAAGGCGTTCCAAAGTTATTACCACATAAAGTGAGATATGTCAGTTTGGCAAAATTTGGCCTGGTCAGGAAGGGGGCAAATGGCCCAGATGGCAAGTGGTTAATTAAGATATGGAGCAGAAGGCTTAGGAGTTAAGTAAAATATGGGCCACAACACCAAGCCAGCCCTACCTTTACCATGCCACCTGGACTTCATCTAAAAATTACTCCTATACTGCCCCCAGTAGTATATACCCAGCCATTAGCAGCGAGGAGGACTTTCCCGTAGAGTCTATGGCCAGTCCGCCCCTGTCTATTTACCAGTTTACATGGAAGCTATGCTTAAAAATCAATGGTTATATTGATTCTATATAGCCTGCTATTGGGATGAGTCCTCCTTTGAAGTCAAGCTCTCCAAAATCCTAGCTCAGGAACTAAGGGAAACTATATCATTCCCTCCATGCCATTTTTCTGGTGTAGAAAATTCATAAACCCAGTGTTTGTGACTTTGTAAACGCTAATTGGTATAAATTTAGTCACAGGTGGTGTTCCTACAACGCCCTTGGCACTTTCCGAAAAGGGATTGTTGTCAGGGAGGAGAGGGGACAGCACCGGTGGCCTTGGAACAGTTATCTTCATATATGACATTTTTCTGGAGTAAATGAAGATAGAAATCTCTGAGCTGCCAAAGATTTCTATTTAGGCACACAGACTGCTGAAGGATGTGCCTAATTTATGACAAGGCCTGTGCCATATCATAGAATGTGCTAAATACCCCCATAAGTATTTTCTTATGGCATATTAGAAATTTAGAGCTATTTTGGTTCTCTTTATATCAGGCAGATTTACAAAAGAAATAAAGTACAGAAGGCATGTATAAGTCATTATGCTATTACAAATTAGTTGAGTTTAATGGGGTGGTGAGATTTGGAAAAACCCATTTTTGATATAATGGAAGAATGTCTCTCATTTAGGCCCTCCTTCTTTTATCCAGAGTGGAGGGCAGCTACAAAGAATGTGTATTCTTGGAGGACCTTTCTGTTCACATAGCCATATGAGGGCTTTTTTGTGGGATAAGTTGTACTTTCCAATGGTACCATTTAATTTTGCACATGATGTAGTGGGGAGCTGGAAAAAAAATTCTAAATGGGGTGGAATTGAAAAAAACACAGAATTCGGTCACAGTTTTATTGGTTTCATTTTTACAGTGTTCCTTATGAGGGAAAACTATTAAAAAAAATTATATAATTCTGCGGTTTTTCACTCTGGCCACTATGCCTAATAATAAGTCATGATTACATGTTCTGTGCAGGTAGCTTTTCGGTAGCCATTATCATTATCACCACAAGCAAGATTGCAATGACAAGTAACACCTCTGTATAAAAAACAAAGCATCCACCATTGACAATAGGTGATATCACAACTTATCAGCTCCCTCCTGACCTCTGCACAGGTCAAAGAGCATGCCTACAAAACTCTACCTTAGGTCCCATTCACACGACTGTATTTGGGGCCGCAAAACATGCGGACAGAACACTGGGTGCGGTCCGCATCCATATGTCTGTTCCAGTGTTCCATTGTCCCACAAAAAAGATAAAACATATCCTATTCTTGTCCGTTTTGTGGATAAGAATACATTTTTTTACAATGGGTCTGCAAAAAATTTAATGCAACATGGATGTCACGCGGTCGTCGTACAGATTTTTTGCGGATCCGTGTTTTGCAGACCTCAAAATACATATGATCATATGAATGCACCGTTATAAGTCAATGGGGTCCCCTACTGTCCATTGTATCTATGGCCAATATAACTGCTCTCAAAAGACATGAAGTCTTAAGATATTTTGGGCCAAGTAACCAGTGTAAAAATTGCACGATTATAAACATTTTTATATAGATAAAGAAAAAATAAAATAAAGTACAGGTGCATGCTACCATGGCTGCAATCCAAAAGCAAACAAACTCTGTATGCAGCAACACACTATTCTATGGACTAAAACACATGCAAACACTGGAAACACGTATAAATCTCGATGGCATTATTGCATCATAGCTCTTTGCCGACATTTTTTATAAAAATTGTGTCAGGCCCATCTACCAGTGACAAGGTGGCTTCCAACAGATGACACATTCCCTTTAACTTCATTCTGGTGGTCAGTATGATTACAACAAATAAAAACCTTTGAAAAAGTAATTTTTTTCTTTGCATCTCCCCGATATCTTTTTTTATATTTATGTCTACAGAGCTGTGTCAGGGCTAATTTTTCATAGGATTTATTTATTTTTATTTTTAATATGAGGAAGATGGGTTAATTTAAATCTTTTTATTTATTTATTATTTTTTTAAAAACATTTTTTTAAATAAACTTTAAGACCCCCTAGGACTAACATGTGATTGTCTGATTGTTTCTCCCATTGCAGCTTATGGGAAATTCAGTGTGCTCCTATCAAGCCCTGCCATGGCCAGGGCTTGATAGGAACTTCTCTATGACAGGCCTCAGAGCCTTCAGAGGGACTGAGGCTGCCATAGGAACTGAATGACTCCAGCAATCTCAGAGCGTCGCAGCTGAGTGCAGTGCTCCTAGAAACTAATTGCTGAGATGCTGTTCTCACCAAGGCTTTGTAGTCGGTGTCGTGTAGTCAGAGTCAAAGTTAGTTTTGCACGTAGTCAGAGTTGGCAGAAATGTATAGGTTCCAGCTTAAAAAAATATTATCTGTTGTTAATATTGTGAAATTAATTAAATGTCATATACATTTACAAAAGTTTAGAAATATTAATCATAAATATGTTTTATGTTCTATCAACTTAAGGTCCTTATTTATAAAAAAAAGAAAAAAGTGATAAGCTGGGTGTTCTAGTTGTGATAGAAAATCTGTTCTCACCTGTCTTGTGTTATCCACTGTCCTTATACTATAATCAGGGATAAGCAAGGTGTTCCAGTGGTGATAGAAAATCAGTTCTCACCTCTCCTGTCCTTATACTATACACAGCGATAAGCAGGATGTTCTAGTGGTGATAGAAAATCAGTTCTCATGTCTCCTGTGTTCTCTCCTCTCCCTTATACTAGTTATAAGCAGGGTGTTCTATTGGTGATAGAAAATCAGTTCTCACCTCTTCCGTGTTCTTTCCTGTCCTTATACTATAATCAATGATAGGCAGAATGTTCCAGTGGTGATAGAAAATCAGTTCTCACCTCTCCCATGTTCTTTCCTGTCCTTATACTAGTGATAAGCAGGGCGTTCTAGTGGTGATAGAAAATCAGTTTTCACCTCTCCTGTTCATATATTATAATCAGTGTTAAGCAGGGTGTTCTCGTGGTGAGAGATAATCAGTTCTCACCTCTCCTGTGTTCTCTCCTGTCCATATATTATAATCAGTGTTAAGCAGGGTGTTCTAGTAGTGATAAAGCACGGGTGTCAAACACAAGGCCCACGGGCCGAATCCGGCCCGCCAGACCTCGTCATGTGGCCCGCGTAGCCGCAGGCGGCCCCCGCTCCTCCCGGCTCCTGTATCGGGTGTATCGCATAAGGAGCGCTGTGTATTACCGGTACTTACAACTACAAGCGCTCGCCGAGAGGAGGCAGGCTGGGAGGACGGGCGCTGGCAGTGTGAGTCATACGTCACGCGCCTGCGCCGCCCACTTTATGAATGAAGCAGGCGCGTGACGTATGACTCACGCTGCCAGCGCCTGTCCTCCTGGCCTGCCTCCTGCCTCCTCTCTGCTACCTACTGAGCGGCGAGCGCTTGTAGTTGTAAGTACCGTAATACACAGCGCTCCTTATGCGATTACATACAATTACAATTAACTATTAGACATAGGATTATACAGTGAGCGGGGCCCGTGTAGTAGAATAGTCACTGCACGGGCCCCACTGTCATTATAAAAGCAGATGCCGGCCCCTAGCCCGTGTATTGGGGGTCATTCACACTACAGGGACACTTATGGAGGGGATCTGTGGATGACACATAGCATAAGATGCTATATATGTGTCATCCACAGATCCCCCCCATAACTGTCATACACAGATCCCCCATAAGTGTCACCCACAGATCCCCTATAAGTGTCACCCTCAGATCCCCCATAAGTGTCACCCACAGATCCCCCATAAGTGTCACCACAGATCCCCCATAAGTGTCACCACAGATCCCCCATAAGTGTCACCACAGATCCCCCATAAGTGTCACCCACAGATCCCCCATAAGTGTCACCCACAGATCCCCCATAACAGTGCGTCACCCACAGATCCCCCATAAGTGTCACCCACAGATCCCCCATAAGTGTCACTCACAGATCCCCCATAAGTGTCACCCACAGATCCCCCATAAGTGTTACCCACAGATCCCCCATAAGTGTCACCCACAGATCCCCCATAAGTGTCACCCACAGATCCCCCATTACAGTGCGTCACCCACAGATCCCCATAACAGTGCCATCCACAGATCCCCCATAACAGTGCCACCCACAGACCACAATTAGTTCAAAACCCACCAAAAGCACACCTTTTGGTTCAAATTTTTTTTTTCTTATTTTCCTCCTCAAAAACCTAGGTGCGTCTTATGGGCCGGTGCGTCTTATAGGGCGAAAAATACGGTAACCCTTACAGTTCTGGAATGTGTTGGATAACACTGACAGCATTATGTCAGTGTTATCCAACACGTTCCAGAACTGTAAGGGTTACATAGCATCATAAATCAGTATAATGCTATGTGACCCCAGTCAGCGCTTGCAGGTCAGGCCGGGACCGGCCCTTTGAGGGTGACCAAACTGCTGATGCGGCCCCCGATGAATTTGAGTTTGACACCCCTGTGATAGAGAATCAGTTCTCACCCTCCTGTGTTCTCTCCTGTCCTTTTACTAGTGATAATCAGGGTGATCTAGTGGTGATAGATAATAAGTTCCCATCTCTCATGTGTTCTCCCCTGTCCTTATACTATAATCAGTGATAAGCAGGTTGTTCTAGTGGTGATAGAAAATCATTTCAGATCAGTTCTCTCCTGTTCATTATACTAGGTATCTTCATGCTGCTCCAAGGCACTTAATTACAATGTCTGAAACTGTGCTGCACATGCTCAGTAATAAGTTCCTCCTCCAAAGACCAGAGGAGGAAGTACGCTACTGGACATGCTTGCAGTCAGGAATTCAGAATTGTAGTCCAATAAATATGGTTTAAGTTCTATCTAAGTAGCCTGATTAATTACATGATAGTAAGAAAAAGCCCTAAGTTGCCATTTTACTAGATGTACTGTAAATTTGTTTATCACTAAATTATTGGCCTTTTATGAAGGAGTCAGAGTTGGAGTGTGATAGAAACAGAGTCAAAGTCAGAACTTTGGCTTACTGACTCCTCAGCCCTGATGGTCACAATTTACCATGGCATTTGAGGGTTTAAAATTCAAATTTTGGCATTATTGCCACTCAAAGTCTCTCCCTCTGGCTGTCTGCTATGTAAAAGAGCAGGCACCCGGTGGCTATGGCACCCCCTCAGATCCTGAGCAGCTGCAGTCTTTAAAGACCTGACATTTGCCATATATTTATGGTCGGTAGTTCGGAACGGGTTAAACGCTTACCCAACAGTGTACTGCTAAAGCCAGCAGGACACACTGGAATACGTTTATTTTCAGGACTATCTGGTAATAAAAAAAATTCATAGTTAATTTTGTAAAGACTCTTTGATCTGGGAAACTTGTATTGCAGGTTGGATAATGAGGGTTGCAGGAACCAGATATTTACTTCGTAGCCAGCACAAAGTGTGAGACTTGATATCTAAGCCTGGTGTGTCCAGACTTCAAAGAAAAGGCAAATAGACATTTGTTTGTCCAAACTGAGCATTCTTCATCTTCCATGAAAGGGGGAAATTAACAATTTAGCATTCACAGAACATTCCCCCTTATAACATACTGTCCAGTAATAATCATTTAGTTTGCCTAATAAGTTAATGGGCAGGTCGAAGACCTGGAAGGAATGAAACTATAAAACATGTTTGGAACAATAAAGCGGGGATCACTTTTTGGAGGTTAGCCAAGACAGAGGTGTCAGCCGATTGTTCCTCTTAACCTTAAGGAAGCAGAAAAGACTTGTCTCCATTTTATCTTATAATTTTTTTTTTTGTATGTCATTTTATTTTGTATCTCTTATTTACATTTGGAAGCACTGTGCCTTTACTATTAAAGCTTAAAACTTTAACACCTTTAGTCCTTGTATGCTCTAAAAGAGTCCATAACCTTTCAAAGATTATTTAGCTGTTTAACTGCTGGAGGGCAGAGTATGATTGTTAGTAGAGTTGAGCGGGTTCGGCAGGTTCGTCCGAACTTAAAAAAAAAGTTCGGATTCGGGACCCGAACTTGACCCGAACTTGACCCTGAACCCGAACCCTATTGAAGTCAATGGGGACCCGAACTTTTGACCACTAAAATGGCTCTAAAATAGCCCTGGAAACAGCTAGAGGGCTGCAAAAGGCAGCAAAATGTGCTTAAAGAGGACCTTTCACCGATTCTTACCCTATGAACTAAGTATACAGATAGGTAGAGCGGCACCCGGGGATCTCTCTGCACTTACTATTATCCCCGGGCGCCGCTCCGTTCTCCTGCTATGCCCTCCGGTATCTCCGTTCCCTAAGTTATGGTAGGCGGAGTCTGCCCTAGCGCTGGCCAATCGCACTGCAGAGCTCACAGCCTGGGAGAAAATAACCTCCCAGGCTGTGAGCTCTGCGCTGCGATTGGCCAGCGCTAGGGCAGACTCCGCCTACCATAACTTAGGGACTGGTATCTCCGCCTACTATAACTTAGTGAGCGGAGATACCGGAGGGCATAGCGGGAGAACGGATCGGCGCCCGGGGATAATAGTAAGTGCAGTGAGATCCCCGGGTGCCGCTCTACCTATCTGTATAGTTAGTTCATAGGGTAAGAATCGGTGAAAGGTCCTCTTTAAGAGCATGGCAAATGCTCTGCAAACAAATGTGGATAAGGAAATGAATTAAAAACACATAAAATACCTTAAAAAAATAAAAATTAGGAATGATGTAGGAGGAAGAGGTTGAGGAGGCGGTGAATGGGTGGATGTGGCCATGTAGGCTCACGTGGCAGTCTAGGTGGAAGCGGCGGCGAAGGAGGAATAGGTAGCCAACACAGATGTGTGTTATTTTGCATTTTTACATAGGGGTATCCCCCAAAATATTAGGACATATAAAATAAAAAAAAGGAATAAGTGCACTTGAGTACAAGGATGGATGTTTGAGGCTGTTAGAACTGTCTATTCTGCACAAGGTATAGACAAGTCTTGAGGGATCCAAGCCTGGTTCATTTTAATGAACGTGAGCTTGTCCACGTTGGCTGTGGACAGGCGGCTGCGTCTGTCTGTAATGACGCCTCCTGTCGTGCTAAATACACGTTCAGAAAGTATACTGGCTGCAGGGCAAGCTCTGGCCATGTGGACAATTTGGAGACCCAGAAGTTGAATGGGGCAGAACCATCAGTCAGTACGTGTAGGCGTGTGCACAGGTACTGTTCCACCATGTTGTTCAAATGCTGCTAACACGCTCCATATCAGCAGTTGGGGCCGGTTGTTGGCGGCGAGGTGACAAAGCTTTTCCACATGTCGGCCATGCTAACCCTGCCTTCTGAGGTGCTGGCGCTGATACAGCTGCGTTGGCGACCTCTTTCTCCTCCCCTGCTTTCGCCTTGTGCGTCCACTTGTTCCCCGGCGTCAGTCGGGAATGGTCTCAGGAGCGCGTCTACCAGCGTGCGCCTGTAGTCGCGCATCTTCCGATCACGCTCCAGTGAGGGAATTAAGGACGGCACATTGTCTTTGTAACGGGGATCCAGCAAGGGTGGCCACCCAGTAGTCAGCACACGTTAAAATGTGGGCAACTCTGCTGTCGTTGCTCAGGCACTGCAGCATC
This sequence comes from Bufo bufo, assembly GCF_905171765.1. NCBI lineage: Eukaryota > Metazoa > Chordata > Amphibia > Anura > Bufonidae > Bufo > Bufo bufo. The sequence goes on from NC_053389.1 coordinate 277,076,304, forward strand.
TAGTCGCTCATGTGTGCCAGGCTGCCCAGAGGTAAGGACAAGCTGTCCTCTGTTGGAGGCGTATCGTCTGCGTCCTCCGTATCCCCCCAGCCACGCACCAGTGATGGGCCCGAGCTGCGTTGGATGCCACACCGCTGTGAACATGCTTCATCCCCATCCTCCTCCTCCTCCTCCAGTAGTGGGCCCTGGCTGGCCAAATTTGTACCTGGCCTCTGCTGTTGCAAAAATCCTCTTTCTGAGCCACTTCTAAAAGACTATGTAAAATATATAGAACCGCGGCACTCGAATTAAGTAGTTAATTATTTATTTATTTATCCATCCACAAGATTAGGACTTAAGGCCAACGTTTCGGTCTCATCCCGAGACCTTGTTCACGGCCTGAAATAAGACAATAATTAAAACCCATTTCTCTCAATTACCAGTCTCTGGGCCATCACCCATCACCCAGAATACTACAGAACTCTCTATTACTTCACTCAACCTATCAAACAAAAGTAATTTTATGCCCCCGAAACACTATCATGCGGCAGAGGCCTTTATTAACTTAGTACAGCAAGACATTAATAAAAATATCAAACAACTTAAGAATAGGAATATACATATCCCCCGCAATTTGAAGAGTGAGGAACATATAGCACTTAATCTATTGAGAGAAGATAACACGATTACTATTAAACCGGCTGACAAAGGTGGGGCAATTGTCGTGATGGACACCTCAGCCTACATATCTGAAATCACTCGACAGCTAACTGATACATCTACCTACGAAAAGGTAGTCTGCAACCCCATTTTCCGAATAAAGAAAGATGTTAGCGCATTACTTGACCATCATCTATCTGTAGGCACCATTGATAAAGCAACATATACTTTCCTCACAAATGACAACGCAGTCACTCCTGTCTTCTATATACTGCCTAAAATTCATAAAAATCTTACGAATCCCCCAGGCAGACCAATCGTAGCCTCGACTGACTCTATTCTATCTCCAATCTCAATCTTTTTGGAAAAAATACTTACCCCGTTAGTGAAACAAACTCGATCCTTCCTATTGGACACAAGTCACTTTCTGTCAATCATTTCCAACCTGACTAACATTGGCCCCGAGTCCCTTCTGGTTACACTTGATGTTAACAGCCTGTACACCTCTATCTCTCATGACAGGGGAGTCCAGGCTGTTTCATCACTTTTGGCCACGTCAAATTACTCCCCGGAAGCACAATGCTTTTGTGTAACACTACTTAAATATGTATTACAAAATAACTATTTTATGTTTGGGGACGATTACTACGTTCAGAAACGGGGGACCGCTATGGGGGCAAACGTAGCGCCGCCATATGCAAATACCTTCATGGCCAAGTTTGAGGAGGATTTTGTCTATTCCCATCCACTTTTCAAAATACATGTCAGTACGTGGTATCGATATATTGACGATATTTTCTGCATCTGGAACGGGGATACCACATCATTCTCAGATTTCTTTAACTACATTAACAGACAAGACCCGGATTTGACCTTTACCTCCCACATTGACTTAGAATCTATCAGCTTCTTGGACACTGTAGTCATTAAAACACAGAAGGGCACACTCACAACGGATTTACATAGAAAACCCACGGATCGCAACACCTTACTCCACTACTCCAGCTGTCACCCTAAAAATACCAAAAATTCACTTCCACGTTCTCAGTTCAAAAGAGTAGCAAGAATTGTTGAGGATCCTGTGCTAAAAAAACAGCGATTGACCGAAATGGCACATAAATTCCGTGAGAGAGGTTACCCTAACACACTTCTTCAACAGGAACTTTCCCTGATCCAATCCAGTTCCCCTGTCCCACCCAAATTGCCATCCCAACCTCGGGTACCTTTGGTATTGACATACCATCCGATTGCACCTAAAATTCAGTCCATAGTTAAAAAACACTGGCCGATACTACATCAATCATATCCAACTGTTACTGAATTTCAACAACCCGTCCGCATGTGCTACAAGAGACCGGCTAATTTGAAAGATAAACTAGTGCGTGCCGACATAGGCCCACTTACACCGAGATTGAGACAAACTACTCTAGCACCTAAAAAAACAGGTACATACCCCTGCCTTGGTTGCGCCCAATGCACTAATGTAATAAGAGGCAACAGAATTATACACCCACACTCAGGCAAGGTGTACCACTCTAGGGATTTCTTCACCTGCAGCTCTTCCTATGTAGTTTATCTCATTAAGTGTCCATGCGGACTAGCTTATGTAGGCGAGACCACGCAGAATGTGCGGGACCGTATCTCAAAACATAAATCTGACATCCGATGCCATAAAACTGAACTCCCTATTCCGTACCATTTCATTTCTGCGAAACACCACATTAATCAGCTTCAATATCAAGTACTGGAACATGTACCGCTGGCAAGGAGAGGAGGCAATCGGGTTGCACGCTTAAAACAACGTGAATCCTTCTGGATTTTTGAATTGAACACTTTATCACCGAATGGACTAAACAGGGATTTTGACTTTTGTGTGTCATAATTTATGACCTATATTATGCTCCCTGCCTCACATGTAACAGCTGATCAAATGACTTTTTATATGTTGTATAGGTATTGACCTCGAATATGCTACCTAGATTGATGCGGACCTAGTGTTGAAGTTAACGTTATAAATGATATCCTTATGTGACATTCAATATTATTATTAATATTCTGTCTTTTCCTTCACTTTTTTCAGACGAAATGACCCCCACAGCACATCTACAGGTGGTATGTGTTTCCACATAGTATAGAATCTTACATAACCGTATAGTATTTTGTCAGTCTTATATAGATATATCCATATTTTTTGCCTTGCAGCCAACATTGTCCCAAAGGTGCCAAATTACTATATACTAGTCCCCTTATAGCTCATGACTTCTAGTGGCTATTGAAATCACATGCCTCCTTTAGCTTCCTGTTCACATCCCCATTCTAGCTACTACATCGAGTGCCCATGCCCTTAATCGCCACATTTGCGCCACTGCGCATGCGCGATGACGCGACACGTCCGGCGACGTCACGCGCACTGGCGCGATGACGTCAGACGAACGGCGATCCACGCCGAACGCCTCAATTTGACTCCTCGTGAGCCGTCCCATTAGAGCCAAGCCATCCTCCACACCAGACGTTTCTTTCCTACAGGTATGGTTCTACAGATGTGTATATAGATGTGCTTATATTTAGCTTCACCTTGGGCTCTCACTTAACCTCTACACTGGGCACAACGCGACTATACCAGGATCTATTACCTACTATATAGTCAAATTTGGCACCTCCCTGGATCACCCACTCATTACTGTACTATGCTTCAACTAACCAACTTGTGGCTTCTTCCGGCATACGAATGTTGATATACCTATATACTTACACATAGATATAGAGTTCCCCCTTAAGATTAACCCATTCTAACACAAAGATACATTCCTTTACAGGTTCCTATCATATTCCAGGAATCTCCTGACCTTTGTGTTACTCTGCATTTGATTCTGCATTTGACCTGTATCTTCACTAATCCCCTCTGGTATATGATGTCCAAGCATTGTCACTGACTACTTCCTCTCTACTCAGCATTATTTTGCTTTATTATTATTATTATTATATGCATTGTGGATTTCTATATCAATGTACTCTAACACAATTATAGGTATTCTATATATATATCCATGCATAGCAAGTATACAATATATGTATTACAATTATTGTCTTATTTCAGGCCGTGAACAAGGTCTCGGGATGAGACCGAAACGTTGGCCTTAAGTCCTAATCTTGTGGATGGATAAATAAATAAATAATTAACTACTTAATTCGAGTGCCGCGGTTCTATATATTTTACATATTGACTGTCATACCGCTGAGCACCGGACCATCGCTATAGGAGTGCCGTCCAAACAACCTTTTCATTGAATATAATTTTGTGACTGAGCACCCTCCCAGATGTCTTCCACTACATTCTCTTATGATAATACAGTAGCAGAGGAGATTGTTTCCCAAGTGAATACATCCAGTAGTTTCTTACATATACCACCTAGTGAGTTCCGAAGCCGAGATTGGGAACGAGAATCCAAAAAACTCATCTCGGCGGAATTACACTGTACGACGCTTGCAGAGTATCACAGACAGAAGAAGATCCCAAGGGGCCTTCGAGTTCACCTTCGCCCTACCCTCTTCCCTTCTAACAGTGACTACTGCGAAAAATTTGAATCAATTATTAACAAGTGCTCTCTCGACATCATAGTCCTGAGCATCGAGTTCCTTCAGAAGTCAATTAGCGAATCCAAGGAGAAGCTGACGGCAATTGAAACCCAACTGATATCCACTGTCCCACTAGAAGAATGGACCGAACTTAAATCCAAAACAGAGAAGATTCTGGACGAACACCGGAAATTTTTGGAGAACAGCAAACGCAACAAATTCTTTCGTGACACTGAAGACTACCAACTTCAAAGAGTATACCGCTGGCAATGGCAAACTACCTCAAAGGGCAACGACTTCACTTCTTACACGGGCTACGCATCCTCCTCCTCGGGAAGCGATCGATCTGCTGGATACCGAAACCAACGTTTTTTTCAAAAACGCGGATACAGACCGGGGAGACGACGACCCGCCGCACACGCCGAGGAAGGGGCCAACGCCGATCCAATTCAGACGGGAATACAGACACGCTCACAGGTATGAATACCGTTGTGAACATTTCCTCACGAACACTATCACCCGCTGAACTTACCGTACTCTCAAAAGGTCTATCCTTTTGTCCATACGGTACTCTACGCTACTTTCCTTTAGAACAAGAGTTGCAAAGGTTCTATAGGTCCATTCGACTTAAAACCCATTTCTCTCAATTACCAGTCTCTGGGCCATCACCCATCACCCAGAATACTACAGAACTCTCTATTACTTCACTCAACCTATCAAACAAAAGTAATTTTATGCCCCCGAAACACTATCATGCGGCAGAGGCCTTTATTAACTTAGTACAGCAAGACATTAATAAAAATATCAAACAACTTAAGAATAGGAATATACATATCCCCCGCAATTTGAAGAGTGAGGAACATATAGCACTTAATCTATTGAGAGAAGATAACACGATTACTATTAAACCGGCTGACAAAGGTGGGGCAATTGTCGTGATGGACACCTCAGCCTACATATCTGAAATCACTCGACAGCTAACTGATACATCTACCTACGAAAAGGTAGTCTGCAACCCCATTTTCCGAATAAAGAAAGATGTTAGCGCATTACTTGACCATCATCTATCTGTAGGCACCATTGATAAAGCAACATATACTTTCCTCACAAATGACAACGCAGTCACTCCTGTCTTCTATATACTGCCTAAAATTCATAAAAATCTTACGAATCCCCCAGGCAGACCAATCGTAGCCTCGACTGACTCTATTCTATCTCCAATCTCAATCTTTTTGGAAAAAATACTTACCCCGTTAGTGAAACAAACTCGATCCTTCCTATTGGACACAAGTCACTTTCTGTCAATCATTTCCAACCTGACTAACATTGGCCCCGAGTCCCTTCTGGTTACACTTGATGTTAACAGCCTGTACACCTCTATCTCTCATGACAGGGGAGTCCAGGCTGTTTCATCACTTTTGGCCACGTCAAATTACTCCCCGGAAGCACAATGCTTTTGTGTAACACTACTTAAATATGTATTACAAAATAACTATTTTATGTTTGGGGACGATTACTACGTTCAGAAACGGGGGACCGCTATGGGGGCAAACGTAGCGCCGCCATATGCAAATACCTTCATGGCCAAGTTTGAGGAGGATTTTGTCTATTCCCATCCACTTTTCAAAATACATGTCAGTACGTGGTATCGATATATTGACGATATTTTCTGCATCTGGAACGGGGATACCACATCATTCTCAGATTTCTTTAACTACATTAACAGACAAGACCCGGATTTGACCTTTACCTCCCACATTGACTTAGAATCTATCAGCTTCTTGGACACTGTAGTCATTAAAACACAGAAGGGCACACTCACAACGGATTTACATAGAAAACCCACGGATCGCAACACCTTACTCCACTACTCCAGCTGTCACCCTAAAAATACCAAAAATTCACTTCCACGTTCTCAGTTCAAAAGAGTAGCAAGAATTGTTGAGGATCCTGTGCTAAAAAAACAGCGATTGACCGAAATGGCACATAAATTCCGTGAGAGAGGTTACCCTAACACACTTCTTCAACAGGAACTTTCCCTGATCCAATCCAGTTCCCCTGTCCCACCCAAATTGCCATCCCAACCTCGGGTACCTTTGGTATTGACATACCATCCGATTGCACCTAAAATTCAGTCCATAGTTAAAAAACACTGGCCGATACTACATCAATCATATCCAACTGTTACTGAATTTCAACAACCCGTCCGCATGTGCTACAAGAGACCGGCTAATTTGAAAGATAAACTAGTGCGTGCCGACATAGGCCCACTTACACCGAGATTGAGACAAACTACTCTAGCACCTAAAAAAACAGGTACATACCCCTGCCTTGGTTGCGCCCAATGCACTAATGTAATAAGAGGCAACAGAATTATACACCCACACTCAGGCAAGGTGTACCACTCTAGGGATTTCTTCACCTGCAGCTCTTCCTATGTAGTTTATCTCATTAAGTGTCCATGCGGACTAGCTTATGTAGGCGAGACCACGCAGAATGTGCGGGACCGTATCTCAAAACATAAATCTGACATCCGATGCCATAAAACTGAACTCCCTATTCCGTACCATTTCATTTCTGCGAAACACCACATTAATCAGCTTCAATATCAAGTACTGGAACATGTACCGCTGGCAAGGAGAGGAGGCAATCGGGTTGCACGCTTAAAACAACGTGAATCCTTCTGGATTTTTGAATTGAACACTTTATCACCGAATGGACTAAACAGGGATTTTGACTTTTGTGTGTCATAATTTATGACCTATATTATGCTCCCTGCCTCACATGTAACAGCTGATCAAATGACTTTTTATATGTTGTATAGGTATTGACCTCGAATATGCTACCTAGATTGATGCGGACCTAGTGTTGAAGTTAACGTTATAAATGATATCCTTATGTGACATTCAATATTATTATTAATATTCTGTCTTTTCCTTCACTTTTTTCAGACGAAATGACCCCCACAGCACATCTACAGGTGGTATGTGTTTCCACATAGTATAGAATCTTACATAACCGTATAGTATTTTGTCAGTCTTATATAGATATATCCATATTTTTTGCCTTGCAGCCAACATTGTCCCAAAGGTGCCAAATTACTATATACTAGTCCCCTTATAGCTCATGACTTCTAGTGGCTATTGAAATCACATGCCTCCTTTAGCTTCCTGTTCACATCCCCATTCTAGCTACTACATCGAGTGCCCATGCCCTTAATCGCCACATTTGCGCCACTGCGCATGCGCGATGACGCGACACGTCCGGCGACGTCACGCGCACTGGCGCGATGACGTCAGACGAACGGCGATCCACGCCGAACGCCTCAATTTGACTCCTCGTGAGCCGTCCCATTAGAGCCAAGCCATCCTCCACACCAGACGTTTCTTTCCTACAGGTATGGTTCTACAGATGTGTATATAGATGTGCTTATATTTAGCTTCACCTTGGGTTCTCACTTAACCTCTACACTGGGCACAACGCGACTATACCAGGATCTATTACCTACTATATAGTCAAATTTGGCACCTCCCTGGATCACCCACTCATTACTGTACTATGCTTCAACTAACCAACTTGTGGCTTCTTCCGGCATACGAATGTTGATATACCTATATACTTACACATAGATATAGAGTTCCCCCTTAAGATTAACCCATTCTAACACAAAGATACATTCCTTTACAGGTTCCTATCATATTCCAGGAATCTCCTGACCTTTGTGTTACTCTGCATTTGATTCTGCATTTGACCTGTATCTTCACTAATCCCCTCTGGTATATGATGTCCAAGCATTGTCACTGACTACTTCCTCTCTACTCAGCATTATTTTGCTTTATTATTATTATTATTATATGCATTGTGGATTTCTATATCAATGTACTCTAACACAATTATAGGTATTCTATATATATATCCATGCATAGCAAGTATACAATATATGTATTACAATTATTGTCTTATTTCAGGCCGTGAACAAGGTCTCGGGATGAGACCGAAACGTTGGCCTTAAGTCCTAATCTTGTGGATGGATAAATAAATAAATAATTAACTACTTAATTCGAGTGCCGCGGTTCTATATATTTTACATATTGACTGTCATACCGCTGAGCACCGGACCATCGCTATAGGAGTGCCGTCCAAACAACCTTTTCACTTCTAAAAGACTGGCCTGAAAGTGTTAGAGATGACCCCTCTTCCTCCTCCTCGTCCTGGGCCACATCCTCTTCCATCATCGCCCTAAGTGTTTTCTCAAGGAGACATAGAAGTGGTATTATAATGCTGATAACGGCATCATCGTCACTGGCCATGTTGGTGTAGTACTCGAAACAGCGCAACAGGGCACACAGGTCTCGCATGGAGGCCCAGTCATTGGTGGTGAAGTGGTGCTGTTCCGCAGTGCGACTCACCCGAGTGTGCTGCAGCTGAAACTCCACTATGGCCTGCTGCTGCTCGCACAGTCTCCCCAGGAGTTCCACCTGGTGGGCACGTCGCATATAAGGCGGTGAGCGGGAAGGCCGAAGTTACGCTGTAGAGCAGACAGCCGCGCGGCGGCAGGATAAGAACACCGGAAGCGCGCACAGACGGCCCGCACTTTATGCAGCAGCTCTGACATGTCGGGGTAGTTGTGAATGAATTTCTGCACCACCAAATTCAGCACATGTGCCAGCCAAGGGATGTGCGTCAAACCGGCTAGTCCTAGAGCTGCAACGAGATTTCGCTCATTATCGCACACCACCAGGCCGGGCTTGAGGCTCACTGGCAGCAACCACTCATCGGTCTGTTGTTCTATACCCCGCCACAACTACTGCGCGGTGTGGGGCCTGTCCCCAAACACATCAGTTTCAGAACGGCCTGCTGATGTTGGTGGTGAAGGTCTGTCGCTGACCGGATGAGGAGGTGGTAGAAGAGGAGGAGGAAGCGGAGTAGGAAGAGGAGACAACAGGAGGCAAAGAATGATGCCCTGCGATCCTTGGCGGCGGAAGGACGTGCCCCAAACAGCTCTCCGCCTGGGGCCCAGCCGCCACTACATTTACCCAGTGTGCAGTTAGGGAGATATAGCGTCCCTGGCCGTGCTTACTGGTCCACGTATCTGTGGTTAGGTGGACCTTGCCACAGATGGCGTTGCGCAGTGCACACTTGATTTTATCGGATACTTGGTTGTGCAGGGAGGGCACGGATCTCCTGGAGAAGTAGTGGCGGCTGGGAACGACGTACTGTGGGACAGCAAGCGACATGAGCTGTTTGAAGCTGTCCATCTCCACCAGCCTGAATGACAGCATTTCAAAGGCCAGTAGTTTAGAAATGCTGGCATTCAGGGCCAGGGATCGAGGGTGGCTAGGTGGGAATTTACGCTTTCTCTCAAAGGTTTGTGAGATGGAGAGCTGAACGCTTCCGTGTGACATGGTGGAGATGCTTGTTGATGGAGGTGGTGTTGTTGGTGGCACATCCTCTGTTTGCTGGGCGGCAGGTGCCAACGTACCTCCAGAGGCGGAGGAAGAGGCAGAGGCAGCAGCAGAAGAGGGAGCAGGAGGGGCCTGAGCCCTTTCTTGGTTTTGAAGGTGCTTACTCCACTGCAGCCCGTGTCTCGCATGTAGATGCCTGGTCATGCAGGTTCTGCTAAGGTTCAGAACGTTAATGTCTCGCTTCAGGCTCTGATGGCACAGCGTGCAAACCACTCGGGTCTTGTCGTCAGCACATTGTGTGAAGAAGTGCCATGCCAGGGAACTCCTTGAAGCTGCCTTTGGTGTGCTCGGTCCCTGGTGACGGTGGCCAGTAGCAGGCGAACTGTTTTGGCGACGGCTGCTCTGCTTTTGCACCCTGCTCCCTCTTTTGCTACGCTGTTTGCTCGGTCTCACCACTGCCTCTTCCTCCGAACTCTGAAAGTCAGTGGCATGACCTTCATTCCATGTGGGGTCTAGGACCTCATTGTCCCCTGCATCGTCTTCCACCCAGTCTTCCTCCCTGACATCCTTTTCAGTCTGCACACTGCAGAAAGACGCAGCAGTTGGCACCTGTGTTTCGTCATCATCAGAGACGTGCTGAGGTGGTATTCCCATGTCCTCATCAGGAAAAATAAGTGGTTGTGCGTCAGTGCAATCTATGTCTTCCACCCCTGGGGAAGGGCTAGGTGGATGCCCTTGGGAAACCCTGCCAGCAGAGACTTCAAACAGCATAACAGACTGCTACATGACTTGAGGCTCAGACAGGTTCCCCGATATGCACGGGGGTGAAGTGACAGACTGATGGGCATGGGTTTCAGGCGCCACCTGTGCGCTTTCTGCAGAAGACTGGGTGGGAGATAATGTGAACATGCTGGATCCACTGTCGGCCACCCAATTGACTAGCGCCTGGGAGCTGAGGTAGTAGGTTCAGTAGGATGTGTAGCTGTGGCAGAACGGCCACGTCCTTCCTCTCCCTGCACCAGAGGCTCCACCAACACCACCACCACGACCATGACCGCGTCCCTTATTAGATGTTTGCCTCATAGTTAGCGTTCACCAAGCAAAGTAAAAAGTGGTTAAGTCTGTTAAAAATAATTAACCGCCAATAAAAACCCTGATGTAGGGTATTGCACTAAATTATTTTTTTTTAAACCCTATATGACAGCCGTATTTCTGGCCTAAATGTGACACTCACTTATGCACGTCTAATCCCAGATGTGCAGAATATCAGAGGGTTTTTTCACCCCAGTAACCAAAAAGCCGTATTTGTGGCCTAAATGTGACACTCACTTATGCATGTCTAATCCCAGATGTGCAGTATATCAGAGGGTTTTTTCACCCCAGTAACCAAAAAGCCGTATTTCTGGCCTTAATGTGACACTCACTTATGCATGTCTAATTCCAGATGTGCAGTATATCAGAGGGTTTTTTCACCCCAGTAAGCAAAAAGCCGTATTTCTGGCCTAAATGTGACACTCACTTATGCACGGCTAATCCCAGATGTGCAGTATATCAGAGTTTTTTTTACCCTAGTAACCAAAAAGCTGTATTTCTGGCCTAAATTTCACAGTCACTTATGCACGTCTAATCCCATATGTGCAGTATATGAGAGGGTTTTTTCAGCCCAGTAAGCAAAAAGCCGTATTTCTGGCCTAAATGTGACACTTACTTATGCACGTCTAATCCCAGATGTGCAGAATATCAGAGGGTTTTTTCACACCAGTAAGCAAAAAGCTGTATTTCTGGCCTAAATGTGACACTCACTTATGCATGTCTAATCCTAGATGTGCAGTATATCAGAGGGTTTTTTCACCCCAGTAAGCAAAAAGCCATATTTGTGGCCTAAATTTCACAGTCACTTATGCATGTCTAATCCCAGATGTGCAGTATATCAGAGTTTTTTTTCACCCCAGTAAGCAAAAAGCTGTATTTCTGGCCTAAATGAGACGATCACTTATGCACGTCTAATCCTAGATGTGCACTATATGAAACAGATGGTTTTTTTTCACCCCAGTATGCCCCAGTATGAGAAAGCCGTAATTGTGGCCTAAATTTCACAGTCACTTATGCACTTTTAATCCCAGATGTGCAGTATATCAGAGGATTTTTTCACCCCAGTAAGCAAAAAGCTGTATTTCTGGCCTAAATGTGACACTCACTTATGCATGTCTAATCCTAGATGTGCACTATATGAAACAGATGTGTTTTTTTCACCCCGGTATGCCTCAGTATGAGAAAGCTGTATTTGTGGCCTAAATTTCACAGTCACTTATGCATGTCTAATCCCAGATATGCAGTATATCAGAGGGTTTTTTCACCCCAGTAAGCAAAAAGCTGTATTTCTGGCCTAAATGTGACACTCACTTATGCACGTCTAATCCTAGATGTGCACTATATGAAACTGATGGTTTTTTTTCACCCCAGTAAGCAAAAAGCTGTATTTCTGGCCTAAATGTGACACTCACTTATGCACATCTAATCCTAGATGTGCACTATATGAAACAGATGGTTTTTTTTTCACCCAAGTATGCCCCAGTATGAGAAAGCCGTATTTGTGGCCTAAATTTCACAGTCACTTATGCATGTCTAATCCCAGATGTGCAGTATATCAGAGGGTTTTTTCACCCCAGTAAGCAAAAAGCTGTATTTCTGGCCTAAATGTGACACTCACTTATGCACGTCTAATCCTAGATGTGCACTATATGAAAAAGGTGGTTTTTTTTCACCCCAGTAAGCAAAAAGCTGTATTTCTGGCCTAAATGTGACACTCACTTATGCACGTTTAATCCTAGATGTGCACTATATGAAATAGATGGTTTTTTTTCACCCCAGTAAGCAAAAAGCTGTATTTCTGGCCTAAATGTGACACTCACCTATGCACGTCTAATCCCAGATGTGCACTATATAAAACAGATGTTTTTTTTTCACCCCAGTAAGCAAAAAGCTGTATTTCTGGCCTAAATGTGACACTCACTTATGCACGTCTAATCCTAGATGTGCACTATATGAAAAATTTTTTTTTTTTAACCCCAGTAAGCAAAAAGCTGTATTTCTGGACTTGCAGACATGCAGATATCCTGTGCTGGTGCACTATCGTTGCATAAAATGGCTGCCGATTATGTATTGATATTGACAAACTGAAGTAAAAAAAGTTTGTTTTCAGCAGTAGTTGGCTCAGGGCAGGCTTAAAAAAATTGTGCACTGCACCCACAAAACACATTTGCTGTAGATCGCTGAGTAAAAAAGCAGTTCTTCATAAGATTTCTCCCTGATCTCTCCCTCACAGCAGCTGCAGCCTCTCCCTGCACTAATCCGAGCAGAGTGACGGGCGGCGCTACATGACTCCAGCTTAAATATAGGCTGGGTCACATGCTGCAGTTGGCCAATCACAGCCATGCCAATAGTAGGCATGGCTGTGATGGCCTTTTGGGGCAAGTAGTATGACGCTTGTTGATTGGCTGCTGTGCAGCCTTTCAAAAAGCGGCAAGAAAGCGCCGAACACCGAACCCAAACTTTTACGTAAATGTTCGGGTTCGGGTCCGGGTGCCGAAAAACCTAAAGTTCGGTACGAACCCGAACTTTACAGTTTGGGTTCGCTCAACTCTAATTGTTAGGTTTCCAACTGGGTCCAGAATTTGGTAAGTGGTGGTAGTGTGTATATGGGGTTCATTTATGTTCAGATTGCAGCTTGAGTGAAAGGTGAGTACAAACAGAGATAGATTAACCCCTTTTAGTCATGCCCAAGACTTGTGCTGGGTCAGTGCATATGTGATAATCTTTCTAACAAAAAGCAATTACCCAAAGTGAACAAATCATTTAACTGTTGGATAAAAGCACAATTGTACAGTGAAATCTTTCAAAAAGACTACCTCTTTAAAGGGAATCTGTCACCACTATTCTGGACTATTAGCAGTAATTCACGAGTTGTGATGCACATACAGTAAGGAGTCCAGATCACCAATTTTTATTTTCCTACTGACTCTCATTCCTCTGCTGTCAGCATTCGCAGTCCGGACACATAGCAGATAGAAATCCAGTGCGCAAACTCAGCAATCCCAACTATGTATCTTAGCATAGCTTTAAATGCAGAGAGTGGAAAAAAGGGGGCAGTAAGAAAATAAAAATCATCCATCTGTTTATTTGAAGTACTACTCATGTATTACTTTCGATAATAGTCCAAGATCGTAGTGACAGATTCCCTTTAAGAAGACCTCTCCCATATCCAGACCCGATTTTCAGTATATTATGCATGCAAACCACCTTCTTTGATAAGGCCACCCCTAAAATACCTTTCAATGATAAGGCCACCCCTAAAATACTTTTCAATGCAATTTTGGGCAGTCTTCTCAAAGTCTAGTGGTCTAGTGGTTTAGTCTAGTGGTTTCAAAGAAATAAGCACATTGAACCCTGTGTTCAAATTTCTTGTCCATTTATATAAGACATAAAAACAAAAAGACCATGTAGTTGTAGTCTAAATCTCCCCTAAGGATCAATGTTTGTTACATACAGTAAATTACATGCCATGAAAACATTACTGGATTGTACAGTCATTCAGAAGTGTATATCGCTTTGAAGACTGTAAATTTGTAGAGAAATACACTGGCCAAGCAGACCACTTCAGATTGTACATTAAGTGTTTTTTTTTAAATGTTTTCTGTAGTCTGTAATATGTAGACTCTATATTGGACCTGTATACACAAAATGCAAGATTTTTAATCAAAGCTCCTTTCTTTCATTCATTTTACCCTTTCCTGACAAGGCGATTTTCCATTTTTGCATTTTTGTTTTTTGCTCCCTGTCTTCCCATAGGAAAAACACAAAGAGGCCGGGTTTGACGACCGGACCTATTTACTCCCAAAAATTGTCTTCCCATAGCCATAACTTTTTTATCTTTTCATTTACATAGTCAAATGAGAGATTGTTTTTTGTGGGATAAGTTGCACTTTCTAATGCCACCATTTAATATTGTATGGGATGCAGTGAGAAGTGGCAAAATCTTTTGAATGAGGTGGAATAGAAAAAAAATAAACTACAATTCTGCCACAGTTTTATATTTTTTTTTTTTTTACGGTGTTCACTATGCAGTAAAACTGACTTGTGCTCTTCATTCTCCAGGTCAGTACCACATATGTATAGTTTTTCTTGTGTTTTGATATTGAAAAAAACTTTAAAAAAAAAATTGTCTGCATTTTCTGACCCCTATAACTTTTTTTTTGCCATGTGTACAGAGTTGTGTGAGGGTTTATTTTTTGTGGCGGTGTGTACGACTTTTTGATAACTTTTTATTTATTTTATTGTGGTAGGAGAAGTGTAACATCCCAGAGTTGTGTTACTACACTTCTCTACCCCGCTACTATCTCCTAAGACCCTTTATACTGTCATCTGATGTAATTTACATTATGTCTTCCACAAATGTGCATACAAAACTATGTTAAATGCAATTGTTCATGTAATTTTCCTGGTTACCAGTAGGTGGCAGCAACACATTGGCAGGTACAAGCTACAGTTCAGTGTATATGAGCTGGAATGGATTATTCCAGCTTAGCTCCCCCTGTTTGGAGAGGTGGGCTGGTTCCACATCCTGCAGCATGGGTGGAGAAGGAAGAGGAGTGTAGCCCACCCCCTGCTAGGGATAGGGTGTGTGTGGAGCTCCCCTGCATAAGGAAGATAGCAAAGACCTAGTCTCGGCTGAGACTTGGTCATATACCCAGCTTGAGCACCCTCAGCTCAGCTGACTGAGAAAAGCAGAAACTACAGACAACCTCCAGAGTTCCAGGAAGAAATGATCCCCTGAGAATCCATCTGTGAGAAGTCCAGTGCCTAGGAGAAGCCAATTCTTCCTTAGCTAGTCTGTTCCCATACAGCAGAAGGTACCAGATAAGTGCAGAAACTAATCCTGCTGCAGTTACAGAGCTACCAAGCAGACGTTTTATCCTGCAAGCTCCATATTTAAAGCAGAAGTACTCATTCCTGCCAATGATTGCCAAAACCTGCTGGGACCAAGAGACCAAAGCTGTTTACCGCTTGGATGCAAGTTATTTCAAGTAAAGAAATGGTTGAGCTTCATCTTAAGGTCCACTATTATTCCTACTATCACTACATTCAAATTTATTGCAAGTGAGCCAGGAGCCAGGAGTCTGGCCGTACCCAGGTAGGAGACACCGTGACACAACTACCACAGCACCACAGAGACATTATAGGCCATTATACCACTCTGGCATTCCTAATCTGGGACGTGCGTTATAACACTTTGGAAGGGTCCTGAAATAATACCCTGCACACGCTGCAATTGGCGTCACTACAAATACAGGATATATTATCCACCTGACCCAGCCACTGCATTAAAAGTGGCGTCAGCAAACCCGTTCCTGGTCACTGCAGAAGCCATCATAAAAACCCGGCCATTTTGACACTTTTTTTTCCTTTTTGCCTTTTTCCGTATGGGTAAATATTTTTATATTTTGATAGTACAGGCATTTTCCTATGCGTGTGATTTGAATTTTTAGATTTTTTAAATTTCTTTTTTTAAAGCATTTTTTTTACACTTTTTTAAAGTCCCCATAGGGAACTATAACAAGCAATCATTGGATTGCTATTCTCATAGACTCCAATGCATTAGCATTGGGTGCCATCTTTAAAGACCCGACATGTGACGTACTATTATGTCTGGGAAGGCGTTAATATGCATTGAAACAATTAAAAGCGTTTGCAAAGTTGGATATTTCCTTTAACTGTGCAATTTCAATTAGGGTAAGTTCACACAGAGTTTTTCTGTGCTGAAACAAACAAACAAAAAAACCTACTCTGAATCTGCTTTAAAATTCCATGCATCTTCCATGATGAAGTTTTTTTAAATGTGGTTTTTGATCCTACCCATTTTAGTGGGAATGTTGGATGTGGATTCAGTGCAGAATCAATGGGAGGTGCTTTGTGTGCATTTTTGGGTGTGGAATGCATGCCAAAATCCATGCTAAAAAAGCTCAGTGTGAATGCACCATAACATCTCAAGACGACATAAAGAGTGCACTAATAATTATATTTTATCTCATCCTCTGTCCCTAGTTGGATGTTTGTCAAGGTTATGTTGTCTAGTCAGCACAAGATATCTGGAGATGTGCTTTAAGAGCAGCTGTTCTGGTCAAGAACCTCACAGAATTCCTACTGTTATGAAATTATAATCCTAGTCTGTGCCAGAAAGCCTGAGTTTTTATTTTTGCATACTGCCTATAGAAAACAAGTCACTATAAATCATTAGTCATAGTTGTGGCATTATGTTGGACAACAGTTTTTGAGAAGAACATGGATGTTGATGCCATGATGATTAACGGGTCATTGAGGTTAGTTGACAGGAGAACATTGTGACTATTTTCGGTTTCCCACCACCATCTGGGAGCAACAAACCTTAAAAACGAGGGATTCTACAGGATAATCAGAACTCTATGAAACATAGTGTCCCAAGGACATAGTCACTAAACCCTTTTGTTGACCCGTTGCTAGAAGCACAACATCTGCTGGAAAGTGTTGGGGACATTGTTTTTGTTTCTACTGTATGAGTAGTATTAACAATGGGTGGTCTTGTTGTTTCTTAATAATTTATTGAATTCATTCAGGGATATTTATCTATGTCTTTATACCACTATTATGGCATTAAAAAGTTGCAAGTTATGGCGCAGGCCATATTTGCATCTTTTTCAGATTTTCTAAAGTGACTAGAAAAGGGGCAAGGCTTAGCAGGAGGGGCTGAGCCTATTACAGCCCACTGGATTTACTCTAACTTACTCCAGAAACTGTTCTGTAATAGCTGAAGTCTTCAACAGCCCCTAGCTGACGTAGATTTGAGTTTCTCACACACAGAGGGCCAGAGATGTGTCTCGGGAGGGCAGGGGAGAAGTTTCCCCGGGTGCCAAACTGTCACAGGGCAATCAGCAGCCTTATATGACATTACATTAACTGCAATGATGGTGTGAATCCTGTATAATTAGTGCAGTTCGGAAACCTTAGAAAGCTAAAGGACCTGTGATGACATCATCACAGGTCCTTATCTGTATAAGCGTAAAGGAACTGCACTTACAATGGTGTAGTTCCTATTTTCAGAGGGTACACCTGCAGGACCTGTGATTATATCATCAAAAGTCCTTCACCCCCTAAACTACAAAGACCTTGTGATGATACTGGGTCACATGACAAGCTAAAGTCCATGCAGGTTTGAGACTAGAATTGAGTAGTTAAAAGGAGGTCCTCCAGTTTTCTCTCCATCTGCCCTAACCCTAATACTAACCTTAACCCCAATACTAAGCACTATGTTTATGTAGTGTGCCACTGGAAGGGTTCTTCAACCCCATAATCAATAGTGTAGAAAATCCAGGGCACTTATACATCAAAGTAAATATGTCTTTATTTAACGTGAATTCATTCAACAATCAAATTGATTGTTGAATTAATTCACGATAAATAAAGATTTACTTACTTTAAAGTATAAGAGTGAAAGCCCTGGATTTTCTGTACTACCTAATACTAACTCTAATACTAATACTAACATTAGACCCGAATATTAACTCTGACCCTTATAGTAAACTTAACCCTAACTACAACCCCCATTACCTCATGTACATCACACAGTAGCCATAATGTGTAACTGTCCATATATATCTGTACCCACTGCATCTATTATTCCTTGTACCTAACATATAGTGTATACAGCTGTGTAATTATATGTCAGTTATGGTGTATAATAGATGCAGTGTGTACAGATATATAGTATACACAGCAGTGCGCTTCTATATCTGTACCCACAGCATCTATTATACCGCATACCTCACATATCAGTACACTGCTGTACAAACTATATACAGTACAGACCAAAAGTTTGGACACAACTTCTCATTCAAAGAGGTTTCTTTATTTTCATGACTATGAAGGCATCAAAACTATGAACTAACACATGTGGAATTATATACATAACAAACAAGTGTGAAACAAGTCTGAAAATATGTCATATTCTAGGTTCTTCAAAGTAGCCACCTTTTGCTTTGATTACTGCTTTGCACACTCTTGGCATTCTCTTGATGAGCTTCAAGAGGTAGTCCCCTGAAATGGTTTTCACTTCACAGGTGTGCCCTGTCAGGTTTAATAAGTGGGATTTCTTGCCTTATAAATGGGGTTGGGACCATCAGTTGCGTTGAGGAGAAGTCAGGTGGATACACAGCTGATAGTCCAAGTGAAATGCATGCTCAATTGGATTCAGGTCAGTTGATTGACTTAGCCATTGCATAACATTCCACTTCTTTACCTTAAAAAACTCTTTGGTTGTTTTTGCAGTATGCATTGTCCATCTGCACTGTGAAGCGCCGTCCAATGAGTTCTGAAGCATTTGGCTGAATATGAGCAGATAATATTGCCCAAAACACTTCACTATTCATCCTGCTGCTTTTGTCAGCAGTCACATCATGAATAAATGCAAGAGAACCAGTTCCATTGGCAGCCATACATGCCCACGCCATGACACTACCACCACCATGCTTCACTGATGAGGTGGTATGCTTAGGATCATGAGCAGTTCCTTTCCTTCTCCATACTCTTCTCTTCCCATAATTCTGGTACAAGTTGATCTTGGTCTCATCTGTCCATAGGATGTTGTTCCAGAACTGTAAAGTCTTTTTTAGATGTCGTTTGGCAAACTCTAATCTAGCCTTCCTGTTTTTGAGGCTCACCAATGGTTTACATCTTGTAGTGAACCCTCTGAAATTCACTCTGGTGAAGTCTTCTCTTGATTGTTGACTTTGACACACATACACCTACCTCTTGGAGAGTGTTCTTGATCTGGCCAACTGTTGTGAAGGGTGTTTTCTTCACCAGAATTCTTTGGTCATCCACAGTTGTTTTCCGTGGTCTTCTGGGTCTTTTAGTGTTGCTGAGCTCACCAATGCGTTCCTTCTTTTTAAGAATGTTCCAAACAGTTGTTTTGGCCACGCGTAATGTTTTTGTTATCTCTCTGATGGGTTTGTTTTGTTTTTTCAGCCTAATGATGGCTTGCTTCACTGATAGTCACATCTTTCTGGATCTCATTTTGAGAGTTGACAGCAACAGATTCCAAATGCAAATAGCACACTTGGAATGAACTCTGGTCCTTTTATCTGGTCATTGTAATTGGGATAATGAGGGAATAACACACACCTGGCCATGGAACCGCTGAGAAGCCAATTGTCCCATTACTTTTGGTTCCTTAACAAGTGGGAGGCACATATGCAAACTGTTGTAATTCCTACACCGTTCACTTGATTTGGATGTAAATACCGTCACATTAAAGGGCTTCTGTCAGCCCACTAAACCGTTTTTTTTTTGTTTAATAATAATCCCTACACTGCGATCTCTGCATACATAAGTAAAATAATAATTTTCGTTCAGTAGAATTTGATAAAACGCTATTTTTATAATATGTAAATTACCTTGCTACCAGCAAGTAGGGCGGCTACTTGCTGGTAGGAGCCGCATCCTTCGACCCTAATGACGCCCCCTCCGCATTGTGATTGACAGGGCCAGGGAACGGAATACCGCCATACCTATCTTCAATCTGCGCAGGCGCACTGAGAGGCGGCCACTCACTCGGCCGCTCCATCCTCAATGCGCCTGCGCCGATGACGTCACATCTACACCCGGCGCAGGCGCATTGAGGAGCGAGCGGCCGAGTGAGTGGCCGCCTCTCAGTGCGCCTGCGCAGATTGAAGATAGGTACGGCCGCGGCCCAGGCGCCAGATATTGAATGAAAACAGGCAGGGCCAGCAGAGAACGATTCCGTTCCCTGGCCCTGTCAATCACAATGCGGAGGGGGCGTCATTAGGGTCGGAGGATGCGGCTCCTACCAGCAAGTAGCCGCCCTACTTGCTGGTAGCAAGGTAATTTACATATTATAAAAATAGCGTTTTATCAAATTCTACTGAACGAAAATTATTATTTTACTTATGTATGCAGAGATCGCAGTGTAGGGATTATTATTAAACAAAAAAAAAAAACGGTTTAGTGGGCTGACAGAAGCCCTATAACCACTTCAGCCCCCAGTGCTTAAACACCCTGAAAGACCAGGCCACTTTTTACACTTCTGACCTACACTACTTTCACCATTTATTGCTCAGTCATGCAACTTACCACCCAAATGAATTTTACCTCCTTTTCTTCTCACTAATAGAGCTTTCATTTGGTGGTATTTCTTTGCTGCTGACATTTTTACTTTTTTTGTTATTAATCGAAATTTAACGATTTTTTTTGCAAAAAAATGACATTTTTCACTTTCAGTTGTCAAATTTTGCAAAAAAAACTACATCCATATATAAATTTTGCTCTAAATTTATTGTTCTACATGTCTTTGATAAAAAAAAATGTTTGGGTAAAAAAAAAATGGTTTGGGTAAAAGTTATAGCGTTTACAAACTATGGTACAAAAATGTGAATTTCCGCTTTTTGAAGCAGCTCTGACTTTCTGAGCACCTGTCATGTTTCCTGAGGTTCTACAATGCCCAGACAGTACAAACACCCCACAAATGAACCCATTTCGGAAAGTACACACCCTAAGGTATTCACTGATGGGCATAGTGAGTTCATAGAACTTTTTATTTTTTGTCACAAGTTAGCGGAAAATGATGATTTTTTTTTTTTTTTTTTTTCTTACAAAGTCTCATATTCCACTAACTTGTGACAAAAAATAAAAAGTTCTATGAACTCACTATGCCCATCAGCGAATACCTTGGGGTCTCTTCTTTCCAAAATGGGGTCACTTGTGGGGTAGTTATACTGCCCTGGCATTCTAGGGGCCCAAATGTGTGGTAAGGAGTTTGAAATCAAATTCTGTAAAAAATGACCTGTGAAATCCGAAAGGTGCTCTTTGGAATATGGGCCCCTTTGCCCACCTAGGCTGCAAAAAAGTGTCACACATCTGGTATCTCCGTACTCAGGAGAAGGTGGGGAATGTGTTTTGGGGTGTCATTTTACATATACCCATGCTGGGTGAGAGAAATATCTTGGCAAAAGACAACTTTTCCCATTTTTTTATACAAAGTTGGCATTTGACCAAGATATTTATCTCACCCAGCATGGGTATATGTAAAAAGACACCCCAAAACACATTCCCCAACTTCTCCTGAGTACGTAGATACCAGATGTGTGACACTTTTTTGCAGCCTAGGTGGGCAAAGGGGCCCATATTCCAAAGAGCACCTTTCGGATTTCACAGGTCATTTTTTACAGAATTTGATTTCAAACTCCTTACCACACATTTGGGCCCCTAGAATGCCAGGGCAGTATAACTACACCACAAGTGACCCCATTTTGGAAAGAAGACACCCCAAGGTATTCCGTGAGGGGCATGGCGAGTTCCTAGAATTTTTTATTTTTTGTCACAAGTTAGTGGAAAATGATGATTTTTTTTTTTTTCCATACAAAGTCTCATATTCCACTAACTTGTGACAAAAAATAAAAACTTCCATGAACTCACTATGCCCATCAGCGAATACCTTGGGGTCTCTTCTTTCCAAAATGGGGTCACTTGTGGGGTAGTTATACTGCCCTGGCATTCTAGGGGCCCAAATGTGTGGTAAGGAGTTTGAAATCAAATTCTGTAAAAAATGACCTGTGAAATCCGAAAGGTGCTCTTTGGAATGTGGGCCCCTTTGCCCACCTAGGCTGCAAAAAAGTGTCACACATCTGGTATCTCCGTACTCAGGAGAAGGTGGGGAATGTGTTTTGTGGTGTCATTTTACATATACCCATGCTGGGTGAGAGAAATATCTTGGCAAAAGACAACTTTTTCCATTTTTTTATACAAAGTTGGCATTTGACCAAGATATTTATCTCACCCAGCATGGGTATATGTAAAAAGACACCCCAAAACACATTCCTCAACTTCTCCTGAGTACGGAGATACCAGATGTGTGACACTTTTTTGCAGCCTAGGTGGGCAAAGGGGCCCAAATTCCTTTTAGGAGGGCATTTTTAGACATTTGGATACCAGACTTCTTCTCACGCTTTGGGGCCCCTAAAATGCCAGGGCAGTATAAATACCCCACATGTGACCCCATTTTGGAAAGAAGACACCCCAAGGTATTCAATGAGGGGCATGGCGAGTTCATTGAAAAAAAAATTTTTTGGCACAAGTTAGCGGAAATTGATTTTTTTGATTTTGTTCTCACAAAGTCTCCCTTTCCGCTAACTTGGGACAAAAATTTCAATCTTTCATGGACTCAATATGCCCCTCAGCGAATACCTTGGGGTGTCTTCTTTCCAAAATGGTGTTATTTGTGGGGTGTTTGTACTGCCCTGGCATTTGAGGGTCTCCGCAATCATTACATGTATGCCCAGCATTAGGAGTTTCTGCTATTCTCCTTATATTGAGCATACGGGTAATGAGATTTTTTTTTTCCGTTCAGCCTCTGGGCTGAAAGAAAAAAATGAACGGCACAGATTTCTTCATTCGCATCGATCAATGTGGATGAAAAAATCTCTGCCAAAAAAAGAAAAAGGAGGGGAAAGGCGTCTGCCAGGACATAAGAGCTCCGCCCAACATCCATACCCACTTCAGCTCGTATGCCCTGGCAAACCAGATTTCTCCATTCACATCAATCGATGTGGATGAATAAATCATTGCCGGGATTTTTTTTTTTATATATACAAAGTGTTTGCCAAAGTATATGAACACCGCCACCTCCTCAGCTCATATGCCTCGGCAAACGTATCTTTTACTGCAGAGGAGAAATCTCGTCTTGCAGCGCCGCATACACCGACTTGCGTGTAATCTGACAGCAGCGCAATGCTTCTGTCCGAATGCACATCAGTGCTGCAGCTAGTCGATCGGTTGGTCCACCTGAAAGGTAAAAAAAACAAAACAAAAAAGAAAAAACCTGGCCGCAAAGCAATAACTTTATTAACTGTTGAACAGAACATAGAAACTTTTTTTAAACTTTTTTAACTGAACGTTTAACTTTTTTACTTACCGGTATTTTTTTTTTTGTTTAGTTTTTTTTACCTTTATAGAACAAACCTCTCCTTCCCCATGGGACAATGTGCAAAGCGCAAATCGCCCAAAGATGTGGCGAAGTACGTTATGCACTTTATCCCAGGTGAAAGGAGAGGTTTGCAGCAGCTGTGAGTGAATGGGCCCTAATAGCCCGGTGTGCCTGTCCTGGTGAGATGTGATCCCTATGCTAGGTGTACCTGTGTGTGGTACTTCCGGAAACACTCTCCATAGCATAGGGCAGGGTGGTCAGCACAGTCAGGACAGAAATAGCGGGTGTCACGCCTTATTCCACTCCTGCTACAGACACGACATCTTTTTCGGGGTGACGGTTGGGTTGAGGTACCAGGAACGACACTGGGGAAATGTCGCTCGTGTAGACGGCTAACTACACTGGTGGATGGGGCCACGGAACATCCTGGGTAAAGGAGGTTCTCGATGATCTCTTCCTGGAATTTGAGGAAGGATCCTGTTCTCCCAGCCTTACTGTAGAGAACAAAACTATTGTACAGCGCCAATTGAATCAAATATACAGACACCTTCTTATACCAGCGTCTGGTTCTGCGGGAAACTAAATACGGAGACAACATCTGGTCATTGAAGTCCACCCCTCCCATGAGCGCATTATAGTCGTGGACACAGAGGGGCTTTTCAATGACACGGGTTGCTCGCTCAATTTGGATTGTCGTGTCTGCGTGAATGGAGGAGAGCATGTAAACGTCACGCTTGTCTCTCCATTTCACCGCGAGCAGTTCTTCGTTACACAAGGCAGCCCTCTGCCCCCTTGCAAGACGGGTGGTTACAAGCCGTTGGGGGAAGCCCACGCGACTAGTTCGCGCGGTGCCACAGGCGCAAATCCGTTCTAGAAACAAATGCCTAAAGAGGGCCACACTTGTGCAGAAATTGTCCACATAAAGATGGTACCCCTTGCCGAATAAGGGTGACACCAAGTCCCAGACTGTCTTCCCACTGCTCCCCAGGTAGTCAGGGCAACCGACCGGCTCCAGGGTCTGATCTTTTCCCTCATAGATCCGAAATTTGTGGGTATAGCCTGTGGCCCTTTCACAGAGCTTATACAATTTGACCCCATACCGGGCACGCTTGCTTGGGATGTATTGTTTGAAGCCAAGGCGCCCGGTAAAATGTATTAGGGACTCGTCTACGCAGATGTTTTGCTCAGGGGTATACAAATCTGCAAATTTCAGGTTGAAATGGTCTATGAGGGGCCGAATTTTGTGGAGCCGGTCAAAAGCAGGGTGGCCTCTGGGACGGGAGGTGGTGTTGTCGCTAAAATGCAGAAAACGAAGGATGGTCTCAAATCGTGTCCTGGACATAGCAGCAGAGAACATGGGCATGTGATGAATTGGGTGCGTTGACCAATATGACCGCAATTCATGCTTTTTTGTCAGGCCCATGTTGAGGAGAAGGCCCAAAAAAATTTTAAGTTCGGAAACTTGGACTGGTTTCCACCGGAAAGGCTGGGCATAATAGCTTCCCGGGTTTGCGGTTATAAATTGTGTGGCATACTGGTTGGTCTCTGCCACGACTAAGTCCAAGAGCTCCGCAGTCAAGAACAGCTCAAAAAATCCCAGGGCCGAACCGATTTGAGCCGTCTCAACCCGAACTCCAGACTGGGCGGTGAAAGGGGGAACTACTGGTGCGGCTGAAGTTGGTGACTGCCAATCAGGATTTGCCAGCACCTCAGGGACTCTAGGGGCTCTACGGGCCTGTCTGTGCGGTGGCTGCGATGGGGTAACTAGTGCACGTGCCACCGTACCAGCTTCAACTGCCCTTCTGGTGCTCGCTACTTCACCAGGTTGTACGGCAGTGCTGGTACTAGGTCCAGGAAGGGCTGCGCTGCTGGTGTATGCCTCACCACGTGATCCGGCAGCGACAGCCCCACTCTGCTGCTCTTGAAGCGGATCCTGCGTAACCTGTGGTCTAGCGACATGGGGCCGGGTACGCCTGGTGCTGCCAGGGACCTCCACCTCCTCGTCCGAACTTTGGGTCAGAGAGCCACTGCTTTCCACAGGTTCATATTCTGACCCGCTAGATTCGTCAGATGAGGGTTCCCACTCCTCATCCGACTGGGTCAGAATCCTGTAGGCCTCTTCAGAAGAATACCCCCTGTTTGACATTTTGGACTACTAAATTTAGGGGTATTCCCTGAGACTACCCAAGAAAAAAAGCAAACCTGTCTTACAAAGGGGAGGCTAGCGAAGTACCGGAGGCTGCTGCGGTTGATAAAAAATATCAAAACTGATTTTTTTATCGCCGCAGTGCGTGTAAAATGAATGTGCAGTGATCAAAAAATATATATTTTTTGTCACTGCGGTGGGGCGGGCGTGGGTGAACGCACGTGTGGGCGAACGATCAGGCCTGATCGGGCAAACACTGCGTTTTGGGTGGAGGGCGAGCTAAGGTGACACTAATACTATTATAGATCTGACCGTGATCAGTTTTGATCACTTACAGATACTATAAAAGTACAAATGCTGATTAGCGATACGCTAAACAGCGAATAAAAGTGACTGCGGTGCGGTGGGGTGGGCGCTAACT
Organism: Bufo bufo; assembly: GCF_905171765.1. Taxonomy (NCBI): domain Eukaryota; kingdom Metazoa; phylum Chordata; class Amphibia; order Anura; family Bufonidae; genus Bufo; species Bufo bufo. Next base: position 277,102,520 of record NC_053389.1, read on the forward strand.
GACGCTAACTACCTAACCAAGGGGCCTAAACTATCCCTAAAACCTAACAGCCAATACCAGTGAAAAAAAAAAAGTGACAGTTTACACTGATCACTTTTTTTCCTTTCACTAGTGATTGACAGGGGCGATCAAAGGGGTGATCAAAGGGTTAATTGGGGTGCAGGTGGGTGATCTGGGGCTAAGGTGTAGTGTTGGTGTACTCACAGTTCAGTCTGCTCCTGTGCTGGATCCAACCGACGAAAAGGACCAGCACAGGAGCAGACAAGCCATATAACAGATCATATTTACTAATATGATCTGTTATATGACTTTGGATTGGATTTTTTGAAAATCGCCAGCCTGCCAGCCAATGATCGTTGCTGGCAGGCTGGTGACGAAATACTTCTTTTAATTTTGCCGGCCCGCGATGCGCATGCGCGGGCCGGCTTGGAGCGAAATCTCGCGTCTCGCGAGATGACGCGTATATGCGTGACTCTGCGCAGCGCTGCCACCTCCGGAACGCAATCCTGCGTTAGGCGGTCCGGAGGTGGTTAAAGCTGACAGTCTGCAGTTAAAGCACATCTTGTTTGTTTCATTTCAAATGCATTGTGGTGGTGTATAGAGCCAAAAATATTAGAATTGTGTTGATGTCCCAATATTTATGGACCTGACTGTATCTGCATATGCTGCATGTATTATATGTATAATAGATGCATTTGGTACAGATATATAGTATATACAGCAGTGTACTGATATGTGAGGTACAAGGTGAAATTTATAACTTGGACCACGTGACCATAAGTAACACGTAACCTTTTACATAGTAATATAATTTATAAGGCTGAAGAAAAGACATACATCCATTCAGTTTAGCCTGTTATCCTGCAAGATGATCCAGAGAAAGACAAAAAAAAACTGTGAGGAAGAAGCCAATTTTCCTCATTTTAGGGGAAAGAATTTCCTTCCTGACTCCAATCAGGCAATCAGAATAACTCCTGTTGTGGAAATTTTATTATTTGGACATTTTATCTTAGGATGTGTATGTGTTTTTATAGATTGTCATCTGTCTCCCTGTGTCGGATTTAACCGAAGAACGCTCTAGCAGAGGGTACTTGGGTTGAATCGGGACCAGTGGTCAGTATGAAAACCTTCTCACGGGCTTGGAGACGTGTTCTCAGTGTGTAGGGGGGCGTTTGCCGGTTTGTGAGCACTAAGTGCAATGCACTGGGCTTCTTCCCTTCAAATGTCTATACACATTAGAGAAGTGAAGTCTGCATAACGAGAGATACATTATACCTCTGCTGCGGCTTCGCTATCCCTTTCTGGATACATATCTGCTTTTAAGACATGCATATCTGCCTTGTCGGTATACTCGTACCATATACTGACAATAGCCGTAGCAATGTCTCGCAGATAATCTCAAACCTATGGGAACCAGTAGAATGATCTTTATTAGATACTGATCACCTTTGAGCAGTATTGAATGAGGTCCATGCTGACAGTGATGGGGGATGGGCGGCCACCTGGCTGATCAGACAATGGACATGACTCACCCTTCCTTATACAGGGATGGGGTGTGTGCATTGCACTGTTCGGCCATGTTGATGCAATCCCCTGTTATTTGACATGTACCTGAACTATCTCATCTTCCTGTGTCATCACTTCCTGTATCTTTGTCACATGAAGTAAGTGGTCGGGTGATGGGCCAGCCCCTTTTCTATTGTTACTGTGACTAAATAAAAGATGAGCAGACTGTGGAGGAGGGGCAGTTGCTCAGAAGAACTCAAGATGGTAACACCTTTGTCTGACTGCGGTTGAGGGATTTGCCTGTCCTTGCACAAAGTCTGATGAGAGCGGATTTCTACTATTAATATTTCTACAACACTCCCTGGATCAACGACCCCTCTCTAGTAGCTATAGCCTGTAATATGATTACACTCCAGAAATACATCCAGGCCCCTCTTGAACTCTATTAGTGAATTCACCATCACCACTTTTTTAGGCAGAGAGTTCCATAGTCTTACTGCTCTTACCTTTAGTCTTGGTTCACACCTGAGCATTTTACAGCGCGTTCCTACGCGCTGTAAAACGTTCAACAGGCGAAAACCCATGTTTCCCTATGGGCATGGTTCTCACCTGCGCGTTTTACAGCGCGTACGAACGCACTGTAAAACGTCCTACGCCCAAAGAAGTACAGGAGCTTCTTTGGGGCGTATTGTCGCGCGTTTGTGCCCATAGACTTCAACGGGAACGCGGCAAAATGGACGTTTGCGTGTTTTCTGTCTTAAAAACGCGCGTACGGACGTTCGCACATGGCAACAGGCACACAGACCACACCCAGGTGACCTCAGCCACATTTCTCGGCCGACAAGATGGAGGATTCTAATGTATGTGGCATTGACAGTGAATCACTGATTCGGTTGGTGCAGGAGAAGCGCTGCCTCTACGACATGCAGGATGCAAAATATAAGAATCGGCGAAGCATGCAGCAGGCATGGGAGGATATTGGCAAAAATATCTGGCCAGATTGGGAGAGTATGGGAAAGCAAGTCAAAGAAGCAAAAGGTAGAGACATGTGTGCAGTGTCATGTGTTACCTACCATACGTAAGGTTATTGTAAATGGTTCAATATATTCCTCCACGTGTGCACATGTGTGCCAACTGTATGTTATAGTATATGCACAGCTATTGCATGCAGTAGGTTCTCAAACCCTGACTCGGGTATTCTGTGATTTCTAGCTCAACATCAGTAGAACGCAGAATGCAGATGCCACCACCATCTACCATTGCGTGTGTTGTGAGAGTGGGTGTGCGCAAAATTTCAACATGCAAATTGTCAATCTAAAAAAAAAACAAGGGTCAGAACATACTCAAATACAAATCATCTTTATTCAGAAAAACAACAACTACCAATGCAACACAAAGCAAAGAGAATAAAAGGCAAGAAGTCTTTAGGGGTATTATAATAATTATGATTGTATAGCTTGCAATTGCCATGGCACCTCCCCCTCCGGTGACATGAAAATAGGCCACAAACTTGTCCCTAATGGTGGCTCCATGTGTGTTACCACGGACGCCGTTGCAATTTGTACTCTCCATGGAATGCACCAATAAATCCTCAAAATTGAATCCATCCCTCTGGCGTACGAAATTGTGAAGGGCACAAGCTGCCTTTACCGCAGAGATGGCGTTCTCCATTTTCAAGTTGATTGGAGAGTGCAGAAAGTGCCATTTGTTAGACAGTATGCCAAATGTGCACTCCACCACCCTGCGTGCTCGGGTTAGTCTATAATTAAAGACCCTCCTCTAAAGGCACAGTCCACGGCTTGAGTAGGGCCTCATAAGATGCTCACCCAGAGCAAATGCCTCGTCTCCTACAAAGACGAAAGGCATAGCAGGATCAGCGGTGCAAGGCACCGTGGTGTTCCCCGGAAGGTCCAGAGCATCGTGATTCAGCATTTGTTCAAACTCTGAATGGGCGAATACTGCCGAGTCTGAGCTGCTTCCATACGATCCAACATCTATGTATCTTAAGTAGTAGTTGGCATCAGATACGACAAAAAGGACAACCGAAAATAATTTCTTATAATTAAAAAATTGACTGCAACTCCTCTTGGGTTTGATCACGCGGATATGCTTTCCGTCTAGCGCTCCCACACAGTTGGGAAAATTGCATGTTTTGTCAAATGTTTGCGCAATTTTCAGCCACTCTTCCTTGTTGGGTTTGGACATCACAACAGCATGAAGGACATCCCATATGACACAGCATGTTTCTTGGATGATGTTGCTTGCTGTCGATTTCCCAATCATGAAGGCATAGTGCAGACTGACCAATGACTGTCCAGTTGCTAAATACCTAAGATATGGTAAAAAAGGAAAGAACAATTACATTAGTTGATGTTTATATTTCTTTTCAACAGTCAATATCCTCAAATGTAAGTAGAAGAGCCTCAAGGATCATGTGGCACAGACGAGTGAATACAGGAGCGGAGCAGCTGCAAGTGACCCATCCAGCTATGTTCATGCAGAACAATTGGCATTCCTAATTCCCTGCACAGAAATGCGTAGGTTAGTCAAGTCAATACTAATGTCAATACTAATGTTTGTGAGGGTCATGAGTAACATTACAGTTGTGTTCAAAATTATTCAACCCCCAATGCTGTAAAGGGTTTTAGGGAATTTAGTGTACATTTGTAATTGTGTTCAGAATGAAATCTTACAAGGACTTTTTAAAGAACCAAATGCAACTAAAATGACATCAATTGTTTTTGTAATACAGTATTAAATGTTTTTTTTGTGATTTCTTCATTGACACAATTATTCAACCCCTTAAAGACTACCACTCTTAAGAACAGAGGTTCAGTCAAGTGTTTTCGATCAGGTATTGAAAACACCTGTGGATGTCAAGGAGCAGCAATCAAGCATAATAAGCACCAATTAGGCAGATTTAAAAGGACGGTGATACTCAGCTCCTTCTAGACATTTACTGGTGTGTTTACAAACATGGTGAAGTCAAGAGAATGGTCCAGGAAGACAAGAGAAGAGGTGATTTCTCTTCACAGGAAGGGCAATGGCTATAAGAAGATTGAAAGATGTTAAACATATCAACAGACACCATAGGAAGCATCATTCGCAAATTCAAGGCAAAGGGCACTGTTGAAACGCTACCTGGTCGTGGCAGAAAGAAGATGCTGACTTCGACTGCTGTGCGCTACCTGAAGCGCAAAGTGGAGAAAAGTCCCTGTGTGACTGCTGAGGAAATGAAAAAAGATTTGTCAGATGTGGGTACTGAAGTTTCAGCTCAGACAATAAGGCGCACACTGCGTAATGAAGGCCTCCATGCCAGAACTCCCAGGCGCACCCCCTTGCTGTCTCCAAAGAATAAAAAGAGTCGACTGCAGTATGCCAAAAGTCATGTGGACAAACCACAAAAGTTTTGGGATAGTGTTCTGTGGACTGATGAAACAAAATTAGAACTGTTTGGGCCCATGGATCAACGCTATGTTTGGAGGAGGAAGAACAAGGCCTATAAAGAAAAGAACACCTTGCCTACTGTGAAGCATGGTGGGGGTTAATCATGCTTTGGGGCTATTTTGCTTCTACAGGTACAGGGAAGCTTCAGCGTGTGCAAGGTACCATGAATTCTCTTCAGTACCAGGAGATATTGGATGAAAATGTGATGCAGTCCGTCACAAACCTGAGGCTTGGGAGACGTTGGACCTTTCAACAGGACAATGATCCCAAGCATACCTCCAAGTCCACTAGAGCATGGTTGCAGATTAAAGGCTAGAACATTTTGAAGTGGCCATCGCAGTCACCAGACTTAAATCCGATTGAGAACCTCTGGTGGGACTTAAAGAAAGCAGTTGCAGCGCGCAAGCCTAAGAATGTGACTGAACTGGAGGCTTTTGCCCATGAAGAATGGGTGAAGATACCCGTAGATCGCTGCAAGACACTCGTGTCAAGCTATGCTTCACGTTTAAAAGCTGTTATAACTGGAAAAGGATGTTGTACTAAGTACTAAGATTGAATGTCACTTGGGGGTTGAATAAAACTGATAATGATGTGAGCACAGAAAAGACATTTGTGGTTATTTCATTATAAATGTTATGTTATATTTGTCTGACTTACAAGTGCCTCTTTGATTTATTTGTAAACAAGATGACTGAAATGATCAAAATCAATGTCAAACTGGCCAAAACACTCAATTTAAGTGGGGGTTGAATAATTTTGAACACAACTGTACATCCATTCACATTCATATATTGCACATACTTATGTATACTTTCCTGTTAACAGCACCGACAGTAGCTGGGAGGCTACTCAGAGGCAGGAGGGGGAAGAGGAGGAGGCCACCCGGGAAAGTGATGCCTGCTCTTTGTGCAGTGATTAGTCTACTTACCGCAAAGTTATAATCAGTCTTTCCACTGGTGCTATGCTGTCCCTCATGAAAGTCTCCTGCCATTGCAAAGGGATGGACATCAACCCCAGGAGCTCATCAAAGCTGTTGAAAATAAAAACGGTGAGGGTTAACAATACTGGCAATTAAGCAATGACATGATGCGTGAAAATAGCATATGGGCCATGTAATACATGAAATCAAAAACTGTTTTTAAAAACAAAAGAAAAACATTTTACTCACATATACATACATCAGAAACCGGTTGATAAAATTCGAGCTTTGTTTTGTATCTTGCTATACCGTCTGCTTAAAAATCTAATCTATGATTCTACCATCATAAGGGACACCACAACAATAAGCATTGTATATTTACTAACCTAGTTATGGACATCCGTGTGTATGAAAAAAAAAAATCTCCTCGTGTGCACGTAGGTTATCGTACTTTGCTGTCAGTTCGCAATTACAGGATGGACCCAGAACCGTCGCCTGCTCAGTCTCTTTCTCCTCAAACGCATTATATGCACTTCTGCAACTATTGCTGCAGTTCGTCGTCGTTTGCAGAGATCCATGGTTTTAACAGACTGCAACCAACACACTCTCCTCTGTACATAAACACACAGGAAATTGCTCTTCAGGAAGTCTCTTTCATTGGACACCTCAGTGTAGACATGGCTGTTTTTCATTGGATGCCTCTGTGGTCAATCACAAGAACGCGCGTACGATGCGCGTTTCCTATTTCCAAAAACGCGCTAAATACGCCCCGAAAACGTCCGACTAAAACGCGCGTAAAACGCGCTTATCAAATACGCTCAAGTGTGAACCAAGACTAAAGCTCACAGTACAGACTGTAACCCGTCAGAGGGTGATATAGTTAGTGATGGTCTAAAGAGGTTAAGTATAATCACAGATGACCATCCTATAAAACTTAGGGCTCTTTCACACTTGCGTTGTCCGGATCCGTTGTGTACTCCATTTGCCGGGAGTGCCTGCCGGATCCGTAACACCGCAAGTGAACTGAAAGCATTTGAAGACTGATCCGTCTTCAAAATGCGTTCAGTGTTACTATGGCAGCCAGGACGCTAAAGTCCTGGTTGCCATAGTAGTAGTGGGGAGCGGGGGAGCAGTATACTTACCGTCCGTGCGGCTCCCGGGGCGCTCCAGAATGACGTCAGAGCGCCCCATGAGCATGTGGGGCGCCCTGACGTCACTCTGAAGCGCCCCGGGAGCCGCACGCACGGTAAGTATACTGCTCCCCCGCTCCCCACTACACTTTACCAAACAGGACTTTAGCGTCCTGGCAGCCATGGTAACCATTCAGAAAAAGCTAAACGTCGGATCCGGTAATGCGCCGAAACGACGTTTAGCTTAAGGCCGGATCCGGATTAATGCCTTTCAATGGGCATTAATTCCGGATCCGGCCTTGCGGCAAGTGTTCAGGATTTTTGGCTGGAGCAAAAAGCGCAGCATGCTGTGGTATTTTCTCCGGCCAAAAAACGTTCTGGTCCTGAACTGAAGACATCCTGATGCATCCTGAACGGATTTCTCTCCATTCAGAATGCATTGGTATAATCCTGATCAGGATTTTTCCGGCATAGAGCCCAGACGACGGAACTCTATGCCGGAAAAGAACAACGCAAGTGTGAAAGAGCCCTTAGCCTTTATTTGTATAAAAATAAAAAACACATAAAGTGCCCTTAGTAGACCAATACGTAAAAAAATCTAACTTCTAAACAAAACAAGAAACAAAAGAAAAATACTCTCACACTGGTGGGCACATAGAGGGCAGGGATTCGTGTGATGAACGATGTTTGGGGGGACTGTCCCTATAGATGACCCTATCTACGTTCTGCCCTGCCTAGAACGGAATGGCCGCCCCGATAGGGGCGATCCCGTATCAGGAACCTCCTGGACGCCCTAAAATGGCCCTGATCCGGGAATATAGAGCAAACTACAATTAGTTAGTCTTATTTAAATGAAAAAAAAAAAAAGGTACCAAAAATAATAAACAATGGCACTGATATGTGCATATCAACTCCCATCAACAAACGATGAGTCATTAAGTCACTTTGATAAGTACCACAGTTATTTCATAGTGAAATCGTGGGAAGTGTAAGATACACAAATCCCGACCCAACGCGTTTTGCCCAAACACTTGGGGGGCTCATCAGGGGACACCAAAGAAGATTGTAAAGGTGTGGTTCATATAGATACTAATGTCAAACAGTATAAAATCAAATATAAACCGTGGAGTTGAAAAGAATACTCTGTCAGAAAACAACACATATACACAGTCCCTCTAGTTTGCTACTATGGTTGCTATGTATGTGTCTGTATACTACCAGACTCCGTTAGATGTTGCCCAACAGGGGCAGCTTGGTGTACTGAGTACACCTGTATAGGGTACAGAGAGGGACTGTACTGCCTGGCTTGATGGAAGCAAAGAACAGCATAACATATACAGTATATGTTAGGCTGAACAGACAGGGACCCTCCCTGTTAGTAAAATGGTTACTACTTGCGTGTCCACGGTATATATCAGGGAGTGGCGGCCATTAATAACAGACACCTGCAATAGAACAATACATCCAGATCACTCTATCTTTATCAATGTACATGTAATTACACATGTGACCGGTGTAATTATCTAGGCAGGGCAGAACGTAGATAGGGTCCTCTACAGGGACAGTCCCCCCAAACATCGTTCATCACACAAATCCCTGCCCTCTATGTGCCCACCAGTGTGAGGATGGTCTCTTCTACAAGAGTATTTTTCTTTTTTTATGTATTGGTCTACTAGGGGCACTTTATGTGTTTTATTTTTATACAAATAAAGGCTAAGTTTTATAGGATGGTCATCTGTGATTATGCTCTTACCTTAAAGAATCCTCTTCTATGTTTGTGTACAAACGTTCTTTCCTCCAGATGCAGAAGATGTCCCCTCGTCACATTTTTGTGTATAAATAAATGATGAGATCTCTGTATTGACCCCTGATATATTTATACATGGTTATTAGATCTTCCCTCAGTCGTCTTTTTTCTAAACTGGATAACCCTAATGTAGATAATCTTTTAGGGTACTGTAGTCCACCCATTCCCGTTATTACTTTAGTTGCCCTGCTCTGAACCCTCTCCAGCTCTGCTATGTCTGCCTTGTTCACAGGAGACCAGAACTGTACACAGTACTCCATGTGTGGACTGACTAGTGTTTTGCAAAGTGGTAGGACTATGTTCTCATCATAAGGCATCTATGCCCCTTTTGATGCAACCCATTATCTTCTTGGCCTTGGGAGCAGCTGTCTGACACTGGTTTCTACAGCTTAGTTTGCTACTCACTAAAATTCCTAAGTCATTTTCCATGTCAGTGTTACCCAGTGTTTTACCATTTAGTATGTACTGGTGACTTGCATTATTCCTTCCCATGCTCATAACCTTATATTTGTCAGTGTTAAACCTCATCTGCCACCAGTGGCGTGCTTAGGGTGTTTGGCATCCGGAGCGAGTCCCTTCTCTGGCACCCCCCAATACTTTTAAAAATTGTACCCGCTCTTGTTGTTGCCCTCATTGTACAACCTTCACAGTAGGTTTGTACAGATGTGTGCCCCCTCACAGTAGTTATGCCCACATTGTGCCCTCTCACAGTAGTTATGCCCACATTGTGCCCCCCTCACAGTAGTTATTCCCTCTGTGCCCCTTTCACAGTTGTAATGCCCTCTTTGTGCCCCTTCACAGTAATAATCCCCATTGTGTCCCCTTCACAGTAATAATCCCCATTGGGCCCCCTTCATAGTAATAATCCCCTTTGTGCCCCCTTCATAGTAATAATCCCCATTGTGCCCCCTTTATAGTAATCATGCCCACTGTGCCTCCTTCATAGTAATAATGCCCATTGTCCCCTTCACAGTAATAATGCCTATTGTGCCCCCTGAATAGTAGTAATGCCCTCTGTGCCCCCTTTCACAGTAATAATGTCCATTGTGCCCCCTTAATAGTAGTAATGCCCACTGTGCTAGTAATACCCTCTGTGCCCCCATCATAGTAGAAATCCCCATTGTGCCTCCTTCACAGTAATAATGCACACTTTGCCCCCTTCACAGTAATAATGCCCTCTGTGCCCCCTTCATTGTAGTAATGCCCTCTAGCACTGTGCCCCCTCCATAGTAATAAAGTCCCCTGTGCCCCCACCATAGTAATAAAGCCCTCTGTGCCCCCTCTGTATTAAAAAAAATAATAATAACACAGTAACACCTTGTCCCGTTCCTGAAGCTCACATACCTCTCTTCCCCGTCGACACAGATCGCTCTACAGCACTGTGTGGGCGAAGCTTATTCAGATTACCTGGCTGCACCCAGGCCGGCAGCACGATCTGTGCCTGCAGGATGAATGGTAGAGTGGGGAGAAGTCTTCTATCCTCTCTGAACTCTCCCTAAAACAACCTCAAGCTAGGAGTAGAACCAGCCACCACCTAGCCTCCACCTAGCCTCCTACAAGGGCTGAGCCAGGATTGTTAACCCTGGCTGTGTCATCCATACACAGCAATGCTGGGTACATATTACATAACAAACCATTTGCATATACCCCCTGCTCTGCAGTACTGGAAAAAAAACTATAAAACAGCTCCAGCCCCGACTGTAACAGACACACAATACACTAAAACTCACCCTATCCCGTCCCTAATGATAAAAGTAACTTTCTCTCAAGTAGTTCAATCTACCTAACTAAATATATCTTCCCTAACACTGAAGAGGTAAGTGTAAAAAATGGGAAACTCTGGGCGCTGCACTGGTAAAATGGTATTTAATGGTAAAAACTATACTGCCACCTTACTAAAATGGCTGAATCAAATCATCAAAACTTCGGCTTTGTTTGGGAGATAGAGTTTTCAAAACTAATCCAATTAGTTCAGAATTTAGTTGCTCCTCTCCACTACCAATCTATGTTTACTGTCAGTATAAGTTATGACAATTAAAGGTGTATTCAGGTATTATAATTTTAAATAAAAATTCAGAGAGGACAAAAATAAACGGTTAGTATTTACCTTACCAACCTCTGCTCTGGTCCCTACTCCCCCCCAAAAGGGTATCAGTAAAAAGTACAGATCATCCCGCAAAAAATGAGCCCTCACACAGCTCAGTAAAAATAACTACATAAAAGTTATAGGGGTCAGAATATGGCAACAAAAAGAAAAGACTCATTTTTTTCAAGGCTTTTATTTTTTTCAGTATTAAATTGCAAGAAAAACTATACACATGTGGTATCACCATAATTGTACTGTCCTGAAGAATGAAAATATAACAGGTCAGTTTTACCATAAAAACAAAACCCATAAAACTGTTGCAGAATTTCACCCCATTAGAATTATTTTTTTCCAGCTCACCACTACATTGTATGCAATATTAAATGGTGGCAATAGAAAGTGCAACTAGTCCTGCAAAAAACAAGCCCTCATATGGCTATGTGAACAGAAAAATAAAAAGTTTTGGCCCCGGAAAGGCAGGGAGTAAAAAATGAAAACACAAAAAAAAAAAAAAAAAAAAACTCTGGGGTTGAAAGGGTTACATAACAATCCCTTTTTTTCCCTCCTGTATTACATATTCATGTGTTCACTATTTTTGTTGTTAGTTTTTGTCATTTTTGGTAGAACAATTCCAATGTGGTGGGCTATGTGAAATAGAAAAATAAAACAGGAATAACATAAACCAGATATGTATATATGTAAAAGAATGAAAAATAATATAAAATATATATACTAGACAGTTCTCATGAAACAAATCCCAGGGGGATGATGTAGGAATTTAATTTGTAAACCAATGCTGTAAATATAAGCTTAAATACCAGCTTCTTTCTGTATGGCTAGCTCATTATTCATATATTGCAGAATGAGGATTTTCCCTTAGGGTTGTATGAGAAATGGCAGCGCTAAGAAAACGCTAATTTTTTTTTTTTATAAAGTTCCAGTAATAAGAAATGGTTCCTGTAATTTCACTATTTAAACATGTAGATTAGAGATGAGCGACTTTCTTGAAATTCCTTGTGTCCGATTAGTTGAATTTTGCAAAAAATACAATTTGTGCCTGAATCAGTTTCACACAAATCAAATGTGCTCTAATTGCCCTGAAAATAGGTATATTACACTCTGAGGTCTCCAAGGAATCACATTTTTTATATCTTGTTCTCTTTTTTTTTTAAGTTTTAATTACTTTTTGCTGTTTTTCTCCAGAGTGTCAGAGTGACACTGACAGCTATTGGTAACCGCATGGTTGATGATGTTAACAAACAGCCTGTTTAACCTGTAGGATACCAGCGCTGTACATGCACAGCGCAGAAATGCGGGACACAAATACTAGCGCCGTACATGTATTGCGGGCTGATCGGGCGGGTGTAGGAGCTGGATCTTACAGGCAAGCAGGCTGAAGTGTATTACAATGTGTAATACACTTACAGCCAATGCATCACAATACAGAAGTATTGTAATGCATTGTAAAGGGGATCAGACCGCAAAAGTTGAAGTCCCAGAGTGGGACAAAAAAAAAAGGGAAAAAAATTAATGTTTACAAAAAAATTGAAAGTTTCAAGTAAAAAAAAAAAAGCATCCTTTTCCCAAAATAAAGTAAAAAAATTTGTAAAAAATAGGTAAAAAAAAGAAAAGTAGACATATTAGGTATTGCCACATCCGTATCGACCGGCTCTATAAAAATATCACATGACCTAACCCCTCAGATGAACACATAAAAATTGTGGTAAAAATTTTTTTTTGCCACCTTACATCACTAAAAGTAACAACACCAAGCAATCAAAAAGGCGCATGCCCTCCAAAATAGAACCAATCTAACCGTCACCTCATCCCGCAAAAAATTAGCCCCTACCTAAGACAATCGCCCAAAAAATAAAAAAAACTATGTCTCTCAGACTTTGGAGACACTAAAACATGATATTTTTTTGTTTCAAAAATTATATTATTGTGCAAAACTTAAATACATAAAAAAAAAGTATACATATTAGGTATCACCGCGTCTGTAAGAACCTGCTGCATAAAAATATCACATGACCTAACCCCTCAGGTGAACACCGTAAAAAAATAAAAAATAAAAAGTGTGTAAAAAAAGCCATTTACATCACAAAAAGTGTAATACCAAGCGATCAAAAAGTCATATGCACCCCAAAATAGTACCAATTAAACCGTCATCTCATACCAAAAAAATGAGCCCCTACATAAGACAAACAATAGAAAAAAACTATGACTTTCAGAATATGGAGACACAAAAAAAAAAAAAGAAAAATGCTTTATTATGTAAAACTGAAACAAACAACCAAAAAAGGTAGTCAACTGCTGTTTGGGAACACAGCAGGGCTTAAAAGGAAAGGATTGCAATATTGTTTATGGAAGGAAGATTTTGCTGGAATGGTTTTTGGATGCCATGTCACATTTGAAGTCACCCTGAGGTACTTCTAGAAAGGAAACCCCAAACTACACCCCTCACAGAATTGATCGAGGAGTGAGGTGAATGCTTTGACTCAACAAGCATTTCATAGAATTTAGAAACACTTGGCTGTGGAAATGAAAACTTACATTTTATGTCCAATAAAATGTTGCTTTAGCCCCAAATTTTTCTTTTTCACAAGGGGTAATGGGAGGAAAGCTCCCCACAATTTGTTATGTATTTTTTCCTGAAGATGGCAAAACACTATATGTGGTCATAAACTGCTGTTTGGGGGCACAGCAGCATTTAGAAGGAAAGGAGCAACATGGAATTTGCTGAAATTGTTTTTAGGGGCCATAACAGTGTTATTTTTGAGCTGTGCGAGGGCTTGTTTGTTGCAGGACAAGCTGTAGTTATTTTATTTTTTTTAAGTACAGTTTTGAAATACACATGATTTTTGTATAGCTTTTTTATACCATTTCTTGGAGGTGAGGTGGGTAAAAATTGCAATCCTGTTAGGCCTCTTTCACACGGGCGAGTTTTCCGCGCGGGTGCAATGCGTGAGGTGAACGCATTGCACCCGCACTGAATCCGGACCCATTTATTTCTATGGGGCTGTGCACATGAGCAGTGATTTTCACGCATCACTTGTGCGTTGCGTGAAAATCGCAGCATGCTCTATATTGTGCGTTTTTCACGCAACGCAGGCCTTATAGAAGTGAATGGGGCTGCGTGAAAATCACAAGCATCCGCAAGCAAGTGTGGATGCGGTGCAATTTTTACGCATGGTTGCTAGGTGACGATCGGGATGGGGACCCGATCTTTATTATTTTCCCTTATAACATGGTTATGAGGGAAAATAATAGCATTTTTAATACAGAATGCTAAGTAAATTAGGGATGGAGGGGTTAAAAAAATAAAAAATATATAAAACTCACCTCATCCACTTGTTCGCGCTGCCCGTCTCGTCTTCATTCTTCTTCTTTGAGGACCTGGGAAAAAAGGACCTTTGATGACGTCACTGCGCTCATCACATGGACCATCATGTCATCACCAAATGTCCTTTTCCTCCCAGGTCCTCAAAGAAGAAGAATGAAGACGAGCCAGGCAGCGCGAACAAGTGGATGAGGTGAGTTTTATTATTTTATTTTATTTTTAACCCCTCCATTCCTAATTTACTTAGCATTCTGTATTAATAATGCTATTATTTTCCCTTATAACCATGTTATAAGGTAAAATAATAACATTTACACAACACCTAACCCAAACCCGAAAAATTGTGCATTTTTGCCGTGACGCACCCGCATCCTATCCGTCCCTCATACGCGACGCCCCGTGTGAAAGAGGCCTTAGTGTTTTTTTATTTTTTTGCGATTCCTCATGCGGTATATATGATATGATCATTTTATTTTGTGGGTTGATACAGTTATGGCGATACCAAATGTATGTCTTTTTTATGTTTTACTACTTTTTTACTACTTTGTAAGACGTCCAGTTGCTATGGAATCCGTGGGGACTCTGCCATCGCAGTGCGGCGACCTGATGGGGGAGACAGGGAACCCCTTCCCTCTGTTAACCCCATGGGTGCCATGGGTAGCTACTGACCATGTCATCTAAGTTAAACATACAAACGTATGTTGCAGCTGACACTCCATGCTGATGGCGCCAGCTCAGTTCCTGAGCCACTGCCATCACAGCCATATTGAGAGGGGGGGGGGGGCACACAGAGGGCTGTAGGGGGCTGGGGCACAGGGAACATTGGGGTCACAAAAGGGGCCATGTCTGATTTCAGTCTCTGATCTCCATAGTGAAGATCAGAGCCTGAAACCAGCATTTTTACACTGTCTACTCTCTCTAATCCGAGCATTCGCCAGCAAGGAACCGCTCTAATTGGTCTCTTGCCGGCTTCTCCCTTGCCTCAGCTCTCGATGAGAGTGGAGACTCTGGGGCTGTGATAATTTATAGTGTCAAAGCCCAGGTTAACAGTTTGGGCATAACTGTATGCCTGATTGAGTTAAATTACATGTAATCTGAACAATTACTTCCAAATTTGGGATGGGGTTAAAAGTACACTGCGCTGTTGCATTTGTTATGCTTTTTAATTTTGAAACCTTAAAAAAATTGTTCCTTATTGGGGCAGATGGTGTTTATAGATACACAAAGGCCAAAAGGCCAAGAGATTCCCACTCAACAACAAAAATTCTGTTAAAATATAACTTTTATTCCTGAATAACACAAAAGAATAACAACACACCATATTTGATTAAAATTATCATTCAACCACCGGGGGTCTATTGTAGGGTTGCCACCCGTCCAGGATTGACCCGGACAGTCCGGGTTTGTAATCCTGTGCCCGGGTACAAGCCTTTCTTAGACCCGGCACAGGATTATTCATTCAAACTGCAACCGACCGAGACTCCGATCGCATATTTAAGCTGTCACTCCGGGTGATCAGCTGAGCGCAGCGCTCCCGAGCCTCCCCCCTCCCTCCTTCTCTCTCCCCCCTCCTCCCTCCTCCAACCTCCTCCCTCCTCCAGTCTACACACTACAGTACAGTGATGCCAGGCAGCGCTGTGTTCACTCACTGTTCAGTCTCCTCCTCTGCCTCCCAGTCCCTCCCTCCCTCTCTCTGATAAGGAAGTAGTCAAGTCCATAGGAAGTGATGACATCAGAGAGAGAGGCAAAGGGAGCTCCGTGGGAGAAATCATTCTTCTTCTCCTCTCCAGTCCAGCTCCAGCAGCCTGAGCCTGCCCATGTAGTGCCCAGCCCAGTGCCCACTGTGCCCTGTGCAGCAGTTTTTTCAACCTGACCAAGACAGTCCTGACTCTAAATCCTGACACCTGTCCTAGATAGTCTGTCACTTCTAAAAAGGTATAAATATGAAACATTTGAATTGTGTAATTGTATGTAACAGTGTGGGCTTCTGTCACCCCACTAAACTTTTTTTTTTTTTTGGCTTCTTATAATCCCTATACTGCGATATATGAATACATAATGTTATTAATCATTTTGGTTCAGTAGATAATGAATAAAATGGACTTATAATATGTAAATTACCTGTCTACCAGCAAGTAGGGCGGCTACTTGCTGGTAGCAGCCGCATCCTCCTTTCATAATGACGCTCCCTCCTCATGTTGATTGACAGGGCCAGCGGACGCGCTCGTTCTCTGCTGGCCCTGTTTGCATTCAAGATCTCGCGCCTGCGCCGTACCTGTCTTCAGTCGGCGCAGGCGCACTGAGAGGAGGACGCTCGCTCGGCCGCTCCATCCTCAGTGCGCCTGCGCTGGGTGTAGATGTGACGTCATCAGCGCAGGCGCACTGAGGATGGAGCGGCCGAGCGAGCGTCCTCCTCTCAGTGCGCCTGCGCCAACTGAATACTGCTACGGCGCAGGCGCGAGATCTTGATAGCAGACAGGGCCAGCCAGAGAAAGATCCAGTTTGCTGGCCCTGTCAATCAACATGCGGAGGGGGCGTCATTATGAAAGGAGGATGCGGCTGCTACCAGCAAGTAGCCGCCCTACTTGCTGGTAGACAGGTAATTTACATATTATAAAAGTCTGTTTTATTCATTATCTACTGAACCAAAATGACTAATAACATTATGTATTCATATATCGCAGTATAGGGATTATAAGAAGCCAAAAAAAAAAAGTTTAGTGGAGTGACAGAAGCCCTTTAAACAGGTTTCTGAATCTGTCAATCATCAGAAAAAAACGTTATGTTATGTAGCTGACTGACATTAGTGATGTGCTGATGTCAGCAGTACATAACTCCCTGCCTGCCGCCGTTCTCTTAAAATAAAGACTTATAATATGCTAATGAGCCTCTAGGTGCTATGAGGGCGTTCCTGCAGCACCTAGAGGCTCTGTCTATTCACACTTTGGCAGTGGCACGCCCATGTCCAGTTGAGTTCTCCTCTTCGTCCTGTAAATCTCGCGCCTGCGCCGAATACTAAACGGAACGGCGCAGGCGTGGGATCAGGGGCGTAACGATCGCGGTGCGACAGCGACCAGGGGTGGAGGTGGGACATGGGCGTGGCTGGAGGCGGGGCCTGGAAGGGGGCCCTCCCTTCTGTTCGCTTTTGGCTTAAAGAAAAGGTGGCAACCCTAGTCTATTGACTGGCAATCACTAGACAGTGTGAGTCGGACAAAGGAATAAGTAAAAGAGTGGCTATGCAAAATTGTTAATTACAAAAGTGTTCAGATCCAGGTGCTGATTTGAAAACTGTGGGATATTTTTTGTGGGGCAACTCCTGAGCCTGACCTATCCTCTGTGATAGGTCAGGCTCAGATATGATGGCAACACTTCCCTACGTTCCAAATTAGAGATAAGTATATGCCAATATTTTGTCAAGATTTTATTAATCTCGCGGTAATTACTGTCATAGGTTCCTAAACGTCTGATGATTTTCTTATCATCCACCCCTTCTTTTCAGTGCACGCTTAACCACATGTATATACAACTGGAGCAGGAGGTATAAGGTGAATACCACTGTGACAAATGTGAGCATGTTGACCACCTGGAAGCCTGCTTTAGAGTTCTAGAGAAGCTAAATGCAACACTGAGGGTGATCGACAATCTTGAGAGGAGCATTCTGCTCACTGAGCAAGCAGTTAGTGAATTGGAGGTGGAGGTTGGAGTAGGGTTAGGAGGAGCGTCGACATTTACTGTGTCATCATTTCTGTTCCTTCAATAAAATGTTTTAAAAACAAAAAAAAATGTTTTTTAAAGTAATAAAACAAAAAAGAAAAAAACAAAACTTTGGCATTACTGTATTCAAATTGAGCCTCAAAATAAAAATGTCTTGACACTTTTAGTGCACAATAAACGCTGAAATGGTGCCCTTAAAAGTATAATTTATTCAGCAAAAAATAATCCCTCATATGGCTATATAAACGGAAAAGGAAAATGTTATGGCTATTGGAACATGGGGAGGAAAAAATGAAACTGCAAATCAAAAATGGGTCCAGTACTTAAGGGGTAAAATCTACTTTGGATAATTATACAGCAAAATTTATCCCTATAGGTAACAAATATAAACAGCTAAAGTTAAGCCCCACATGGCTTTCAGCTAATGTATAAACTACTGACAAAAAGGGCATTTAAAAATACAAATCTGAGGGGTAACCTAAAACCTTTGACATTTACAAAAGGCTTAATACAATCTGTAAAAAAAGAAATACAGTCCGCAAAAATACAAAATGAATGGCAGGTGACCAAAGAGACAAAACAAATCCCCAAAAATTCTTTAACAATTAACTACATAAATGCTAAAAAAAAATCAGGATCAGAGCAGGTAGGTTTCCTAAATAATGGTTAATGGTGACGTTGAGATGGTCATTGAGGATTAGAAAAGGCAGAGCTACTAAATGTTTTTTTTTCCCCGCTCTGTATATACAAAAAAAAAGAGAAGGGAGCTGCTATTGATGGTGCCAGGGCTGTTAGTACATCCAGTAATACTAAATTGGCTGAATGTAGATATGATGCAAGCTAAGTTAATTAAGGTAAATGTGAACAAGGCTCCCGGTCCAGATGGGTAAGATTTCTTAATGAAATCAGTTCAGTTATTGCTGTTCCCTTGTTCATAGTTTTTAGAGGCATAGTGCCAAGGGAACAACGAAAGGCAAATGTGGTGCCCATATTCAAAAGGAGCTGTAGGTCTTGAACAAGTAATTATAAACCAGTAAGCTCATCTTCTGTTGTGTGAAAATGTTTGAAAGACTCATAGGCTACTTTCACACTTGCGGTAGCCTTTTTTGGCAGGCTGTTCCGGCGGGGAAACAGCCTGCCGGGTCTGTGCTACCACAAGTCCACCGTGCTGGCGGAAGTCTGGTCTGGCCCAGTTCACTATAATGGGGCACGCCAAAGGTCTGGCTGCAGCACGGCAAATATGCAGAGAGGCGGACCGACAAAAACCGCAGCATGTTGTAGTTTTATTCCGGCCATCTCTCGGCATGTTTGCCGTGCTGTGGCCAGACCTTCGGCTCGCCCCCATTATTGTGAATGGGGCCGGAGTGGACTTCCGCCAGCATGGTGGACTTGTGGTAGCAAGGATCCGACAGGCTGTTCCCCCGCCAGAACAGCCTGCCCGAAAAGGCTACCACAAGTGCGAAAGTAGCCTTAAAGGGAACCTGTCACCTCTACTATGCTACCCTCACTTAGCGTTTCTAAATGTTCATTGTGTTACTCTAAACATATAAATTGCACTTTTAATTTCATTTGCAGACGAATTCAATAAGTATTATGCATTTTTGTACTTCCCGCCTTTTATGCAAATTAACATAAAAGAGTCATATCTTACTTGTGTAACTAGAGAAGAGTCATATTTTCAAGCTCTGACTCATCTCAGGTTAATTTGCATATGTATCAAATCGTTTTTATTACACAATAAAAGCACACAGATATCACGGTCGGCGTTACTATCACATACGTGACACAGAGGGAGGGAACAAGGAAGGCCCTGCCCAAGTGAGAGGGAAGGTGGTGACCCCTGACTCACCTAGCGGCTGGCACCTGGCTGCCCTTACGTCCCTAGACGGGTTCCTCACCCGTACGCCGATCACGTGCCTAAAGCCCTGGCTTTCCCTAAGCTGAGCCCTAGATAGTGAACAGGGCGGTGGGAACACTAGTCCGCACCACTAGCTCTAAAGGAAAACACCAAGGGAAGGACAGACAATACAAACTCAACATATAATCCCAGGTGGGCGACAACAGGAGACAACAAGAAGCCCAACAGGGACCCGGAGGGAAGCACTCTGGAACGACAACCAGGATTCACAACTCCAGTGGGTCAGTATAGATGTCCAGGCAGGAAGCTCTATAACTGGCAACTAGAGAAGAGTGAGGGGAGAATATAAGGAGGTTGGGAGTGGCAGACAAGAAACAGCTGAGGAGGAGAAGCTACGGATCCCTGATTGAGACAAAAAGGATAGCAAGGCAAACACAGAAAACAATCACTAAGAAACAACGTGATCTTTAGATATAGAGCGCGCAGCCACCCGCTGCGACCTCCTGACCCCGGGTATAACGGAGTCAGACGTGGCTCTTGATACCCTCGTGACAGTACCCCCCCTTTCACGAGGGGCCTCCGGACACTCAGGACCAGGTCTCTCCGGATGAGAGGCATGGAAAGCCTGAATTAACCTGTTGGCGTTTACCTCTGACGCTGGAACCCACATTCTTTCCTCGGGACCGTAACCCCTCCAATGCACCAGATACTGAAGAGAGCGGCGGACCCGACGAGAATCAACAATTCTGGCTATTTGAAACTCCAGATTACCATCCACAATAACAGGAGGAGGTGGCAGCGGTGATGGTTCTAGAGGTGGAACATACTTCTTGAGTAACGATTTATGGAAGACGTTATGGATCTTAAAAGTCTGAGGTAGCTCCAGGCGAAAAGCCACAGGGTTAATGACGGCTACTATTTTATAAGGACCAATGAACCTAGGGCCCAGTTTCCAAGAGGGAACCTTCAACTTAATATTCCTAGTAGACAACCACACATAGTCATTCACCCCTAGGTCCGGACCTGGCGACCGTTTCTTATCGGCCATGCATTTATATTTACCAATCATCTTTTTCAAGTTAACTTGCACCTTCTGCCATACCGAAGAAAGAGATGAAGAAAACCTTTCCTCTTCGGGAACCCCAGAAGACCCCCCCCTCTTTGAAAGTACAAAATTGGGGATGAAAACCGTATGCACCAAGGAATGGTGACTTGCCAGTGGACTCCTTATAATGATTATTTATGGCAAACTCAGCTAACGGTAAATATGATGACCACAACTCTTGGTTTTCAGACACAAAACACCTTAAATATGTTTCTAGGTTTTGGTTGGTACGCTCAGTCTGTCCATTCGACTGAGGATGGAAAGCTGAGGAAAAGGACAAGTGTACCCCCAAACGGGAACAAAAAGCTTTCCAAAACTTAGAAATAAACTGGGTTCCCCGATCCGAAACCACATCGGAAGGGACCCCGTGAAGCTTCACGATTTCACTGATAAACACCTGAGCAAGAGTTTTAGCATTAGGAAGTGCGGGTAGCGCAATAAAGTGTACCATTTTGCTAAACCTGTCTACTACTACCAAAATAACTGTTTTACCCGCAGACAACGGTAAGTCAGTGATGAAATCCATTGACAGATGTGTCCATGGCCTATTGGGGATAAAAAGAGGCAATAAAGACCCTGCTGGACGTGTATGAGAGACTTTCGCGCGTGCACAAGTAGAGCAAGTAGACACGAAATCCATTACATCCTGACGCAACCTTGGCCACCAAAAACGACGAGATAATAGCTCCAAGGTTGCTTTACTACCCGGGTGCCCAGCAAGTGCCGAATTATGATGTTCTTTTAATAATTCAAGACGCAGGTTTAACGGTACAAACAATTTCTCTGAGGGGCAAGAGGCCGGGGCGTCCCCCTGGGCCTCTAACACCTTTCCCTCTAGAACAGAGTGTACAGCAGAGACAACCACTCCTCTTTGTAAAATAGGTACCGGATCACTAGCATTACCCCCTCCAGGGAAACTACGAGATAACGCGTCTGCCTTGGTATTTTTTGCCCCAGGACGATAGGTGATTACAAAGTTAAATCTGGTAAAGAATAGCGACCACCTAGCTTGTCTAGGGGTGAGACGCTTAGCCGATTCTAGGTACAGAAGGTTTTTGTGATCCGTAATCACCGTGACGGGGTGGATTGCTCCCTCTAAGAAGTGACGCCACTCTTCAAGCGCCAGCTTAATCGCCAACAGTTCCCTATTTCCAACATCATAGTTCTTCTCTGCAGAAGATAATTTTTTGGAAAAGAAAGCGCAAGGGCGCCATTTGCCAGGAGACGGACCCTGAGACAATACAGCCCCCACTCCCACCTCTGACGCATCCACCTCAACAATAAAAGGCTGGGAGACATCAGGTTGAATTAGAACAGGTGCCGAGGTAAACCTCTCTTTTAGAGAGGAAAATGCATTTTTAGCGGCGTCAGACCATTTAGAAAAATCAGTCCCCTTCCTAGTCATGTCGGTAAGGGGTTTAACGATCACTGAATAATTTTTAATGAACTTTCTATAGAAATTTGCGAAACCCAAAAACCGTTGTAGGGCTTTAACCCCTTAAGGACATAGGACGTACCGGTACGCCCTATTTCCCGAGTCCTTAAGGACACAGGACGTACCGGTACGTCCTGACTTAAAATCTGTATTCCGGCGCCCGAGGGGTTAAACGGAACGGGATTTCGGCTGAAATCCTTCAGCTGGCATCCTGTGACAACGCCAGGGGGGGTCATGTGACCCCCCCGTGTCGGCGATCGCAGCAAACCGCAGGTCAATTCAGACCTGCGGTTTGCTGCGCTTTTTGCAGTTTCTGATCCCCGCGGTCCCTGACCGCGGCGATCAGAAACTTTAGAGTGGCTAAAAACTATATTTTTCACCCCCCCCCCTGCACCCCTGCATGATTTGATGCCGGCGGGTGGTGCGGGGGGGGTGTCGCATGCGGTGGGGGCGTTGCGGGAGGCGGGCGGTGCGGCAGGCGGGATCGCGATCCCCCGCCCGCCTCCCCATGAATGATCGTTGGCTTCTAGTGGGTATACCAGGGTGCCAGCACATTGCTGGCACCCTGGTATAAACGGCTGACATCTGTGCAGATGTCAGCCGTTTAACCCTTTCCATAGCGCGGTCCGTACGGACCGCTGTATGGAAAAAGTTAACTGTCATCGGTCAGGGAGCTCCCTCCCTCTCCATCGGGGGGCTGCTGTGCCTTTGCAGCCCCCCGATGGAGAGGGAGAGAGCCCCCAGAGAGCCCCCCTCAGCCCTGTGCTTACCCTTCCCCGTCTGCGAAGTTCTGAGCAGACGGGGAGGGTTCCCATGGCAACAGGACGCCTGCTTAGGCGTCCTGCTGTCCATGGTGCTGAACAGATCTATGCTGAAAGCATAGATCTGTTCAGTGTAAGTAAAATACAGTACAGAACAATATATATTGTACTGTACTGTATTATACAGACATCAGACCCACTGGATCTTCAAGAACCAAGCGGGTCTGGGTCAAAAAAAAGTAAAAAAAAGTGAAAAAAGTTAAGATAAAAAAAAACAAACATTTATCACTGAATAAAAATTAAAAAAATAAAATAAACTACACATATTAGGTATCGCCGCGTCCGCACGGTGAACGCCATAAAAACGCCATAAAAATAAAAAAATAAAAACTATGAGAAAATTGAAATTTTGCCCCCCTTACTTCCCAAAAAAGGTAATAAAAGTGATCAAAAAAGTCGCATGTACGCCAAAATAGTACCAATCAAACCGTCATCTCATCCCGCAAAAAATGAGACCCTACTCAAGATAATCGCCCAAAAGCTGAAAAAACTATGGCTCTTAGACTATGGAAACACTAAAACATGATTTTTTTTTGTTTCAAAAATGAAATCATTGTGTAAAACTTACATAAATAAAAAAAAAATATACATATTAGGTATCGCCGCGTCCGTATCGACCGGCTCTATAAAAATATCACATGACCTAACCCCTCAGATGACCACCGTAAAAAAATAAAAATAAAAACAGTGTAAAAAAAAGCCATTTTTTGCCATCTTACGTCACAAAAAGTGTAATAGCAAGCGATCAAAAAGTCATATGCACCCCAAAATAGTGCCAATCAAACCGTCATCTCATCGCGCAAAAAATGAGACCCTACTCAAGATAATCGCCCAAAAACTGAAAAAACTATGGCTCTTAGACTATGGAGACACTAAAACATTTTTTGGGTTTTAAAAATGAAGTTATTGTATAAAACTTACATAAATAAAAAAAATGTATACATATTAGGTACCGCCGCATCCGTGACAACCTGCTCTATAAAATTACCACATGATCTAACCTGTCAGATGAATGTTGTAAATAACAAAAAAAAAAAACTTGCCAAAAAAGCTATTTCTTGTTACCTTGCTGCACAAAAAGTGTAATATAGAGCAACCAAAAATCATATGTACCCTAAACTAGTACCAACAAAACTGCCACCCTATCCCGTAGTTTCTAAAATGGAGTCACTTTTTTGGAGTTTCCACTCTAGGGGTGCATCAGGGGGGCTTCAAATGGGACATGGTGTCAAAAAAACAGTCCAGCAAAATCTGCCTTCCAAAAACCGTATGGCATTCCTTTCCTTCTGCGCCCTGCCGTGTGCCCGTACAGCTGTTTACGACCACATATGGGGTGTTTCTGTAAACTACAGAATCAGGGCCATAAATAATGAGTTTTGTTTGGCTGTTAACCCTTGCTTTGTAACTAGAAAAAAAATATTAAAATGGAAAATCTGCCAAAAATTTGAAATTTTGAAATAGAGTCTCTATTGTCCATTAAATCTTGTGCAACACCTAAAGGGTTAACAACGTTTGTAAAATCAGTTTTGAATACCTTGAAGGGTGTAGTTTCTTAGATGGGGTCACTTTTATGGAGTTTCTACTCTAGGGGTGCATCAGGGGGGCTTCAAATGGGACATGGTGTCAAAAAAACAGTCCAGCAAAATCAGCCTTCCAAAAACCAAACGGCGCACCTTTCACTCTGCGCCCCGCTGTGTGGCCGTACAGTAGTTTACGGCCACATATGGGGTGTTTATGTAAACAGCAGAGTCAGGGCAATAAAGATACAGTCTTGTTTGGCTGTTAACCCTTGCTTTGTTAGTGGAAAAAATGGGTTAAAATTGAAAATTAGGCAAAAAAATGAAATTCTCAAATTTCATCCCCATTTGCCAATAACTCTTGTGCAACACCTAAAGGGTTAACGACGTATGTAAAATCAGTTTTGAATACCTTGAGGGGTGTAGTTTCTTAGATGGGGTCACTTTTAGGGAGTTTCTCCTCTAGGGGTGCATCAGGGGGCTTCAAATGGGACATGGTGTCAAAAAACCAGTCCATAAAAATCAGCCTTCCAAAAACCATACGGCGCACCTTTCCCTCTACGCCCCGCTGTGTGGCCGTACAGTAGTTTACGGCCACATATTGGGTGTTTCTGTAAACGGCAGAGTCAGGGCAATAAAGATACAATCTTGTTTGGCTGTTAACCCTTGCTTTGTTAGTGGAAAAAATGTGCTAAAATGAAAAATTTGACAAAAAAATTAAATTCTCAAATTTCCTCCCCATTTGCCAATAACTCTTGTGCAACACCTAAAGGGTTAATAATGTATGCAAAATCAGTTTTGAATACCTTGAGGGGTGTAGTTTCTTAGATGGGGTCATTTTTGGGTGGTTTCTATTATGTAAGCCTCGCAAATCGACTTCAGACCTGAACTGGTCCCTAAAAATTGAGTTTTTGTAAATTTCTGAAAAATTTCAAGATTTGCTTCTAAACTTCTAAGCCTTATAACATCCCCAAAAAATAAAATATCATTCCCAAAATAATTCAAACATGAAGTAGACATATGCTGAATGTAAAGTCATCACAATTTTTTGGGGTATTACTATGTATTACAGAAGTAGAGAAACTGAAACTTTGAAATTTGCAAATTTTTCCAAATTTTTGGTAAATTAGGTATTTTTTTGTGCAAAAAAAAATAATTTTTTTGACTTCATTTTACCAGTGTCATGAAGTACAATATGTGACGAAAAAACAATCTCAGAATGGCCTGGATAAGTCAAAGCGTTTTAAAGTTATTAGCACTTAAAGTGACACTGGTCAGATTTCCAAAAAATGGCCTGGTCCTTAAGGTGAAAATGAGCCCGGTCCTTAAGGGGTTAAGGTTCTCAGGAAGATCCCAATCTAAAATTGCCTGGACCTTCCCAGGATCCATACGGAAACCTGAAGCAGATAATAGATATCCCAGGAACTGTATTTCCTGAACGGCGAAGACACATTTTTCAATTTTCGCATATAATTTATTCGTCCGTAGGACCTGCAGTACTTGCCTGACATGCACCTCATGTGTTTTCAGATCAGCCGAATAAATTAAGATATCATCTAGGTATATGACTACAAACCTGCCGATGAGATGACTAAAAATATCATTAACGAAATGTTGGAAGACAGCGGGGGCATTGGTCAGACCGAAAGGCATAACTAGATTTTCATAATGCCCCTCAGGGGTGTTAAAAGCTGTCTTCCACTCATCCCCTTCCCTGATACGAATCAGATTGTAGGCCCCCCTAAGATCAAGTTTGGAGAACCACCTAGCACCCGCAATCAGATTAAAAAGGTCAGGAATGAGAGGAAGAGGGTATGGGTCTCGGATGGTTATCTGGTTTAGCTCACGGAAATCTAGGCAAGGAAGCAGGCCCCCATCTTTCTTTTTAACAAAGAAAAACCCTGCAGCCACGGGTGAAGAAGAGGGTCTGATGTGTCCCTTAGCCAGACTCTCGGAGATATAATCTTTCATGGCTTGTCTCTCGGGACCCGAAAGATTATACAACCTGGACTTGGGTAATTTTGCACCGGGAATCAGGTTAACCGGGCAATCATAAGGACGATGTGGTGGTAGCTTCTGACAACCCTTTTCAGAAAAAACGTCCTCAAAGTCCGAAATAAATGTAGGTAGGGAAGCTATGGAGGCGATTAAGCAATTGTTATTTAAGCAATTCTCTCTGCAATGCTCACTCCACTCCAATATCTCCCTGGCCTGCCAATCCACCACTGGATTGTGCGCTACCAACCAGGGAAGACCCAATACCACAGGAGAGGGAAGGCCCTCCAGAACGTAACATGAAAGACACTCATTATGGTGGTCCCCTACCCGAAGGTGTAAATTATGAACAATGTGGGTGAGGTTTCTCTGAGACAGAGGAGCCGAATCTATAGCGAATACGGGAATAGGTCTCTGCAGCGTACAGAGAGACAAACCCATAGTGCGGGCAAAATGGGCATCTATCAAATTTACCCCTGCTCCACTGTCTAGAAAAAAAGAAATAGACTCCGTCTTAACACCAAAAACAATAACCGCTGGTAACACAAATTGAGATGTTCTTATGGAGGAAACGTATACCCCCCGGCTGACATCCTCCGCACAGCCTGGGGTTAGTAGTTTTCCGACGGTCTTTTGTTTTTGAGAAAGGAGGGACAGACATTAATGAAATGACCCTTCCCCCCACAGAAAAAACAAGCCCCCCCCCTACGGCGAACCTCAGGAGGACGGACCTGACGAGAAGTTCCGCCTAGCTGCATAGGCTCATCTAAGTCAGTACAGACTAATTGTTGCTTGGGAGAGGTAACCAATTGCTCAGGAATTTTAATTTTCGATCTCTCCCTAAGACGCCTATCTATTCTGATAGAGAGGGACATAACAGCATCAAGGGAAAGGGGGGTCTCATACAGCGCCAGTGCATCCTTAACCCTTTCAGATAACCCAGAGCAGAACTGACTCCTGAGAGCCGGGTCGTTCCACTGAGTATCCGTAGCCCACCTACGGAACTCTGAGCAATATTCCTCTGCTGACCGATCTCCCTGTAGGAGTCTCCGTAACTTCGACTCAGCCAGGGCGACTCGGTCAGGGTCATCATATATGAGACCCAAAGCCCCAAAAAATCCCTCCACTGACCGGAGAGCCTGGGAACCAGGGGGTAACGAGAACGCCCAGGATTGTGGGTCCCCCTGAAGCAGGGAAATGACAATCCCAACCCGCTGTTCTTCATTACCTGAGGAGTAAGGGCGCAACTTAAAGTATAATTTGCAGGCCTCACGGAACGTCGCAAATTTGTCCCTTCCCCCAGAAAATCTGTCAGGAAGAACAACCTTGGGTTCTGTAACAACCTGGTTACCCATAGCAACCGCTGGGGGTGCGGTCTGCTGCATTTGCTGCTGTTGTTGGAGGACAGACGCCTTCAATCCTGCCACCTCCAAAGACAGGCCTTGAAGCTGTTTTGCCAAGGCAGCAATAGGATCCATATTGGATTCTAAGTAGAGAAAAAAAAACAACAAAAAGAAAATTATTATTTTTTTTCTCAAAAAGTAAAGGCCAGTTATAATATCACGGTCGGCGTGACTATCACATACGTGACACAGAGGGAGGGAACAAGGAAGGCCCTGCCCAAGTGAGAGGGAAGGTGGTGACCCCTGACTCACCTAGCGGCTGGCACCTGGCTGCCCTGACGTCCCTAGACGGGTTCCTCACCCGTACGCCGATCACGTGCCTAAAGCCCTGGCTTTCCCTAAGCTGAGCCCTAGATAGTGAACAGGGCGGTGGGAACACTAGTCCGCACCACTAGCTCTAAAGGAAAACACCAAGGGAAGGACAGACAATACAAACTCAACATATAATCCCAGGTGGGCGACAACAGGAGACAACAAGAAGCCCAACAGGGATCCGGAGGGAAGCACTCTGGAACGACAACCAGGATTCACAACTCCAGTGGGTCAGTATAGATGTCCAGGCAGGAAGCTCTATAACTGGCAACTAGAGAAGAGTGAGGGGAGAATATAAGGAGGTTGGGAGTGGCAGACAAGAAACAGCTGAGGAGGAGAAGCTACGGATCCCTGATTGAGACAAAAAGGATAGCAAGGCAAACACAGAAAACAATCACTAAGAAACAACGTGATCTTTAGATATAGAGCGCGCAGCCACCCGCTGCGACCTCCTGACCCCGGGTATAACGGAGTCAGACGTGGCTCTTGATACCCTCGTGACAACAGAGCTATGGGGACTGGGTATTTCGGATGTGCTAGCTCCCATATAGCAACCCATGTCCTCAGCTCTATACCCGAAATCCAGGTGACAGGTTCCCTTTAAGGGACTATATACAGGAGTATGTGACTGTTAATAATATCATAAGTGATAACCAACATGGGTTTACCATGGACAGAAGTTGTCAGACTAACCTGATTTGTTTTTATGAGGAGGTAAGTAGAAGCCTGGACAGAGGGGCGGCTGTGGATGTAGTGTTTCTGGATTATGCAAAGGCATTTGATACTATCTCTTATAGATGTTTAATGAGTAAAATAAGGTGTATAGGTCTAGACACTATAGATTGTAATTGGATTGAAAACTGACTGAAGGACCGTGTCCAGGGAGTTGTGGTCAATGATTCCTATTTTGAATGTTCCCTGGTTATAATTAGTATACTCCAAGGGTCAGCGCTGGGTCCCCTATTATTTAACTTATTCATTAAAGAGGTTGTCTCACTTTTGCATTTATTATGTAGAGGAAGTTAATACAAGCCACTTACTAATGTATTATTATCCATATTGCTTGCTTTGCTGGCTGGATTCATTTTTCTATCACATTATACACTGCTCGTTTCCATGGTTACGAGCACCCTGCAATCCATCAGTGGTCGCCGTGCTTGCACACTATAGGTAAAAGCATCAGCTGGGACCATGGGAGCGCACATAGGCTAGTGCTTTTTTCTATATTGATCTTCTTACGGGCCCCGCTCTGCACTGTTTTCTGACTGCGTACAGTGTCAGGACATAGTGCACGTAGGTATGTGCTATGACCTGACACTGTGCGATGTCAGGTCACAGTGCAGCGTGGGCCAGAAGAAGACCAGTAAGCAGTGAGCCCTGGGACTGCACAATGGCAGCGCTACTCTGTTGAGGTCTGACGGCGGTCTGATCTGAGGCTAATGGGGGTCTAATCTGAGGCTACGGGGGTCTTATCTGAGGCTGATAGGGGTCTGATATGAGGGTGATGGAGGTTGGGGGTCTGATCTGAGGCTGAAGGAGCTTGGGGGTCTGATGCCATTCTGATCTGATGTCTGATGGAGCTTGGGCGTCTGATTTTGGGGTCTGATGACGAATGGAGGTCTGATATAGGGGTATGATGATGACTGGGGGGTCTGATCTGAGGTCTGATGAAAAGTATTTTTTTCTTATTTTCCTTCTCTAAATCCTAGTAGTTACATCTTATAGTCCGGTGTCTCTTATTGTCACGAAAGTACCGAGACATAAGGACGTCCCGGCGATCTGTGACACTGGCAACACGTGGTTTGATCTGACAGGTTTTCCCTGTGGATCAATAGGCGTCTGTGTTGTTTCTGGTAATTGCCACACCCTTTGCCTCCAGGTGATGCTAATATGGTCTTTTATAAATCACTGCAAAAAATGCACCAAAATGATATGCAACTGACAATACTAGCTAATTTCTCAAGCCAATGTTAAAAGCTGAGAACTTTGCCAATATCTTCCAGTCAGGAACATATCGGAGCCCCTCATGCTCCACCTCATGGTATCTCAGCAAACATGGGGTCCTACCACTCAACTATCCGTGGTGTGTGAACAGGGTCTGAACAGTGCTGGAAACCAACTCACAGCCAGACTCTCACATGCCTCCATAGTGGTATCACCAATGCACTGTGAGGTAGGATAAAGCTGTGAGCCGCACCCACAACAGACCATGTGACACAGAAGCTACCAGGTGCTAAAGAACGTTACCAACACAATAAAGTGGCGCATTCCATACACATAAAGACAAAAACTCATTGAAAAAAAGTGCCCTAAACGGGTGGAAATGCTCCAAACCCAGACACTGTAGCGTGTCTATAACCGGGGGAGCAATTCCTCCACATGCGGTCCGCAGACAACGGCAATCCCCAGCAAAAAATGCGTACAATGGAGGATGCCGGGCCGGACCGCATGCACCACAAGGACATCTTACACAAAATGATACATTGTGCAGATGAAAAATATATACATACACAAATCACTGCAAAAAAGGCACCAAAATGATACGCAACTGACAATACTAGCCAATTCCTCAAGCCGATGTTAAAAGCTGAGCCCTTCATGCTTCCCTGGTTATAGACACGCTCCAGTGTCTGGGTTTGGAGCATTTCCACCCGTTTAGGCCACTTTTTAACCTTCCTTATTTATAGTTATATATATATACAGTTAGGTCCATAAATATTGGTACATTGACACAATTCTAAAATTTTTGGCTCTATACACCACCACAATGGATTAGAAATGAAACGAACAAGATGTGCTTTAACTGCAGACTGTCAGTTTTAATTTGAGGGCATTTACATCCAAATCAGGTACACGGTGTAGGAATTACAACAGTTTTGCATATGTGCCTTCCACTTGTTAAGGGACCAAAAGTAATGGGACAGAATAATAATCATAAATCAAACTTTCACTTTTTAATACTTGGTTGCAAATCCTTTGCAGTCAATTACAGCCTGAAGTCTGGAACGCATATACATCACCAGACGCTGGGTTTCAACCCTGGTGATGCTCTGCCAGGCCTCTACTGCAACTGTCTTCTTGGGGCATTTTCCCTTCAGTTTTGTCTTCAGCAAGTGAAATGCATGCTCAATCGGATTCAGGTCAGGTGATTGACTTGGCCATTGCATAACATTCCACTTCTTTCCTTTAAAAAACTCTTTGGTTGCTTTTGCAGTATGCTTTGGGTCATTGTCCATCTGCACTGTGAAGCACCGTCCAACGAGTTCTGAAGCATTTGGCTGAATATGAGCAGATAATATTGCCCGAAACACTTCAGAAATTCAGAATTCATCCTGTTGCTTTTGTCAGCAGCCACATCATCAATAAATACAAGAGAACCAGTTCCATTGGCAGCCATACATGCCCAAGCCATGACACTACCACCACCATGCTTCACTGATGAGGTGGCATGCTTAGGATCATGAGCAGTTCCTTTACTTCTCCATACACTTCTCTTCCCATCACTCTGGTACAAGTTGATCTTGGTCTCATCTGTCCATAGGATGTTGTTCTAGTACTGTGAAGGCTTTTTTTAGATGTTGTTTGGCAAACTCTAATCTGGCCTTCCTGTTTTTGAGGCTCACCAATGGTTTAAATCTTGTGGTGAAACCTCTGTATTCACTCTGGTGAAGTCTTCTCTTGATTGTTGAGTTTGACACACATACACCTACCTCCTGGAGAGTGTTCTTGATCTGGCCAACTGTTGTGAAGGGTGTTTTCTTCACCAGGGAAAGAATTCTTCTGGTCATCCACCAGAGTTGTTTTCCGTGGTCTTCCGGGTCTTTTGGTGTTGCTGAGCTCACCGATGCGTTCCTTCTTTTTAAGAATGTTCCAAACAGTTGTTTTGGCCACGCCTAATGTTTTTGCTATCTCTCTGATGGGTTTGTTTTGTTTTTTCAGCCTAATGATGGCTTGCTTCACTGATAGTGACAGCTCTTTGGATCTCATCTTGAGAGTTGACAGCAACAGAATCCAAATGCAAATAGCACACTTGAAATGAACTCTGGACCTTTTATCTGCTCATTGTAATTGGGATAATGAGAGAATAACACACACCTGGCCATGGAAC
This sequence comes from Bufo bufo, assembly GCF_905171765.1. Lineage (NCBI taxonomy): Eukaryota > Metazoa > Chordata > Amphibia > Anura > Bufonidae > Bufo > Bufo bufo. The sequence goes on from NC_053389.1 coordinate 277,135,023, forward strand.
AGCTGAGAAGCCAATTGTCCCATTAATTTTGGTTCCTTAAGAAGTCGGAGGCACATATGCAAACTGTTGTATTTCCTACACCGTTCGCCTGATCTCGATGTAAATACCCTCAAATTAAAGCTGACAGTCTGCAGTTAAAGCACATCGTGTTTGTTTCATTTCAAATCCATTGTGGTGGTGTATAGAGCCAAAAATGTTAGAATTGTGTCGATGTCCCAATATTTATGGACCTGACTGTATGTATATATATATATATATATATGTATATATATAAAAACACCAAAGAGATATCAAGCAGCACAAAACAAAAAGAAAGGGTGCAAAAAAATCCTCAAAGACGCAGGCTCAAACGGCTAACTGTAGATATAAATAGCAAAAGAATGAGGCAGCACTCCAGACGTCAGGTGAAAGAGATAGTGGATCCTTTATTCCCCTCTGCAACGTTTCAACCGCTCAATGCGGTCTTTATCAAGCATAGTTCAAGGTGTCATACAAGGGTATATATACCCAGAGTGCATAGTGGCAATACAAGTGATAATCATTCAATTACAAAAATATATATACATAAAAACAAGTCAAAAATAGCAAGAAATGTCACCATAATAAAAGTGACCTAGCAGTGATACAATACATAATGTGCAAGTGATGTAAAGCAATAATATCCATAATCATATCATTGCTATAGCCTAAATACTGTAAATAGGGCTCATTATGCCAGTGATACACCACATGTGAAAACGTGTTAATAGTAATCATGATAAAACCATAAAAAAAACTCACACAGCGGTAGACGGATGGCGGCGCCAAAATCTGCGTCCTCCAGAGCCAACTGCGCATGTCACAAACACCTAGCAACGCCACCCAAACAAACCAAGTCAGGAGACGTCACGCAGGTCACGGGATTGATCACCTGATCAACCACATGACCCCCGCAACCATCATGAGACCCGTCAGAGGGCGGCGCTGGACAACGTCACACCGGCGGGGGAGCGGCAAGCGTCGACGGGCCAGCAGCGTCAGCTAACTGGCGTCGTTCCCACAGGGAAGAGCCAATCCCACAGATTCAGGTTGAAAAAAAGGCAGCACTCCAGGATAAAAAATGAAATCACTGTTTATTCACCTATGTGGCAATAGCGACGTTTCGGCTCTGCACTGGAGCCTTTTTCAAGCAAAGTAACAGGACATAGTGAACAACATATATACCCACAAAGGATTACATCATAAATCATGTGACCAATACATAATCAGTGAACTTAACTCTCTAATATCAAAACACAAAAGATAAAAACATGTCATGATCAAAAAGTTGCATAATAATTGTGATAAAATGCTATTGTAGCTATTAAAACATAATCAGTGAAATTACATATATTGTATACAAATACATTACATTCCCTTATATAGACTCAAAAATATATATATTTGTATACAAAAGTGCTGAAATAGTTAATAGTGTAAAGTGACGTGCGCAAGTGATTAGTAATGCTGAGGATAGACAACACGAACGCTGGGAAAAAAACTCTGACCCAAAGAACCGTGATCCCATGCATGCAACAATGTCGGCATTGGCGTGTATTAGATCTTACTGCGCATGCCCCAGCTTGCGTATGAGGCATATACGTCACTGTGACGAAAAGAGCTCTCCTGGAGTATGCGCAAAACAGTCTCTCCCTTCAAACGGCCATCTTAGAAGAGGTCAATGACCACACGAGTCACGGCACTGATACCGGGATATCGCGCAGGTCCAGATCTCTTCAATACAGCCAATATCATTCATATTTACATTCACACGGGCTATAACATAGCAGATCAGAGCGAGGAACAATTATTCACCGTAAAGTGGACATTGTCGTCACAGAACACAGGGAAAGGCGAATCAACACCTGCATATGCCTGCCGTCTCCATTACGGTTATCCCTGTGGATCCTTAAAAAGCACAAGAGGGATCTCCTCTAAGTCCATGCACCATTCCATATAGAGGCATACCAGGGAGACAGAACATATATATATGAAAATATATATATATATATATACCCTGTCTACGGATGGCATTAAGGCATGGGACGAGGGGTCCCTGTCCCGTGTTGCACCTTTTACACTGCAGTACCCAGTCGGTAGGAAGTCACCCTAGACCTCCAATGTTATTGTGCTTTGTGGGCTTTTGTGACGTGTATGGGTGGTGCTTCATCTTGCGGCATGCCGCTTGACACAGACGTGTTGACTGACACGCTGCATAATTTGATTGCGGGGTCACCTTCATTGGATGCCGCCGCGGCAATTGGAGCGTCGCCTGTATGTGCTCAATGGATCCATTATCTCTTTTACACTACCAGCGTTTGTTTGGTTTTTAGTTATAATAATTAAATGATCCCACTGATGCCCTGTATTGATTTCACGATCGCTATCTTATGCCCGTAGGTAAACAAACTACAGGGTTACCATAGTGATTACACACGCCCCTGTTGCTGATTGGCCGAGGTGTGGTCACATGGTCTGCCCCTCTCTCCCTTTGTTGCGGATGACGCGATTTCTGTCAGCAGGTCCCCGGTCATGTGGGCGGTGGCTGGGAGTAGCGCCGCTCGCGCGGGTAGGGTAGGGCTGACTGTCTGGCCCCCGAGCTTGCGCCGTGCACACAAGGGAACGCCGGCTACATGTGCAATGAGCAGGATGCAGGGTATACCCTGACGCCAAATTATGCAGTGGGTCAGGATATGGGTATAATAGTCTATAGTTTTGTTGGTGACGCCAATTGCTGCGTGTGCAGGGTACAATCACAGGGCCCTCCAAGGTGTTATAACTCACTCTCCAGGTTAGGAATGCCAGAGTGGTGAAATGTCTCTGTATGGTGGTGATAATGGTGTCAACTGTGTCTCCTACCTGGGTACGGCTAGACTCCTGGCTCACTTGCAATACATTGAGTGTAGTTCTTTTAGGAGTAATAGAGGGATTTTGCAGCAGAAATTGAGATCCAGACCTTTGGCAAAGTTCAAACTTGTCTTTACTGAGAATAACTTTCATCCAAGCAAGATATAGCTTTTGTCTTAGGTCCCAGCAGGTATTGGCAATGGTTGGCAGGAATTTATTTTCTGCTCTATCAACCTAAAGTTTTCAGGAAAGGATGTCTGCTTGTTAGCTCTAAACATGTGGCAGGAATTTGGCTTCTGCACTTTCTATCTTATGCTGTATGGGGATGACTAGCTGAGGAGGAATATGACTTCTCCTGGGTCTCTGGACTTTACTCAAAGTTATCTTCTCTGGGTATGCTTTCTTCCTGGAACTGGAGTTTGTCTGCTTGCTTCATCCAGCTGAGGCTGCAGGGCTCAGGCTCGGGATTTGATCAATGTCTCAGCCGAGACAAGATCCTGGCTTCCCTCTCTATCTCAGGGAGCTCCTAACACGCACACCCTACCCCAGCAGGGGGAGGGCTACACTCACTCTAACTTCCTTCTCTCCCCATGCTGCAGGATGTGGGCACAGCCCACTCTGCTCACAGAGGGGAAGCTAAGCTGGAACGAACTATTCCAGCTTAGATGTACTAAACTGAACCTAACTCCTTACTAACACATTGCTGCCACCTGCTGGTGAACATGGAAATTACAGCAATTATTAGATTTAACAAGGTTTTATGCACATCTGTGAAGATATAATGTAAAATTACATCAGATGACAAAGTTAAAGCTCTTAACAGAATGTAGTGGGGTAGAAGAGTTTCCTAACACAACTCTGGGGTGTTACACATGCGGATAAACTGAACCACCGATGGTATGCTGGTTTTGATATATGTAATTGTGAAATATAGGTCAGCTGTGTTAACTAGCTAGACTAAATTTTTTAACCCTTCACTAGCACAATGCACTTACACTTTATTATTATAATAGCTATTCACAGATCAATGTTTTGAGGATGTATACTTTTTAGATATTGTTGTTCAAAATTTCATTGGTCCCTTTAGTATTTATGAATAATCATGCACTTATTTTGAAATTTTTGTATTTTTAGATTCTGTGTATTAATCATGTGACCAATTGTTTTGATGTACCATGAGCTCATTTATTCACTACTTATCATGTGATCAATTTTGGGTATATATACTCATGTGTGGCACTATTGCTTTGCTTGACAAAGGCCTCATTGAGTGGGCTGAAACATTGCCTGGGAATAAATTGGGTTATCACCTTTACCTTGATTTGGAGTGCTGCCTAATTTTTTGGAAATATGTATATATATATATATATATATATATACCACTATGCTGTGCGGTTTATAGCTTAAAGGGGTTGTCTGGGTTCAGAGCTGAACCCAGACATCCCTCCATTTTCACCCCGGCAGTTCATGCTCCGATGCTCTCCTTTGCCCTGCGCTAAATTGCGCAAGACAAAGGCATTTTTTGGAGTTCCGGTGACGTTCCGGGGCTCTCCATGGGGCTGCCAGGAACCCCGGTGACGTCACTGGCACTGATGGGCGGGATTTAGCTCTGCCCTAGCCAGTAAAACGGCTAGGGCAGAGCTAAAGCCCGCCCCTCAGAGCCGGTGACGTCACCGAACACACTGCCGGGCGGAAGTTACTGCCCGGCAGTGTGTTATTGAAAACAAAAGAGCCCGTGCCCTGCACGATTTAGAGCAGGGCAAGGGAGAGCATGGGAGCATGAGATGCTCCGATGCTAGCCTCAGGGGGGCTGCCTGGGTAAAAATAAGGGTATGTCCGGGTTCAGCTCTGAACCTGGACAACCCCTTTAAGTTTAGTTGTGGATTGCTGGTGTGTGGATCTCGGCTGAGTTCCTGGTGCTTCCATAGCCCCTTTGAAGTTAAGTCTCTCCTTTCCCTTTTGTATTTTGTTTGGGTTCTGTGTGTTGCATTTCCCTATTGTTTGTTTAGGCCTGGAGGAGACTCCTGTTTGTCCTTCCTTTTAGAGGAATAGGTAGTCTCGTCCCTGCCATTAGTACCAGGGTCCTATAGGGCTAGATAGGACTCTAGGCATTCCTGCATATGAACTCACCTACCTTTGGGGTCTGTTCATTTTGATAGTCAGTCAGGATTTTGGTTAGGGTTTTCGCTAGAAGGTGTGCATCTTCCTTCCCTAGTTCTCAGGCCTAATTCCCTGCCCCCCCTTCCCTCCCTATGCTCGGTGTGGTGTTTCCCTCCCACACCAAAGGATGACACTTATAATCCAAAAATACAGTATATTGTTGTATACAGCTACTGTACAGTCCTATGTATCTTGTTCGTTACAGACTACAAACAGACTCTGGGTAGTCTGATCCTGCAGTCATATTATTCCACTCTCCCTGCCCCATCGTCTTGATAAACTATAGATATTAGAGGAGGGACATATGATAGAGAGTAAAACATTGCTGCAGGATCAATTTTTGTGTGTGTTGTGTTTACCATAGGGACACATAAGTCTGCACAGGAGCTGTACAGAGAGTGCAGAATTATTAGGCAAATGAGTATTTTGACCACATCATCCTCTTTATGCATGTTGTCTTACTCCAAGCTGTATAGGCTCGAAAGCCTACTACCAATTAAGCATATTAGGTGATGTGCATCTCTGTAATGAGAAGGGGTGTGGTCTAATGACATCAACACCCTATATTAGGTGTGCATAATTATTAGGCAACTTCCTTTCCTTTGGCAAAATGGGTCAAAAGAAGGACTTGACAGGCTCAGAAAAGTCAAAAATAGTGAGATATCTTGCAGAGGGATGCAGCACTCTTAAAATTGCAAAGCTTCTGAAGCGCAATCATCGAACAATCAAGCATTTTATTCAAAATAGTCAACAGGGTCGCAAGAAGCGTGTGGAAAAACCAAGGCGCAAAATAACTGCCCATGAACTGAGAAAAGTCAAGCGTGCAGCTGCCAAGATGCCACTTGCCACCAGTTTGGCCATATTTCAGAGCTGCAACATCACTGGAGTGCCCAAAAGCACAAGGTGTGCAATACTCAGAGACATGGCCAAGGTAAGAAAGGCTGAAAGACGACCACCACTGAACAAGACACACAAGCTGAAACGTCAAGACTGGGCCAAGAAATATCTCAAGACTGATTTTTCGAAGGTTTTATGGACTGATGAAATAAGAGTGAGTCTTGTTGGGCCAGATGGATGGGCCCGTGGCTAGATTGGTAAAGGGCAGAGAGCTCCAGTCCGACTCAGACGCCAGCAAGGTGGAGGTGGAGTACTGGTTTGGGTTGGTATCATCAAAGATGAGCTTTTGGGGCCTTTTCGGGTTGAGGATGGAGTCAAGCTCAACTCCCAGTCCTACTGCCAGTTTCTGGAAGAAACCTTCTTCAAGCAGTGGTACAGGAAGAAGTCTGCATCCTTCAAGAAAAACATGATTTTCATGCAGGACAATGCTCCATCACACGCGTCCAAGTACTCCACAGCGTGGCTGGCAAGAAAGGGTATAAAAGAAGAAAATCTAATGACATGGCCTCCTTGTTCACCTGATCTGAACCCCATTGAGAACCTGTGGTCCATCATCAAATGTGAGATTTACAAGGAGGGAAAACAGTACACCTCTCTGAACAGTGTCTGGGAGGCTGTGGTTGCTGCTGCACGCAATGTTGATGGTGAACAGATCAAAACACTGACAGAATCCATGGATGGCAGGCTTTTGAGTGTCCTTGCAAAGAAAGGTGGCTATATTGGTCACTGATTTGTTTTTGTTTTGTTTTTGAATGTCAGAAATGTATATTTGTGAATGTTGAGATGTTATATTGGTTTCACTGGTAAAAATAAATAATTGAAATGGGTATATATTTGTTTTTTGTTAAGTTGCCTAATAATTATGCACAGTAATAGTCACCTGCACACACAGATATCCCCCTAAAATAGCTAAAACTAAAAACAAACTAAAAACTACTTCCAAAAATATTCAGCTTTGATATTAATGAGTTTTTTGGGTTCATTGAGAACATGGTTGTTGTTCAATAATAAAATTAATCCTCAAAAATACAACTTGCCTAATAATTCTGCACTCCCTGTATACCCAAACTGAGTTTTTAAATCAGCTCTATTTTTGAGGTTTCTTCATTTTTCTTTCTTTTGATGTTTTGGCGGCAGTAAAAAATAGTTGCAAAAGGGTACGCATTCTTTACTAAAACTATTTAATTATTGAGATCACTTTACTTGACACTGAAGTGTCCACAGAACAAAACGTGCTTCTCTGCTCAGCAAGAACAAAATCTCATGCTGAAAAAACATGGAAATTGTTAACATTCCGGAGGATTTAGTCAGCACTACAATGGAGAATGTATAAAAATCACACCATAAAAACACTACAAGAAAATTTAGACTAGAACCGTCAGAATCACAGGTGCATATCCATGAAGCAAACATGATTATAAAAAAGAAGAAAATGGCTGCACACCATTATACATACAAACAATAGAGCTAAGAAATGGGGATCATTCTAAATAAAAGTGGTACAATACCGACTATAAATGAGTTAATGGAAGCTCTTAGCGCACATATTTGATCAAACGTGTGTCGGGCCCATATACCAGGCGTCAAGGTGGCTTCTGCAGATGCGTCCCTAACACTAGTATACCGCCTCTCTTTGGACTTACCTAAACCTACAATATTCAGGGCAGGGTAGGAACCAGCTACATACGTACTCTGCTCAGAAATCCCAGGTAGATGGGCGTGTTCAGTCTAAAAGAGGCGCTACCCTCAATTAATACTACAAGAAAATTTCGACTAGAACCTTCCGAATCACAGGTGCATATCCATATCATTTATAGTAGGTGTTATGCCACTTTTATTTAGAATGATCCCCATTTCTTAGCTCTATTGTTTGTATGTATAATGGTGTGCAGCCATTTTCTTTTTTATAATCAAGTTTTCAGCCTAGTGTCGCCTCCTTGTGGCAGCAAACAGCTATACCTACGGTCCTGTGTGCCCCAATGAACTAAGCGAGAAAGAGATTTTATAGGTGAGTTCACAAAAATCTTGTTTTTCCCCACGCCTACACAACGGCACCACCCGGAGAGTACCCCACCTCCCCAGGGGCAGGAAACAACTAGGAGACCAGTGCTTTAAAAGCCTCCTCCCTCTTACCTTCTCCAGTTGTATCCTGTCCCTTGGGATGCAGGTATGGATCAGCGTGGAGGTTGCGGAAGCCTTTAGGTTTGTCAACCCTGGCATGTTTCTGGAGGGCTGCTGCAGGAGAAGGACTGCAGAGCTGCACGTTTAGGCTCTTCCTTCCTCTAGATGTAAGTCTGGCGGATGCTGGCATCCCCGGGCATCCAAATGCTTCCTCGGTTTCATAGAGGCATGGGGCAGTGGATTGGGGGCATTCTCAGGGCCGGGTAGAGGAGATGACCCTTATGCAAAACGGTCCTTTCTACTTTATGTAAAAAAGCACTATGCACAAAATGTACTGAAAATGTGGTGTCTGATGAATCCCCCCTCATTAGTAGAAAATATTAGATCCAGAGGGGAAAAAAAAGCAGGCTGGTTTGAGATCTGCATTTATACAAGCAGGGTGTTGCATAGATGAGTAATTAGGGTGTGGCCATCCAATTAGGAGAAGTTAAAAAGCTGTAACCTAATTTTGTGGGGTTTTTTTTATACTTAGATGGACGTCCTTTGCCGTATTTGTCCGGTGATGCCAGAAGTGGTCTCTGCGTCCGCATAACTCGGCTTTACTGAAAATTTTGATTTGATGATCGGCGGATCATCAGTGGTTTCATTTCTAATGTATTATTTAAATAAATGTATTGGATGGATATCTTCTAATGATCTGTACGCTTAGGACTGGTTTATTTCATGCGGTGGTGGTGTAAATTTACCACCCGGAGCAGGACACATGCAGCGTACTCAAGTTGTGTGCAATAGGTGTTTCTGGGTGATGTAGTGCAATATACACTAACCTGGTACAGCTGACTCTCTGCAAGGGCAGGTATAGGTAGAAATAGTTCGTGACGCCAGTGCCAAGTAAACGGTGGCACGCCGTTTGCGGATGCAGGAATAAATTGAGGAAACGTAGTATTAAAACAGAACTCCAACTTTAGTAGTTTTCAAGCAGAGACAATATTGGAATCGCAGTTCCTTGGCATACAGTCGATTTTGCAATTCGGTCGATGCAGGCAATTCAGTTACAGCAAGGTGATTACAGAGTGTTGAACACAGGACTTGCAGCACAGGAGCTTGCACTCTAATTCTGTCTGATCCTGGAATATAGCATATCTTCACCAAGGCCCATTAACCTAGTTCTGGCTTTATATCCTTGGCTATAGCTTTAATCAGTACCTCCTCTGTCTTTCTGAGTACCTCTTGCTTTCCTGATCTTTGCCTCTGTCTCTCTCAGCTTCTGGAAACTTCCTCAGGCTCTTGAGCTAACATATTCCTGTTTCTGCATATGGGAATTCAGGAGGGAATCTTCTCCTGGACAGCAGGCTTCAGGCCTGGACTTGTCTCAGACATTGTCTAATCTCCAACTGTAGATTACAGACACTAGACTCCGTCTGCCTTGCACTTCCCTGACTGGGCCTTATATAAACTAGGGCTCCCTAGCTCCCTCTATTGACTAGAAGCTGGAATGACACCCCTAGCAGGCCTGTACATGCAAGTTTCAGTAACAGGAAAATACATACATTACATGACATTTTATAAAACTGACATATAACAACTTCCCCATAATTAGGAGGGATGACAGCACACAAAGTGACACTTTGGTAGTGACAGGTATTACAGTCCCCGTACACTACACACAGGCGTGCCCTGTCTCCGGATGGCATTAAGGCATGGGACGAGGGGTCCATCACAGGGGTCCCTGTCCGATGTTGCACCTTTTACACTACAGTACCCAGTCGTTAGGAAGTCACCGTAGACCTCCAATATTTTTGTGCTTTGTGGGCTGTTGTGACGTGTATGGGTGGTGCTCCATCTTGCGGCGTGCCGCTTGACACAGACGTGTTGACTGACACGCTGCATAATTTTGCTGCGGGGTCACCTTCATTGGATGCCGCCGCGGCAATTGGAGCGTCGCCTGTATGTGCTCAATGGAACTACTATCTCCTTTATACAAACCGGATTCCAAAAAAGTTGGGACACTATACAAATCGTGAATAAAAACTGAATGCAATGATGTGGAGGTGCCAACTTCTAATATTTTATTCAGAATAGAACATAAATCACGGAACAAAAGTTTAAACTGAGAAAATGTACCATTTTAAGGGAGAAATATGTTGATTCAGAATTTCATGGTGTCAGCAAATCCCAAAAAAGTTGGGACAAGGCCATTTTCACCACTGTGTGGCATCTCCCCTTCTTCTTACAACACTCAACAGACGTCTAAGGACCGAGGAGACCAGTTTCTCAAGTTTAGAAATAGGAATTCTCTCCCATTCTTGTCTAATACAGGCCTCTAACTGTTCAATCGTCTTGGGCCTTCTTTGTTGCACCTTCCTCTTTATGATGCGCCAAATGTTCTCTATAGGTGAAAGATCTGGACTGCAGACTGGCCATTTCAGTACCCGGATCCTTCTCCTACGCAGCCATGATGTTGTGATTGATGCAGAATGTGGTCTGGCATTATCTTGTTAAAAAATGCAGGGTCTTCCCTGAAAGAGATGACGTCTGGATGGGAGCATATGTTGTTCTAGAACCTGAATATATTTTTCTGCATTGATGGTGCCTTTCCAGACATGCAAGCTGCCCATGCCACACGCACTCATGCAACCCCATACCATCAGAGATGCAGGCTTCTGAACTGAGTGTTGATAACAACTTGGGTTGTCCTTGTCCTCTTTGGTCCGGATGACATGGCGTCCCAGATTTCCAAAAAGAACTTCGAATCGTGACTCGTCTGACCACAGAACAGTCTTCCATTTTGCCACACTCCATTTTAAATGATCCCTGGCCCAGTGAAAACGCCGGAGCTTGTGGATCTTGCTTAGAAATGGCTTCTTCTTTGCACTGTAGAGTTTCAGCTGGCAACGGCGGATGGCACGGTGGATTGTGTTCACTGACAATGGTTTCTGGAAGTATTCCTGAGCCCATTCTGTGATTTCCTTTACAGTAGCATTCCTGTTTGTGGTGCAGTGTTGTTTAAGGGCCTGGAGATCACGGGCATCCAGTATGGTTTTACGGCCTTGACCCTTACGCACAGATATTGTTCCAGATTCTCGGAATCTTCGGATGATGTTATGCACAGTTGATGATGATAGATGCAAAGTCTTTGCAATTTTTCGCTGGGTAACACCTTTCTGATATTGCTCCACTATCTTTCTGCGTAACATTGTGGGAATTGGTGATCCTCTACCCATCTTGGCTTCTGAGAGACACTGCCACTCTGAGAAGCTCTTTTTATACCCAATCATGTTGCCAATTGACCTAATTAGTGTTAATTGGTCTTCCAGCTCTTCGTTATGCTCAAATTTACTTTTTCCAGCCTCTTATTGCTACTTGTCCCAACTTTTTGGGGATTTGTTGACACCGTGAAAATTGGAATCAACGTATTTTTCCTTTAAAATGATACATTTACTCGGATTAAACGTTTGATCTGTCATCTACGTTCTATTACAAATAAAATATTGACATTTGCCATCTCCACATCATTGCATTCAGTTTTCATTCACAATTTGTTTAGTGTCCCAACTTTTTTGGAATCCGGTTTGTACTACTAGCGTTTGTTTGGTTTTTAGTTATAATAATTAAATGATCCCGCTGATGCCCTGTATTGATTTCACGATCGCAACCTTATCCCCCCCAGGTAAACAAACTACAGGGTTACCATAGTGATTACACACGCCCCTGTTGCTGATTGGCCGAGGTGTGGTCACATGGTCCGTCCCTCTCTCCCTTTGTTGCGGCGACAAAAGCTAGTCTTGAAGGCAGCTCAGTCCTTTGAATCCAGAGGGGAAAAAAAGCAGGCTGGTTTAAAATCTGCATTTATACAAGCAGGCAAATAATGCGAGTTTGTGAGCACTTGCGTGTTTGTATTAAGTGTGTGACTTTAGATTATGTGACGTGAGATTCAGGGACTTTAGGAAGGGACTACAGTAAGCTAGATTCTTATCACTGCACTATATTTATTAGTAATCTCCACAGTGCCCGCCCCTTTAACAGTGACCTCCACAGTGGCTGCCCCTTTAACATTGACCTCCACAGTGGCCGCCCCTTTAACAGTGATCTCCACAGTGCCTGCCCCTTTAACAGTGACCTCCACAGTGTCTGCCCCTTTAACAGTGACCTCCAAAGTGCCTGCCTCCTTAACAGTGATCTCCACAGTGCCCACCCCTTTAACAGTGACCTCCACAGTGCCCGCCCCTTTAACAGTGACCTCCACAGTTCCCACCCCTTTAACAGTGACCTCCATAGTGCCCGCCCCTTTAACAGTGACCTCCACAGTGCCCGCCTCTTTAACAGTGACCTCCACAGTGCCTGCCCCTTAACAGTGACCTCCACAGTGCCCGCCCCTTTAACAGTGACCTCCACAGTGCCCACCCCTTAACAGTTTCCTCCACAGTGTTCACCCATTTAACAGTGAGCCCCACAGTGAACACCCCTTTTACAGTGACCTCCACAGTGCCCACCCCTTTAACAGTGATCTACACAGCAGCCTGCCCCCTTAACAGTGACCTCCACAGTGCCGGCCCCTTTAACAGTGACCTACACATTTCCCACCCCTTTAACAGTGACCTCCACAGTGCCCATCCCCTTAACAGTTACCTCCACAGTTCCCGCCCCTTTAACAGTGACCTCCACAGTGCCTGCCCCTTTAACAATGACCTCCACAGTGCCCGCCCCTTTAACAGTGACCTCCACAGCAGCTGTCCCTTCAATAGTGGCTCCTGCCCCCTTTACAGTGAACTCCACAGTGCCCGCCTCTTTAACAGTGACCTCCACAGTGGCCTGCCCCTTTATTAGTGGCCCCTGCCAAATTAACAGACCTCCACAACAGCTGCCCCTTTAATAGTGGCCCCTGCCCCCTTAACAGTGACCTCCACAGTGAACGCCCCTTTAAGGCTAGGGCTGCATGACGACATGTGTCGTGCAACATTTTGTCGTAATGTCGTGCAACAATTTTTATAATGATAGGCTATGGTGTTGCACTGCGACATGCTGCAACATGACAGTTGCAAAAATCCATCCAAGATGGATGCATGTAGCAGTGTAGTTGTGCCCTATGTGTCGTGCAGCCCTAGCCTAAAGCTGACCTACAGCAGTGAAGAAAAATGGCTGGGTTGTTATGGAAACCTTGAATAAAACTATGTGTATGTGGAGACTAAGATGACCATGTGTGTGGCAGTTGGGATATGAAGAGAAAGACTTGCAGGCTTGTATTGGCTAATGCAGGTCATTTTTTGGGAATATCTCAGGAACTGCACGTCCTAGAGACATGTGACCCCCACAAGATTTCTTTCCAGGTAGCAAGGGATGTGTATACCAAGTTTTGTTGAAATCAATGGTTGCGTTTTTGAGTGATTGCGGAACATACATATATACATATATACGTCCTTCTTTTTATATATATATATATATATATATATATATATATATATATACAGTATATACACTGCTCAAAAAAATAAAGGGAACACAAAAATAACACATCCTAGATCTGAGTTAATTAAATATTCTTCTGAAATACTTTGTTCTTTACATAGTTTGAATGTGCTGACAACAAAATCACACAAAAATTAAAAAATGGAAATCTAATTTTTCAACCCATGGAGGTCTGGATTTGGAGTCACACTCAAAATTAAAGTGGAAAAACACACTACAGGCTGATCCAACTTTGATGTAATGTCCTTAAAACAAGTCAAAATGAGGCTCAGTAGTGTGTGTGGCCTCCACGTGCCTGTATGACCTCCCTACAACGCCTGTGCAGGCTCCTGATGAGGTGGCGGATGGTCTCCTGAGGGATCTCCTCCCAGACCTGGCCTAAAGCATCTGCCAACTCCTGGACAGTCTGTGGTGCAACGTGACGTTGGTGGATAGAGCGAGACATGATGTCCCAGATGTGCTCAATTGGATTCAGGTCTGGGGAACGGGCGGGCCAGTCCATAGCATCAATGCCTTCGTCTTGCAGGAACTGCTGACACACTCCAGCCACATGAGGTCTAGCATTGTCTTGCATTAGGAGGAACCCAGGGCCAACCGCACCAGCATATGGTCTCACAAGGGGTCTGAGGATCTCATCTCGGTACCTAATGGCAGTCAGGCTACCTCTGGCGAGCACATGGAGGGCTGTGCGGCCCTCCAAAGAAATGCCACCCCACACCATTACTGACCCAATGCCAAACCGGTCATGCTGGAGGATGTTACAGGCAGAACGTTCTCCACGGCATCTCCAGACTCTGTCTGTCACATGTGCTCAGTGTGAACCTGCTTTCATCTGTAAAGAGCACAGGGCGCCAGTGGCGAATTTGCCAATCTTGGTGTTCTCTGGCAAATGCCAAACGTCCTGTACGGTGTTGGGCTGTAAGCACAACCCCCACCTGTGGACGTCGGGCCCTCATATCACCCTCATGGAGTCTGTTTCTGACCGTTTGAGCAGACACATGCACATTTGTGGCCTGCTGGAGGTCATTTTGCAGGGCTCTGGCAGTGCTCCTCCTGTTCCTCCTTGCACAAAGACGGAGGTAGCGGTCCTGCTGCTGGATTGTTGCCCTCCTACGGCCTCCTCCACGTCTCCTGATGTACTGGCCTGTCTCCTGGTAGTGCCTCCATGCTCTGGACACTGCGCTGACAGACACAGCAAACCTTCTTGCCACAGCTCGCATTGATTTGCCATCCTGGATAAGCTGCACTACCTGAGCCACTTGTGTGGGTTGTAGACTCCGTCTCATGCTACCACTAGAGTGAAAGCACCACCAGCATTCAAAAGTGACCAAAACATCAGCCAGGAAGCATAGGAACTGAGAAGTGGTCTGTGGTCACCACCTGCAGAACCACTCCTTTATTGGGGGTGTCTTGGTAATTGCCTATAATTTCCACCTGTTGTCTATCCCATTTGCACAGCAGTATGTGAAATTGATTGTCACTCAGTGTTGCTTCCTAAGTGGACAGTTTGATTTCACAGAAGTGTGATTGACTTAGAGTTACATTGTGTTGTTTAAGTGTTCCCTTTATTTTTTTGAGCAGTGTATATATATATATATATATATGTCATTTTATCAAACTGGTGTAAAGTAAAACTGGCTTAGTTGCCCATAGCAACTAGAGATGGCCTTGCGGTTCGCCCGGCGGTCGTTTCGCGGCGAACTTTGCGTGTTCGTGATTCGCCGAACATGCGAACATATGGAGATATTCGCGCCCACCATATTCTTTTACGTTGTAAAGAACTTTGACCCATGACACATCCATCAGGTGGTACAGGACAGCCAATTGAGATGTTACAAAACATGGACATACCCCCTACCCATAAATAAACCTGATCAAGGCTGCCATTTTACATTCAGTTTTTTGCCAGTGTAGGGAGAGGTTGCTGTGTGGAGCAGGGACAGACTGTTAGGGACACCAAACGCTAGCTAATAGGGCCACAAAAGTCTTTTTAAGGACTGGTATATGTATGCTATCTATATGTGTGATACACAGAGGGGTGCGATATACACTGCTCAAAAAAATAAAGGGAACACAAAAATAACACATCCTAGATCTGAATTAATTAAATATTCTTCTGAAATACTTTGTTCTTTACATAGTTGAATGTGCTGACAACAAAATCACACAAAAATAAAAAAATGTAAATCAAATTTTTCAACCCATGGAGGTCTGGATTTGGAGTCACACTCAAAATTAAAGTGGAAAAACACAGTACAGGCTGATCCAACTTTGATGTAATGTCCTTAAAACAAGTCAAAATGAGGCTCAGTAGTGTGTGTAGCCTCCACGTGCCTGTATGACCTCCCTACAACGCCTGTGCATGCTCCTGATGAGGTGGCGGACGGTCTCCTGAGGGATCTCCTCCCAGACCTGGACTAAAGCATCTGCCAACTCCTGGACAGTCTGTGGTGCAACGTGACGTTGGTGGATAGAGCGAGACATGATGTCCCAGATGTGCTCAATTGGATTCAGGTCTGGGGAACGGGCGGGACAGTCCATAGCATCAATGCCTTCGTCTTGCAGGAACTGTTGACACACTCCAGCCACATGAGGTCTAGCATTGTTTTGCATTAGGAGGAACCCAGGGCCAACCGCACCAGCATATGGTCTCACAAGGGGTCTGAGGATCTCATCTCGGTACCTAATGGCAGTCAGGCTACCTCTGGCGAGCACATGGAGGGCTGTGCGGCCCTCCAAAGAAATGCCACTCCACACCATTACTGACCCAATGCCAAACCGGTCATGCTGGAGGATGTTGCAGGCAGCAGAACGTTCTCCACGGCGTCTCCAGACTCTGTCACGTCTGTCACATGTGCTCAGTGTGAACCTGCTTTCATCTGTGAAGAGCACAGGGCGCCAGTGGCGAATTTGCCAATCTTGGTGTTCTCTGGCAAATGCCAAAAACGTCCTGCACGGTGTTGGGCTGTAAGCACAACCCCCACCTGTGGACGTCGGGCCCTCATCTCACCCTCATGGAGTCTGTTTCTGACCGTTTGAGCAGACACATGCACATTTTTGGCCTGCTGAAGGTCATTTTGCAGGGCTCTGGCAGTGCTCCTCCTGTTCCTCCTTGCACAAAGGCAGAGGTAGCGGTCCTGCTGCTGGGTTGTTGCCCTCCTACGGCCTCCTCCACGTCTCCTGATGTACTGGCCTGTCAGTTGTCTGAGAAACTGGAACTGAGAAGTTGTCTGTGGTCACCACCTGCAGAACCACTCCTTTATTGGGGGTGTCTTGCTAATTGCCTATAATTTCCACCTGTTGTCTATCCCATTTGCACAACAGCATGTGATATTGATTGTCACTCAGTGTTGCTTCCTAAGTGGACAGTTTGATTTCACAGAAGTGTGATTGACTTGGAGTTACATTGTGTTGTTTAAGTGTTCCCTATATTTTTCTGAGCAGTGTACTTATAATATACTTTTATAATGAATCAAAAACACATAGATCTATATAGTGATCACCTGGAAGTCAGGGGCCTAGGGGCTAGGGGCTTACTAAGGCCATTTTTATATAGTGTAAGGTTCCGGACGGGGTCGCTCTTATCGGGGCGGGTGGTCTGTGGTTAGGCTATCAGGGCCAGAATAGCACCCCCCTGTAGGGCAATGTCAGGGACAGTTCTTTGCCCACCTTGTCCTTCAATACCACATCATCATCTAGCCCAGGGATAGATGTTTTTTGCTTTCCCTCCGGGATTCATGGATGTGCACTGGAACCCCCCGGATTGTGGTAGGACATATGGTTTCTGATTTGGTGCCGCCAAGCACTTGTTATTGCCTACCACATCTATGCTTTTTGCTTAACTTTAATAATTTAATTTATTTTCATTTTGAGGGATATCTTTTTTCATTCACACGTCCGCAAAATGGGTTCGCATCCGTTCTGCAATTTTGCGGAACCGGTGCAGACCCATTCATTTTCAATGGGGCCGGAATGTGCAGTCCGCATCCGTATTTGCGGATCCACATCCGCATTTGCGGATCCATATTGCCGGTGTCCGTGTTATGCGGATGCGCAAAACACTTACGGACATGTGAATGGACCCTCATAGTAACATTATTAAAGGTTATGTTTTATCTTTATATATATTCTAATGGATTGCCTTCCTTGTACAATGTTATAATATACTTTCTATTTTAGAAAGTATATTATAGTGCATTTGTATTGTGCGGCAGTTGTGTGCGGTTCTGCTGCGATACTGCAGGTATATAGAGGGACAAGCGTTATTGGAACAAATAATTTCTACTGGTGTGATATACCAGTCAATCCCCCAAAAAACTGATTGAAGCGGGGTGTTGTATACCAATATACTTTCTTTATAGTGCATTTGGGTACTGTATAGTGCATTTGCGCATGCGCGTACGCGAAAATTATATTGCCGATATTTCGCATTGAAAAAATTATGAATGGAGATCTCAAATTCGAATAATACATCTGGTATGTCACTGTCCATGTTGTGGGACTATTTGTGCACTTCTAGTAATTATTTTTTGGCTGCAAATATGAGCTGAAGGTTTTCCAGGTTTGCTTGCCATTAAAATGAATGGGACCAGCCGCGAACTTGCGGTTCGCAAACATTTGATTGCGTTCACGCAATTGCGTTCACGAACCGTCCCGGCAGATGTTCGTCCATCACTAATAGCAACCAATCAGATTCCACCTTTCATGTTTCACAGCGCCTTTGGAAAATGAAAGGAGGAATCTGATTGGTTCCTATGGGCAACTAAGCCAGTTCTACTTTACACCAGTTTTGATAAATCTCAACCCTGCGTACTTCTATGTGTACACAGAATTGTGTGTCGTCACACTGTACTAATCTGTGTGGGACTAGTGAGCGTTCACTGTGCGGACTGAACACAATACTGTATTCAGAAGAGAGTGCATGTAGTGAGAGCTGTCGGTAATGAGATCTATATCCTGCTTATAACGCCATGGGTCTGACTGTAGATCGCTGCACTAAGGTAAGCAGCAGAAATATCTATTGTGTCTACAAATAATGGACTTTCTACAGAATGGAACGTGAGGAATAGATCTGCTAACTACAGGCTGTAGCATACTGTGAGACTCACCATGTTGTGGATTGGAATGAAATCTTGCAAGTTCCAGCAGCCTATATGTAAGTGGCTTCTAGCTGTGCTGTGTAACAGGATGTGGGGGCGGGGGGGGGGGGGGGGGGAAGAGGCAGAGCTTGTGATGTGTAACAGGATGTGGGGGCGGGGCAGCAGAGCTTGTGATGTGTAACAGGATGTGGGGGCGGGGCAGCAGAGCTTGTGCTGTGTAACAGGATGTGGGGGCGGGGCAGCAGAGCTTGTGCTGTGACAGAGGATGTGGGGGCGGGGCACCAGAGCTTGTGCTGTGTAACAGGATGTGGAGGCGGGGCAGCAGAGCTTTTGCTGTGTAACAGGATGGAGGGGCGGGGCAGCAGAGCTTGTGTTTTGTAACAACATGTGGGGGCGGGGCAGCAGAGCTTGTGCTGTGTCAGAGGATGTGGGGACGGGGCAGCTGAGCTTGTGCTGTGTAACAGGATGTGGGGTCGGGGCAGCAGAGCTTGTGCTGTGTAACAGGATGTGGGGTCGGGGTAGCAGAGCTTGTGTTTCCTAGTAACAGGATGTGGGGGAGCGCAGCAGAGCTTGTGCTGTGTAACCGGTTGTGGGGGCGGGGCAGCAGAGCTTATGCTGTGTCACAGGATGTGGGGGCGGGGCAGCAGAGCTTGTGCTGTGTAACAGGATGTGGGGGAGCGTAGCAGAGCTTGTGCTGTGTAACCGGATGTGGGGGCGGGGCAGCAGAGTATGTGCTGTGTCACAGGATGTGGGGGCGGGGCAGCAGAGCTTGTGCTGTGTAACAGGATGTGGGGGCGGGGCAGCAGAGCTTGTGCTGTGTAACAGGACGTGGAGGCGGGGCAGCAGAGCTTTTGCTGTGTAACAGGATGTGGGGGTGGGCCCAGCAGAGCTTGTGTTGTGTAACAACATGTGGGAACAGGGCAGCAGAGCTTGTGCTGTGTAACAGGATGTGGGGGCGGAGTAGCAGAGCTTGTGCTGTGTAACAGGACGTGGGGGCGGGGCAGCACAGCTTGTGCTGTGTAACAGGACGTGGGGGCGGGGCAGCACAGCTTGAGCTGTGTAACAGGACGTGGGGGCGGGGCAGCAGAGCTTATGCTGTGTAACAGGATGTAGGGGCGGGGCAGCAGAGCTTGTGTTGTGTAACAACATGTGGGGGCAGCAGAGCTTGTGCTGTGTAACAGAATGTGGGGCGGTGCAGCAGAGCTTGTACTGTGTAACAGGACGTGGGGCAGGGCAGCACAGCTTGTGCTGTGTAACAGGACATGGGGGCGGGGTAGCAGAGCTTATGCTATATAACAGGATGTGGAGGTGGGGCAGCAGAGCTTGTGCTGTGTAACAGGATGTGGGGGCGGGCAGCAGAGCTTGTGCTATGTAACAGGATGTGGAGGCGGGGCAGCAGAGCTTTTGCTGTGTAACAGGATGTGGGGGCGGGGCAGCAGAGCTTGTGTTGTGTAACAACATGTGGGGGCAGCAGAGCTTGTGCTGTGTAACAGGATGTGGGGCGGTGCAGCAGAGCTTGTACTGTGTAACAGGACGTGGGGCAGGGCAGCACAGCTTGTGCTGTGTAACAGGACGTGGGGGCAGGGTAGCAGAGCTTATGCTATATAACAGGATGTGGAGGTGGGGCAGCAGAGCTTGTTCTGTGTCACAGGATGTGGGGGCGGGGCAGCAGAGCTTGTGCTGTGTAACAGGATGTGGGGGCGGGGCAGCAAAGCTTGTGCTGTGTAACAGGATGTGGGGGCGGGGCAGCAGAGCTTATGCTGTGTAACAGGATGTAGGGGCGGGGAAGCAGAGCTTGTGCTGTGTAACAGGATGTGGGGGCGGGGGCAGCAGAGCTTGTGCTGTGTAACAGGATGTGGGGGCGCGCAGCAGAGCTTGTGCTGTGTAACCGGATGTGGGGGCGGGGCAGCAGAGCTTATGCTGTGTAACAGGATGTAGGGGCGGGGCAGCAGAGCTTGTGCTATATAACAGGATGTGGAGGTGGGGCAGCAGAGCTTGTGCTGTGTCACAGGATGTGGGGGCGGGGCAGCAGAACTTGTGCTGTGTAACAGGATGTGGGGGCGGGGCAGCAGAGCTTGTGCTGTGTCACAGGATGTGGGGGCGGGGCACCAAAGCTTGTGCTGTGTAACAGGATGTGGGGGCGGGGCAGCAGAGCTTATGCTGTGTAACAGGATGTAGGGGCGGGGCAGCAGAGCTTGTGCTGTGTAACAGGATGTGGGGGCGGGGCAGCAGAGCTTATGCTGTGTAACAGGATGTAGGGGCGGGGAAGCAGAGCTTGTGCTGTGTAACAGGATGTGGGGGCGGGGCAGCAGAGCTTGTGCTGTGTAACAGGATGTGGGGGAGCGCAGCAGAACTTGTGCTGTGTAACCGGATGTGGGTGCGGGGCAGCAGAGCTTGTGCTATATAACAGGATGTGGAGGTGGGGCAGCAGAGCTTGTGCTGTGTCACAGGATGTGGGGGCGGGGCAGCAGAGCTTGTGCTGTGTAACAGGATGTGGGGGCGGGGCAGCAGAGCTTGTGCTGTGTCACAGGATGTGGGGGCGGGGCAGCAGAGCTTGTGCTGTGTAACAGGATGTGGGGGCGGGGCAGCAGAGCTTGTGCTGTGTAACAGGATGTGGGGGCGGGGCAGCGAGCTTGTGCTGTGTAACAGGATGTGGGGGTGGGGCAGCAGAGCTTGTGCTGTGTAACAGGATGTGGGGGCGGGGCAGCAGAGCTTGTGCTGTGTAACAGGATGTGGGGGCGGGGCAGCAGAGCTTGTGCTGTGTAACAGGATGTGGGGGCGGGGCAGCGAGCTTGTGCTGTGTAACAGGATGTGGGGGTGGGGCAGCAGAGCTTGTGCTGTGTAACAGGATGTAGGGCGGGGCAGCAGAGCCTGTGCTGTGTAACAGGATGTGTCTAAAGCCTTTAAGATCAAGCGAGCGATTGTTGCGAAGAAAGCATTAATTTCCGGCAATCGCCTGCTCACTAGCGGAGGAGACATGCAGCGATCTCCTCCACAGTATGGGGAGGAGCGATCATTATGCCATGGCTTGTTACCACTAAAGATGAACTGCCTGACAATTGGCCAGTCTAATACATGATTTAACAGCAAACTCTATCGGGAAATCTAGATTTTTAAGCATGCTTTAAAATCATGGTTTACCGGCAACTGATCGTGCTGTCTACTCATGATCTGCTGCCGGCAAACAACTTGTCAGTATGGGGATTAGCGATGGCATAACGCTCGCTCCTCCCCATGCTGTGGAGGAGATCGCTACAGTGGTCTCCTCCGCTAGTGAGCAAGTGATTGCCGGGAAGTAACGCTTCCTTCTCGACAATTGTCTGCCTGATCTTTTAATGTATTACAGCCCTTAGTCCCTGCCAGTATGCCATGGCGCCCTTTTCCAGCCATTTCAGTTCTCCGCCGGACCAGTAGTGGCTTGGTCCGATGACCGATGTGTTCAGTAACCAGAAGTTATGGAAATAGGAGAGGGGAAAAAAGGATGCAAGATAGGTGCACGCAGGTCACTAAGTCCCTAAGCACCACAGTGGACTCTAGCATCTGCTTAAGTTTTGGTACAGTAGATACTAACGCTTGGTCTGGTGTCCATCTCTGGAGACAAATATGACAGCAGGAACTTTCCTGAGCAATTGTACATTTTATTGTTTGGGTGGAGATTCTCGCAAATGAATGGCCACATGTTAAACTACTTTTCCATTGTAGTGGATCTCTTATCTTAAAATGCTGTCGTGAGCAAGAGCAGCACATTACAGGTATAGGGCCTTAAGGGCCCTTTACATGATATGACGATGCAGCAGATTGTTGGGAAGGAAGCGTTCCTTCCCGACAATGTGCTGATCACTAGCGGAGGAGACCAGTGCATTTACATGCAGCGACCTCTTCCAGAGTATGGGGAGAAGTGATCGCTAATGTCATCGCTCTTCCCCATATTGTCTCGTTGTTTCCCAGCAGCAGATCGTATTTACACAGCACAATCTGCCACTGGGAAACGATGATCTTTTGTGCTGCACAAAAGATACAATTACCTGATCGTTAATCCGGTAATTGGCTAGTAACACCGGTTAGTGTTTATCTGTTCAATTGTTGTCCCGTGTAAAGCTTCCTTTACTACTAGTATCCAAAATAGCACAAAGTAATGGTGTGCCATTTGGCTATTAGGAGAGCTTAAAGAATACACTGGAAGCATAGTTTAGGAGTCCAGTGTATTAATGAGGGGAACAGTCGCCCCCTCCCCCCCTTCCCTGTGTCCCCACACTGTCAGGGTGATGATTGACAGGATGCTCTGTATAGTGGATACACCACACTCAAAATATTTGTCCAATATATTCTTTTAGTGCTCACGGTAGCCAAACACTTGGCCTGGCTCCTACAACATTTTGTTGTGCTCTTTTGGCTTATAGTAGGGTATATTATTAAAGGAGTTTTCTGGGAGTACAATATTGATGAGCTATTCTCATGGTAAGTCATCAATATCAGATTGGTAGGGGTCCGACTCCCAGCACCCTCAGTGATCAGATCTATGAAGAAGCTGTGGCATTCCGGATAGTGCTGCATCCTCCTCACAGCATACCAAGCACACTGCCATACATTGTATAGTGGCTGTTCTTGGTATAGCAAGACATTCACTTGAATGGGCAGGAGCTGCACACAGGCCATATGACTAATGAACATGACATCACTGGCCTAGCAAAAGGCCAGTGCCCTCACTGGAGCGCCACTTCCTCTTCAAACAGCTGATATGTGGGAACGTCAGGGGTCAGACCCCCACTGATCAGATATTGATGACCTATCGTGAGATTAGGCCTTCAATCTTGTACTGCAGCAGAACTTTTTTAAGCTGATCTGCTTTAGTGGGGTTGTCTCATCTTGCCATTTCCACGGCGAGATGGCATTATAAGCCAGCTATAGGTGGCAGGGCTTATGGAAACGGATGCAGCATAGCTTGCTCTGCTCTGCTGTTTGTGTAGCTTCCATCCACCCAGCTGTTTCTGTAAGCCCAGCCTTCTGGTGCTTAGTCCAAACTTGCTGTGGGAAGCGCTAGATGGAACAACCCTTTAAGTGGAATATCTGACACTTTGACACAAAAAGTATAGCTTCTGTTTACCTAATGCTATAGCATTTTTAATTGGGTCATTTCTGTTGGAGACTGAACATTGTTTCATGCTATGTTATACATTGCTTGGTTTATTTCCCTGTGTATTTGGAGTATGACCACTAGATGTCACTATACACAAATACTCTATCATAATGTTCTATGTGTTGACTATCTGTAATTGCATTTCCCTGTTATCTATGGTTGTTGTTCTTCTATATCTCCTGTGCTAACCTGAGCACCATGCTCTCTGCTGTATGTCTCCAATACAAATGAATCCTAGTAAACTACAGCCATCCATATATGTCTGATTATTCTCTGCATCATCTGCACCAGCCAACAAAGGTTATGGGCCCAGACAACGTGAATCATCAGACAGTCGGAACAGAGGCCTAGTCTTCATCTGCACACCATCTTTGATCAAGCTGCGGAGGAAATCTGCTCTGAGGTATCCAGGTGCTTGGAATACGAGCAAGGTACATTAATCATGGCTAGCAGCGGGGATCTTAAACTGGGGATCACTAAGCTAAATAGTGACAACTACCAGATGTGGAAGTTCAAGATGGAGATGTTGCTGAGCAAAGATGACACATGGGATGTCCTCACCACAGACAGGCCGGATGTAGACAACCAGGAGTGGGATAAGAAAAACAGACAGGCAAGAGCCACAATAGCCCTACTGGTAGAAGATGAACAGCTTATCCACATAAAAGGGGAAGATACTGCCAAAGGTATGTGGAATGCACTCCGTAGATTACATGAGAGCTCTAGCTTAAACAACAAGTTATATTTACTAAGGAAGCTGTATCAGTCAAAACTGACTCCAGAAGGGGATATGCAAGAACATATAAGAAGCGTGCTGGAGATTGTTGCACAACTCAGGGACCTCGGAGAGGAGATCAAAGATAACCACAGGGGCGTAACGATCGCGGTCGCAGGGAGTGCGACTGCGACCGGGCCCGGCGGGGGGAGGGGGCCCGCTGTACTAACATGTAATGAAGCGCTGTGAAGGGGCCCGGCATGAAGTACAGTGACAATGCCGGGCCCCGTCAGGGCGCTCCATTACATGTTTAATATGAGGCAAGGTGGGGGAGGTTTGCGCAGAGGGGGTGGGAGGAAGAGGGAGGACGCGCGCACTCACTCACATACACTCGGCCCGGCAGTTCTTGTCACTGCCGGGCTGTCTCCAGATCATCAGTGAAGCAGGAGCTCTAGCGCTCCCTCTGCTGGCCGCACATCGGGCTGCTGGCTGTGGGAGGAGCTCTGAAGGCCCGGGAAACTGCCTTTAGTACAGCCAGCAGTGCGATGTCAGTGTGGCAGCGCAACATCAGGGAAGAGGGTAAGTATGTTTTTTTATTTTATTTTCCTAACACTGCAGACTGGGGGCAAAGGGGAAGGGGGGGGGGTTGATGGGCACAACTAGAGTGAGGGGGCACAAAAGTGGGCATCTCTACTGAGGGGGCACCTAATCTGCCATAACTACTGTGAGGGGGGCACATAATCTGGCATAACCACTGTGAGGGGCACATATGTGGGCATATCTAATGTGAGGGGCACATAATCTGGCATAACCACTGTAGGGGGGCACATATCTGGCATAACTACTGTGAGGGGGGCACATATAAAGGCATAACTATGAGATGGCACATATAAAGGCATAACTACTGTGAGGGGGGCACATAATCTGGCATAACCACTGTGAGGGGCACATATGTGGGCATATTTAATGTGAGGGGCACATAATATGGCATAACCACTGTAGGGGGCACATATCTGGTCATAACTACTGTGAGGGGCACATAGTCTGGCATAACTACTGTGAGGGGGAACATATCTGGCCATATCCACTGTGAGGGGCACATATCTGGGCATAACTACTGTGAGTGGGCACATATCTGGGCATAACCACTGTGAGCGGGCACATATCTGGGCATATCCACTGTGAGGGGCACATATCTGGGCATATCCACTGTGAGGGGCACATATCTGGCATAAATACCGTGAGGGGGCATATATTTGGCATAACTACTGTTAGGGGGCACATATTTGGCATAACTACTGTGAGGGGCACATATCTGGGCATAACTACTGTGACAGGAACAAAGGTGGGCATAACTGCTGTGAGGGGCCACAAGAAGGACATAACTTTTGTGAAGGGACCACAAGGTGGGCTTAATTACTGTGAAAGGCCACAAGATGGGCATTACTACTGTGAGGGGCCACAATGTGGACATTAGTACTGTGTGGTAGCACTTAGGGGAAATGTCCTAAATTACCCTGCTATACATTGGCATAGCTCAGTCTACCAGGCCAGCAGAGCGCCCCCAGCTGGTAGTTTCACAGGGGTAGTCACCATCCCTTCCTTATGTGATTATTCTTTTTTTTTCTATCACCACAGGGACCTTGTTCTGGATCCAGCGGACATCACACCGACGCCAGCGACACCCTGGATGAGGTAGGACCAGATTTTATTAGGATTGGGTGAGTGTAGCCATGCATTGGGCTCTTTCACACGAGCGGATCCCGTGTGGCTAATCTGCTGTGTGAAAGAGAGCCAAGCCCCGCTCCGGACAGCAGAGACACCGAGCAGTAACATGATTGATAATGCTCCATGCCTCTCTATGATCGTTTTGCTACAAAATCACGGTGACAACTTTATCTCCCTGTGATTTTTTAGTAAAAAGGTCACAGAGAGGCACGGAGCTCCGTGTCTCTGCTGTCCGGAATGGGGCTTGGCCCTCATTCACGCAGCGGACTAGCCACACGGGAAAGCCATTAGTAAGAAAATCTGCCGCTTCTTTATAAAAATCGGGGGGTAGGGGGGCCCCGATACAAAGTTTGCACTGGGGCCCATAACACTCTAGTTACGCCACTGGATAACCATGTGACAGCAATACTTTTATGCAGCCTGCCAGAGTCATACAACCCTCTGATTAATGCATTAGAGACAAGATCTGAAGCAGAACTCACATTACAGTTGGTGAAATCTCGACTTTCAGATGAATACAAGCGCAGAAAGGAGCAAACTTCTCACAGGCAAGAGAGCGATACAGGAGCAGCTCTTAAAGCAACAGACACTAAGATGCCAAACTGGAAGGCCAAACTATGTTTCCGGTGTAACAGGGCTGGGCATTTCAAGCGCGACTGTCCATTGTGGAGGAATGAGCAGAGGGAAAAAGATCCCAATCAGGCACTCATAACCATGATGAAAAACAGCGACCAAGCAGCGTGGCACGGAACTTTTAAAGTGACAGATGCTGTCACCAACCATAAATGGTATATAGATTCTGGAGCAACAAGTCACATGACTAACGATAGAGAATTCTTCGTAGAGCTCAATCCAGACAAGAAAGAAACCATATATCTTGCAGACGGGAGTTGCACAACTGCTGAAGGAACAGGATATGGAATAGTCACTTGTAAAAATGAGGATGGACAAGTGTTAAAAATACCAATGACGGATGTATTGTATGTTCCCGGACTCAATGGCGGCCTTATATCAGTCAGGCGACTGGCAAGCAAAGGACTAACCACAACGTTTAAAGGTGACCAATGCACTATCCAAGATGGGGAAAGAGTGATAGCAACAGCTAAAGCGGGTAAGCACCTTTATGAACTTAATGTTGTTGAGCAAGAAACAAAGCTCTGCACACATAAGCACAAGAACTGTATTCATTTATGGCACAGACGTCTGGGCCACAGGCACCCTGACAGCATACAGGAGCTGGCCAGACGGGATTTAACGAAAGGCTTCAAGTTAACAGGCTGCCCAAACACGCTAAGGTGTGAATGCTGCATCAAGGCCAAAGCCACCAGAGTAACCCCACCAAAGGCAAGTGAAAGCAGAGCAACAAGACAGATCGACCTAATACACACAGATGTATGCGGGCCTATGAGAACAACTACCCCAGGAGGAAATAAATA
This sequence comes from Bufo bufo, assembly GCF_905171765.1. NCBI lineage: Eukaryota > Metazoa > Chordata > Amphibia > Anura > Bufonidae > Bufo > Bufo bufo. The sequence continues at coordinate 277,162,647 of NC_053389.1, forward strand.
CATATTAACTTTTATAGACGACTACTCAAGGTTTACAGTGACATACCTAATGAAGAACAAGTCAGAAGTATTCGACAAGCTGAAGGACTATGTTACCAAAGTAAGCAATAAATTTCACAGAAAACCATTAGTACTCAGAAGTGATAATGGTGGCGAGTACACCGGGTTTCAAGTAGAGAATACACTCAGGGAACTAGGAATAGAACATCAAAAGACTGTCCCATATACTCCAGAGCAGAACGGGGTAGCAGAGAGGAAAAACAGATCTCTGACTGAAATGATCAGATGCATGTTGACTGATTCTGGACTCCCTGAAAAATATTGGGGAGAAGCAGCACAAACGGCCACCTACTTACAAAACAGATTACACTCCAAGGCAACGACCAAAACTCCATACGAGCTATGGCACAGTCGAAAACCAAGCATAGGACACCTCAAGATATTTGGAAGCAAAGCTTTTGCTTACATTCCGGGAGAAAAGCGCAGCAAGCTCCAAAATAGAGCAATTGAAGGTGTCTTTGTTGGTTATGCCAAAAACACCAAAGGATACAGAATCCTAGACCCAAAGACCGATAAAGTGACAATCAGCAGCAGCGTAACATTTATCGAGGATCTGAGAAATGAAGTAACGGAGCCAGCCATGCCAAGATCAGAAGAACCAAATAACGCTGAGCAGGTTTTTTTTCCTATGGAACAAACCCCCGAGAGTGATACTGTGTCACAGAAGAGACTGGAACAAACTGAACCAGCTAATGACGCTGAACCAAGACGCTCAATGAGGGAAAACAAAGGTAAACCCCCCAACAGACTCTCGTACAAAGTAGAAACATCCTGCGTAAGAGAACCCACTTGTTGGAAAGACATAACACAACTCCCGGAGAGGGAAGCCAAGAGATGGATAAAGGCAGCTGAGGAAGAAATCATCTCACTACAGGACACGCAGGCTTGGGTGCTAACGCAACTGCCGGCCAAAAAGAGGGCAATTGGCTGTAAATGGACTTTCAAGGTCAAGTACAACACTGATGGTACAGTTGAGAGATATAAAGCGAGACTCGTAGCCAAAGGATACTCCCAAAAATATGGAGAAGACTACGATGAGACATTTGCCCCAGTCGTCAAACATACCACAATCAGAGCTCTACTCACAGTTGCAACTACAAAACAAATGCTAGTAAAGCACTTTGATGTAAAAACCGCTTTCCTACACAGTGACTTAACAGAAGACATCTACATGGAGCAACCAGATGGCTTTGTAGACCCACAAAAGCCAGAACAGGTATGCAAACTTAAGAAGGGGATCTACGGGCTCAAGCAAGCAGCCAGAGCATGGAACATGAAGATTAATGAGGCGCTTTTGAGAGAATCCTTTCAGAGGAGCAAGGCCGATCCCTGCCTATACACCAAGAAACTAAATGGTAGGTGGATCTTTGTACTCATTTATGTAGATGATCTGTTAGTATGTTATGAGCAAGAAGGGGATTGTTCCAGACTGCTGGAGGTCTTAAACATGGACTTTGAAACAAAAGATCTAGGTGATGTCAAACACTTCCTAGGCATGCAGATAGAAAGAGAAGAAGATGGTAGTTTTCTTATTAACCAGAGTCACAAAATACAGGAAGTAATTGAAACTTTTGGGCTCAATGATGCCAAACCAGTCAACTCGCCTATGGAGACAAATTATCTTAAAGAATTAAACAACTCAATTAACCCCTTGCAAAATGACTCACAATTCAGAAGGGCAATGGGGAAGTTACTATACATTGCTACAGTGGCAAGGCCTGACATAGCTACAGCAGTGGGATTCTTATGCAGAAAAGTATCCCAGCCAACCCAGATGGACTGGAACGCAGCAAAAAGGATCATACGCTATTTGAAGGGGACAATAGACTTTAAACTGAAACTTTCATCAACAGGGAAGAGTGGTCTGACTGGATATGTGGATGCAGACTGGGCAGGTGACCCCAGTGATCGGAAATCCACCAGTGGACATCTGTTTCTATTTAAAGACGGCCTGATCAGCTGGACCACCAGAAAACAGTCCACAGTGACACTGTCCTCCACCGAAGCAGAATATGTGGCCGCATCACAAGCAGGGCAAGAGGTAATCTGGTTGAGACAATTGCTGGAAGATCTAGATCAGAACCAGACAGAGTCCACGCCAATCTATGAGGACAATCAAGGATGTATAGCACTCGCACAGACAGAGCGGATAAACCCGAGAACCAAACACATAGACGTGAGATATCACTTCTTAAGAGACTTGCAAGAGCAAGGACAGATGGATCTACGATACTGTCCCACTGAGGAAATGTTAGCAGACATCCTTACTAAGCCTTTGCCTGCAAAGAGACATATGGATCTAACAAGAAGAATCGGTTTGTCTAATTAAGCACTTCACAATGAGAAGGGGTGTTGGAGACTGAACATTGTTTCATGCTATGTTATACATTGCTTGGTTTATTTCCCTGTGTATTTGGAGTATGACCACTAGATGTCACTATACACAAATACTCTATCATAATGTTCTATGTGTTGACTATCTGTAATTGCATTTCCCTGTTATCTATGGTTGTTGTTCTTCTATATCTCCTGTGCTAACCTGAGCACCATGCTCTCTGCTGTATGTCTCCAATACAAATGAATCCTAGTAAACTACAGCCATCCATATATGTCTGATTATTCTCTGCATCATCTGCACCAGCCAACAATTTCTTGATGGTTATAATTAGCTGCTGTATTGTGCTTGATACTCTGCATGCTATCAAAAGTAGAGATGAGCGAATCGAAGTTGACGAAGTGGAATTCGATCCGAATTTCAGGAAAAATTTAATTGCGCTCCTGTAATTCCCCACTGGCTCCTGGTATTGCCCATACGGCACAGGTAGGTTTAGCGTTAGGTCCCGAGCTACTTGAGAAACCTTGGTGTGGTGCTTGGGCTCAGACATGTCCTCCAAGTAGGATATGTTGGCTAATCTCTCAATTTTACACCAGTATGAGGGTTAGTAGTGCACCTGTCTTTGTTATTGTTATATTATTTTTACTGTTTATCACATCCACACATTTTCTATCTTGTGTAAGATGTCCTTTGTGGTACTTGTGGTCCGCTGCAGGCATCCTCCATTGTATGCATTTTTGCTGGGGATTGCCATTAGCAGCGGACCACAAGTGCAGGATCTGCCCCCCCCCTGTATAGATGCAACACTGCATATTGGGTTAAACACTTCCTGCTTTTTAATATCACGCCAATCTGTGGCTGCTAATATAAGCTGAAGGTTTTTCAGGTTAGCCTGCCATTAAATTGAATGGGGCCCGCCGCGAACTTGCAGTTCGCGAACATTTGATTGCTTTCGCATTCACGAACCATCCCGGCCGATGTTCGTCCATCACTGGTTAGGACATGGAGCAAAGAACTCTGGGAACGAGGGATCACATATAGAGTTGAGCGAACACCTGGATGTTCGGGTTCAAGAAGTTCGGCCGAACTTCCCGGAAATGTTCGGGTTCGGGATCCGAACCCGACCCGAACTTCGTCCCGAACCCGAACCCCATTGAAGTCAATGGGGACCCAAACTTTTCGCCACTAAAAAGGCTGTAAAACAGCCCAGGAAAGAGCTAGAGGGCTGCAAAAGGCAGCAACATGTAGGTAAATCCCCTGCAAACAAATGTTGATAGGGAAATGAATTAAAATAAAATATATAAAAATAAACCAATATCAATTGGAGAGAGGTCCCATAGCAGAGAATCTGGCTTCACATCAGCAGAGAATCAGTCTTCATGCCATAGCAGAGAATCTGGCTTCACGTCACCCACCACTGTAACAGTCCATTGTCATATATTTAGGCCCCGGCACCCAGGCAGAGGAGAGAGGTCCCGTAACAGAGAATCTGGCTTCATGTCAGCAGAGAATCAGTCTGCATGTCATAGCAGAGAATCAGGCTTTACGTCACCCAACACTGGAACAGTCCATTGTCAGATATTTAGGCCCAGGCACCCAGGCAGAGGAGAGAGGTCCCGTAACAGAGAATCTGGCTTCATGTCAGCAGAGAATCAGTCTGCATGTCATAGCAGAGAATCAGGCTTCACGTCACCCACCACTGGAACAGGCCACTGTCACATATTTAGGCCCAGGCACCCAGGCAGAGGAGAGAGGTCCCATAACAGAGATTCAGGCTTCATGTAAGCAGAGAATCAGTCTTCATGTCATAGCAGAGAATCAGGCTTCACGTCACCCACCACTGGAACAGGCCACTGTCACATATTTAGGCCCAGGCACCCAGGCAGAGGAGAGAGGTCCCATAACAGAGATTCAGGCTTCATGTCAGCAGAGAATCAGTCTTCATGTCATAGCAGAGAATCAGGCTTCACGTCACCCACCACTGGAACAGGCCACTGTCACATATTTAGGCCCAGGCACCCAGACAGAGGAGAGAGGTCCCGTAACAGAGAATCTGGCTTCATGTCAGCACAGAATCAGTTTTCATGTCATAGCAGAGAATCAGGCTTCACGTCACCCACCACTGGAACAGGCCACTGTCACATATTTAGGCCCAGGCACCCAGGCAGAGGAGAGAGGTCCCATAACAGAGATTCAGGCTTCATGTCAGCAGAGAATCAGTCTTCATGTCATAGCAGAGAATCAGGCTTCACGTCACCCACCACTGGAACAGGCCACTGTCACATATTTAGGCCCAGCACCCAGACAGAGGAGAGAGGTCCCGTAACAGAGAATCTGGCTTCATGTCAGCACAGAATCAGTTTTCATGTCATAGCAGAGAATCAGGCTTCACGTCACCCACCACTGGAACAGGCCACTGTCACATATTTAGGCCCAGGCACCCAGGCAGAGGAGAGAGGTCCCATAACAGAGATTCAGGCTTCATATCAGCAGAGAATCAGTCTTCATGTCATAGCAGAGAATCAGGCTTCACGTCACCCACCACTGGAACAGGCCACTGTCACATATTTAGGCCCAGGCACCCAGACAGAGGAGAGAGGTCCCGTAACAGAGAATCTGGCTTCATGTCAGCACAGAATCAGTCTTCATGTCATAGCAGAGAATCAGGCTTCACGTCACCCACCACTGGAACAGGCCACTGTCACACCTTTAGGCCCTGGCACCCAGACAGAGGAGAGAGGTCCCGTAACAGAGAATCTGGCTTCATGTCAGCACAGAATCAGTCTTCATGTCATAGCAGAGAATCAGGCTTCACGTCACCCACCACTGGAACAGGCCACTGTCACACATTTAGGCCCTGGCACCCAGACAGAGGAGAGAGGTCCTGTAACAGAGAATCTGGCTTCATGTCAGCACAGAATCAGTCTTCATGTCATAGCAGAGAATCAGGCTTCACGTCACCCACCACTGGAACAGGCCACTGTCACATATTTAGGCCCAGGCACCCAGGCAGAGGAGAGAGGTCCGATAACAGAGATTCAGGCTTCATGTCAGCAGAGAATCAGTCTTCATGTCATAGCAGAGAATCAGGCTTCACGTCACCCACCACTGGAACAGGCCACTGTCACATATTTAGGCCCAGGCACCCAGGCAGAGGAGAGAGGTCCCATAACAGAGATTCAGGCTTCATGTCAGCAGAGAATCAGTCTTCATGTCATAGCAGAGAATCAGGCTTCACGTCACCCACCACTGGAACAGGCCACTGTCACATATTTAGGCCCAGGCACCCAGGCAGAGGAGAGAGGTCCCATAACAGAGATTCAGGCTTCATGTCAGCAGAGAATCAGTCTTCATGTCATAGCAGAGAATCAGGCTTCACGTCACCCACCACTGGAACAGGCCACTGTCACATATTTAGGCCCAGGCACCCAGACAGAGGAGAGAGGTCCCGTAAAAGAGAATCTGGCTTCATGTCAGCACAGAATCAGTCTTCATGTCATAGCAGAGAATCAGGCTTCACGTCACCCACCACTGGAACAGGCCACTGTCACACATTTAGGCCCTGGCACCCAGACAGAGGAGAGAGGTCCCGTAACAGAGAATCTGGCTTCATGTCAGCACAGAATCAGTCTTCATGTCATAGCAGAGAATCAGGCTTCACGTCACCCACCACTGGAACAGGCCACTGTCACATATTTAGGCCCAGGCACCCAGGCAGAGGAGAGAGGTCCCATAACAGAGATTCAGGCTTCATGTCAGCAGAGAATCAGTCATCATGTTATAGCAGAGAATCAGGCTTCACGTCACCCACCACTGGAACAGGCCACTGTCACATATTTAGGCCCAGGCACCCAGGCAGAGGAGAGAGGTCCCATAACAGAGATTCAGGCTTCATGTCAGCAGAGAATCAGTCTTCATGTCATAGCAGAGAATCAGGCTTCACGTCACCCACCACTGGAACAGGCCACTGTCACATATTTAGGCCCAGGCACCCAGACAGAGGAGAGAGGTCCCGTAACAGAGAATCTGGCTTCATGTCAGCACAGAATCAGTCTTCAAGTCATAGCAGAGAATCAGGCTTCACGTCACCCACCACTGGAACAGGCCACTGTCACATATTTAGGCCCAGGCACCCAGGCAGAGGAGAGAGGTCCCATAACAGAGATTCAGGCTTCATGTCAGCAGAGAATCAGTCTTCATGTCATAGCAGAGAATCAGGCTTCACGTCACCCACCACTAGAACAGGCCACTGTCACATATTTAGGCCCAGGCACCCAGACAGAGGAGAGAGGTCCCGTAACAGAGAATCTGGCTTCATGTCAGCACAGAATCAGTCTTCATGTCATAGCAGAGAATCAGGCTTCACGTCACCCACCACTGGAACAGGCCACTGTCACATATTTAGGCCCCGGCAGCCAGACAGAGGAGAGAGGTCCCGTAACAGAGAATCTGGCTTCATGTCAGCACAGAATCAGTCTTCATGTCATAGCAGAGAATTAGGCTTCACGTCACCCACCACTGGAACAGGCCACTGTCACATATTTAGGCCCAGGCACCCTGGCAGAGGAGAGAGGTCCCATAACAGAGATTCAGGCTTCATGTCAGCAGAGAATCAGTCTTCATGTCATAGCAGAGAATCAGGCTTCACGTCACCCACCACTGGAACAGGCCGCTGTCACACATTTAGGCCCCGGCACCCAGACAGAGGAGAGGTTCATTCAACTTTGGGTTGCCCCGCAATATAATGGTAAAATGAAAATAAAAATTGGATTGAATGAGGAAGTGCCCTGGAGTACAATAATATATTGTTAAGGGGAGGTAGTTAATGTCTAATCTGCACAAGGGATGGACAGGTCCTGTGGGATCCATGCCTGGTTCATTTTTATGAACGTCAGCTTGTCCACATTGGCTGTAGACAGGCGGCTGCGTTTGTCTGTAATGACGCCCCCTGCCGTGCTGAATACACGTTCAGACAAAACGCTGGGCGCCGGGCAGGCCAGCACCTCCAAGGCATAAAAGGCTAGCTCTGGCCACGTGGACAATTTGGAGACCCAGAAGTTGAATGGGGCCGAACCATCAGTCAGTACGTGGAGGGGTGTGCACAGGTACTGTTCCACCATGTTAGTGAAATGTTGCCTCCTGCTAACACGTTCCGTATCAGGTGGTGGTGCAGTTAGCTGTGGCGTGGTGACAAAACTTTTCCACATCTCTGCCACGCTAACCCTGCCCTCAGAGGAGCTGGCCGTGACACAGCTGCGTTGGCGACCTCTTGCTCCTCCTCTGCCTTCGCCTTGGGCTTCCACTGGTTCCCCTGTGACATTTGGGAATGCTCTCAGTAGCGCGTCTACCAACGTGCGCTTGTACTCGCGCATCTTCCTATCACGCTCCAGTGTAGGAAGTAAGGTGGGCACATTGTCTTTGTACCGGGGATCCAGCAGGGTGGCAACCCAGTAGTCCGCACACGTTAAAATGTGGGCAACTCTGCTGTCGTTGCGCAGGCACTGCAGCATGTATTCGCTCATGTGTGCCAGGCTGCCCAGAGGTAAGGACAAGCTGTCCTCTGTGGGAGGCGTATCGTCATCGTCCTGTGTTTCCCCCCAGCCACGCACCAGTGATGGGCCGAGCTGCTTTGGGTGCCACCCCGCTGTGAACATGCTTCATCCTCATCCTCCTCCACCTCCTCCTCATCCTCGTCCTCCTCGTCCTCCAGTAGTGGGCCCTGTCTGGCCACATTTGTACCTGGCCTCTGGTGTTGCAAAAAACCTCCCTCTGAGTCACTTTGAAGAGACTGGCCTGAAAGTGCTAAAAATGACCCCTCTTCCTCCTCTTCCTCCTGGGCCACCTCCTCTTCCATCATCGCCCTAAGTGTTTTCTCAAGGAGACATAGAAGTGGTATTGTAACGCTGATAACGGCGTCATCGCCACTGGCCATGTTGGTGGAGTACTCGAAACAGCGCAACAGGGCACACAGGTCTCGCATGGAGGCCCAGTCATTGGTGGTGAAGTGGTGCTGTTCCGCAGTGCGACTGACCCGTGCGTGCTGCAGCTGAAACTCCACTATGGCCTGCTGCTGCTCGCACAGTCTGTCCAGCATGTGCAAGGTGGAGTTCCACCTGGTGGGCACATCGCATATGAGGCGGTGAGCGGGAAGGCCGAAGTTACGCTGTAGCGCAGACAGGCGTGCAGCAGCAGGGTGTGAACGCCGGAAGCGCGAACAGACGGCCCGCACTTTATGCAGCAGCTCTGACATGTCGGGGTAGTTGCGAATGAACTTCTGCACCACCAAATTCAGCACATGCGCCAGGCAAGGGATGTGCGTCAAACCGGCTAGTCCCAGAGCTGCAACGAGATTTCGCCCATTATCGCACACCACCAGGCCAGGCTTGAGGCTCACCGGCAGCAACCACTCGTCGGTCTGTTGTTCTATACCCCGCCACAACTGCTGTGCGGTGTGGGGCCTGTCCCCCAAACATATGAGTTTCAGAACGGCCTGCTGACGTTCACCCCGGGCTGTGCTGAAGTTGGTGGTGAAGGTGTGTGGCTGACTGGATGCGCAGGTGGAAGAAGAGGAGGAGGAAGCTGAGTAGGAGGAGGAGGAGACAGGAGGCAAAGAATGTTGCCCTGCGATCCTTGGCGGCGGAAGGACGTGCGCCAAACAGCTCTCCGCCTGGGGCCCAGCCGCCACTACATTTACCCAGTGTGCAGTTAGGGAGATATGATTAAAGAGACAGGGGGCACACCTAATAATTCAGGGAGTGCAAAGGGTGGTATAACTGCATATGACAAATGACCTGACTCAAGAGTGAGTCAAAAGAAGCCACCCCATAAATGCACATCCGACCATAAAGACATATTGAAAATATATATAAAGTTTATTAGACACGACAACAAAACACGCATTAAAAAATTGTATACAATATTAGAACAAAGTGCGGTATGCAATAAGATATATATAACCGACACACACAGGTCCACTGAATTACCACAAAATAGGTGTATACGTTATCAACCAGCTTATAAAGAACTGTAATAAAAACCATGAAGCAAATGCACGGTAAGGTAAGACCACTAGCAATACAGATAAAAACAGACCAACATGCGGTCAAATGACAAGAGCCAAACCTACGTAACCAGCTGGTGCAGTGGACCTGGAAAATGACAAGCGCCCAACGCGTATCGCCGGAGCAATCCGGCTTCCTCAGGGGTTAGGGAGATATAGCGTCCCTGGCCGTGCTTACTGGTCCACGTATCTGTGGTTAGGTGGACCTTGCCACAGATGGCGTTGCGCAGTGCACACTTGATTTTATCGGACACTTGGTTGTGCAGGGAAGGCACGGCTCTCTTGGGGAAGTAGTGCCGGCTGGGAACAACATACTGTGGGACAGCAAGCGACATGAGCTGTTTGAAGCTGTCTGTGTCCACCAGCCTAAATGACAGCATTTCATAGGCCAGTAGTTTAGAAATGCTGGCATTCAGGGCCAGGGATCGAGGGTGCTAGGTGGGAATTTACGCTTTCTCTCAAATGTTTGTGAGATGGAGAGCTGAACGCTGCCGTGTGACATGGTTGAGATGCTTGGTGACGCAGGTGGTGGTGTTGGTGGTACATCCCATGTTTGCTGGGCGGCAGGTGCCAACGTTCCTCCAGAGGCGGAGGAAGAGGCCGAGGCGGCAGCAGCAGCAGAAGAGGCCGAGGCGGCAGCAGCAGAAGAGGTAGCAGGGGGAGCCTGAGTGACTTCTTTGTTTTTAAGGTGTTTACTCCACTGCAGTTCATGCTTTGCATGCAGGTGCCTGGTCATGCAGGTTGTGCTAAGGTTCAGAACGTTAATGCCTCGCTTCAGGCTCTGATGGCACAGCGTGCAAACCACTCGGGTCTTGTCGTCAGCACATTGTTTAAAGAAGTGCCATGCCAGGGAACTCCTTGAAGCTGCCTTTGGGGTGCTCGGTTCCAGATGGCGGCGGTCAGTAGCAGGCGGAGTCTCTTGGCGGCGGGTGTTCTGATTTTGCCCACTGCTCCCTCTTTGTCTTTTGCTACACTGTTGGCTCGGTCTCACCACTGCCTCTTCCTCCGAACTGTGAAAGTCAGTGGCACGACCTTTATTCCATGTGGGGTGTAGGACCTCATCGTCCCCTGCATCGTCTTCCACCCAGTCTTGATCCCTGACCTCCTGTTCAGTCTGCACACTGCAGAAAGACGCAGCAGTTGGCACCTGTGTTTCGTCATCATCAGAGACGTGCTGAGGTGGTATTCCCATGTCCTCATCATCAGGAAACATAAGTGGTTGTGCGTTAGTGCATTCTATCTCTTCCACCCCTGGGGAAGGGCTAGGTGGATGCCCTTGGGAAACCCTGGCAGCAGAGTCTTCAAACAGCATAAGAGACTGCTGCATAACTTGAGGCTCAGACAGTTTCCCTGATATGCATGGGGGTGATGTGACAGACTGATGGGCTTGGTTTTCATGCGCCATCTGTGCGCTTTCTGCAGAAGACTGGGTGGGAGATAATGTGAACGTGCTGGATGCACTGTCGGCCACCCAATTGACTAATGCCTGTACCTGCTCAGGCCTTACCATCCTTAGAACGGCATTGGGCCCCACCAAATATCCCTGTAAATTCTGGCGGCTACTGGGACCTGAGGTAGTTGGTACACTAGGACGTGTGGCTGTGGCAGAACGGCCACGTCCTCTCCCTGCACCAGAGGGTCCACTAACACCACCACGACCATGTCCACGTCCGCGTCCCTTACTAGTTGTTTTCCTCATTGTTACCGTTCACCACAATAAGAAAAATATTATTCGGGCCAATGTATTGAATTAAAATTCAGGCCTTTTTTTACAGACACCTAACACTGTCTGGCTATTTATTTAGGTACCGTATTACACTAATACAGGCACACAAGTAATGACAGATTTGGTTGAATATAAATGTGAGGCCTATTTTTTACGCGCTGTGTGACAGATATACCTTTAATCACAGAATTAGACTTGTATCTGCACGGTAGCGTGTGTGTTAAGTTTTTCAGAATGATACGATCAGCACCTTCAATCTAAGATATCCTTTTTGGGATAGATTTAAAGTAGGCCTGATATAGCAGAAACTACTAATTTTGAAAATTGCAAATTTGGGAATAGTTTTTCAACCCAGAACAAAAACTGTGCTTTTACGGTCACTACAAATAATTTGACCAGCTAAAACAGTACAGATTTGGTTGAATATAAATGTGAGGCCTATTTTTTACGCGCTGTGTGACAGATATACCTTTAATCACAGAATTAGACTTGTATCTGCACTGTAGCGTGTGTGTTAAGTTTTTCAGAATGACACTATCAGCACCTTCAATCTAAGATATCCTTTTTGGGATCGATTTAAAGTAGGCTTGATATAGCAGAAACTACTAATTTTGAGAATGGCAAATTTGGGAATAGTTTTTCAACCCAGAACAAAAACTGTGCTTTTACGGTCACTAAATATAACTTGACCAGCTAAAACTGTACTGATTTGGAGGAATAGAAATGTCAGGCCTATTTTTTAGGCGCTGGGTGACAGGCTCAACTTGCCCCTGATGTAGTATATGGCCAAAAAATAACCACACTATTGATGGTTAAATGCACTTGGGTGACACAGGCTCAGCCTGCACCTAATGTAGTATATGGCCAAAAAATAACCACACTATTGATGGTTAAATGCACTTGATGAAAGCTTGACCCTGATGTAGGATATAGCAAAAAATAACCACACTATTGATGGTTAAATGCACTTGGGTGACACAGGCTCAGCCTGCACCTGATGTAGTATATGGCCAAAAAATAACCACACTATTGATGGTTAAATGCACTTGGGTGACACAGGCTCAGCCTGCACCTGATGTAGGATATAGCAAAAAAATAACCACACTATTGATGGTTAAATGCACTTGGTGGTAGCTTGTGCTGGCGCACCACAAGCCACAAAATGGCCGCAGATCACCCCAGAAAAAAGTGATATAAAAACGCTCTGGGCAGCCTAAAAAAAGTGAGCAATTCAATATCAGCACTTCAATGATCCACAGCTGGAGATCGATCACTGAATTAAGTCTTTTGGAGGAGTTAATCTGCCTAATCTCGCCCTAACGTCGCAGCAGCAACCTCTCCCTACGCTTGTATCAGCAGAGTGACGTGCAGCGCTACGTGACCCAAGCTTATATAGAGGCTGGGTCACATGCTGCACTGGCCAATCACAGCCATGCCAATAGTAGGCAAGGCTGTGATGGCCTCTTGGGGCAAGTAGTATGACGCTTGTTGATTGGCTGCTTTGCAGCCTTTCAAAAAGCGCCAAGAAAGTGCCGAACACCGAACCCGAACCCGAACCCGGACTTTTACGAAAATGTTCGGGTTCGGGTCCGTGTCACGGACACCCCAAAATTCGGGTTCGGGTTCGGTGTTCGGGTTCGGGTTCGCTCATCCCTAATCACATACAATGCCATGCATGCAGCCAATGAGCATCCAGCCAGCCCTGTGATGTCAGAGCCCTATAAATAGCCTCAGCCATCTTGGATTCAACGATTTTCCAGTGTACTTAGTGCAGGGAGAGACGTTAGCAGGCGCTAGGGAAAGTGCTAGGAAAAACTTTAAAACTTTTATTTTGTTGAATAGAAGTTCAGGGAAAGATCATGGGAAGTCTAGGGAAAACATAGGGAGGAATTTTTACACAGTATTAAAGCAGAACAGGGTCCAATAGGAGAGTGTAAAGCCTGGGTAATAGGAACAATCCTATTACACCTTGCTGCACTGACTCGGGATCCAAATTGCCATTATACTGCTGCTTTCAGGTTTGCAATAGATGATACCTCTGTAATTCCAGCAAACCTTGCTTGTTATTGGGGTGCAAGTGCTGTGTGATACAGCCATTAACTGGGTGTATTTCTAGGAAATATTTCTACGTTTTATTAGCCGTTCAGCGGTGCAGTTATATGTTCTAAAGCCTTTTTTGTGGTGTATTAGTGGAAAAAAATAAGGGCTTTTTTGCTGTTCAGCTGTGCAGTTATATGTTCTAAAGCCTTTTTTGTGGTGTATTTGTGGGAAAAAAAAAGGGCTTATTAGCCTTTGTGTGCTGAAGTGAGAAAATTACAGCCTTTTCTGACGTGTATCAGTGGAAAACAAAAAGTATTATTTGCCGTTCAGCGGTGCAGTTATATGTTCTAAAGCCTTTTTTGGGGTGTATTAGTGGAAAAAAATAAGGGCTTATTTGCTGTTCAGCGGTGCAGTTATATGTTCTAAAGCCTTTTATGGGGTGTATTAGTGGGAAAAAAGGGGCTTATTAGCCGTTGTGTGGTGAAGTGAGAAAATTACAGCCATTTTTGGGTTATATTAATTTCCTATTTATTTATTTGATCTAACAGTATGTCAGACAGAGAAGTGACAGGCCCTGCACAGGGGAGGGGCAGAGGCCTAAATGTTTCTGGCGAAGGCACAGGTCGCAGCAGAATAAGGAGGCGTGGCAGCAGGGGTCACTTTGAGAGGCCTGAGCTCCCGGTGTCATCTAGCGGTCGTGTTTTGACCAGCAACCCAGTGGTTCCTTAATGGTTGACTCGGTCATCTACTTTGTCCCAACTTAAGTGACATCAGACACCACCAGCCAAGATTCTGTGGGTTCGTCAGACACAACCCTTAGTTGGCATGGCCCGGGAGCAGCCTCTCACCTGTCCTCAACCTGCCTATGTCCTTTTCTGTTCCCTCAGCCAGAGAAGTATTATATGCTGTAGGCTCAGCTCTACACTATACAGCGAGGACGAGCTACTAGAGGACAGTCAGCTGCTACTGCCCAGTCAAGATCTGGAGGAGACATCAGCCGCTTCTTCTGGTAGGCGGGCAAGTAGTGATGAGGAGAGTGGCGTGGGAGCTGATGTTGCGAGCGGTCAGGCTCCTGGCTCAGAGACTGCTAAGGAGGACATCAGTGACGTGCAGACAGTACTCAATGATAATGTAGCTGATCGCAATTGGGAGCTCGGTGACAAAGGGGCTTCATCATCATTGGGAGAAGAGGGTGACAGCTTGCTCGTGAGACAGCGGGGGAGCCAGAAAGTTGGTAGCATGGTCGACTCGGGAGTCAGCAGGGTGGCAGCAGTGGGAGGTCGAGAGCCAAATGTGCCTGGGGTAGACCACTGCACCCGGAAAGTAGTGGTGCAGGGGATCAAGGAGGCAGTGGCGGTAGCAGTCAGTCAGTGCGGAGTGTTGGGGGTAAAATCACCTACTCGGCGGTGTGGAAGTTTTTTTTCTTAAGCCGCCAGAGGAGGTGAACATGGCCATTTGCAGAAGGTGAAGATTGCCCAGGGTGCCAATGTTGGCACCACAGCCCTGCGTCAACATATGCAGCATCACCATAAAGTGGCCTAGGAGAACCGTAGCTCCAATGTGGTGGTCCAGCCTGCCACAGCAACCGCTGCATCACCCAGTGGCACGCAATCGATTTCAGGCAGTCAAGGCTTCACCACCTCAGCCGAAGGGAGCTGCCTGTCCTTCCCATCATATCCCCGTCCTGATGCTCCTGCTCCTCGCCCTCCTACTCCTTGTCAGTCATTCAGTCAGTAATCGATCACAGAAGCGACTGCCAAGAGACAACAGAATGCGTGCACTCATCCAATGGCGCAGAAGCTAAACGTGCTCCTGGCCAAGTTTCTGGTGCTGCAGTCCCTCCCTTTCCAAGTAGTGGACTCTGCACCTTTTAGAGAACTGATGGCTTGTGCGGAGGTGAGGTGGAGAGTCCCAAGCCGTCATTTCTTTGTCAAAAATGCAGTACCAGCGCTTTACAGACATTAGCAACCAACTGTCCCCAATGGGGCTCACAATCTAAGGTCCCTATCAGTCTTTGGAGTGTGGGAGGAAACCGGAGTACCCGGAGGAAACCCACTCAAACACGGGGAGAACATACAAACTTCATGCAGATGTTGTCCTTGGTCGGATTCGACCATGCTAGTCTGTGGCCTCCTCGTGCTGCTGCTAACTCAACAGTATGTCACTGGGCCACTTTGTGGCCTCCTCATGCTGCTGCTAACTCAACTTTATGTCACTGGGCCACTCTGTGGCCTCCTCATGCTGCTGCTGCCACCTCCACAATATGTCACCTTGCCACTCTGTGGTCTTCTCATGCTGCTGCTAAATTAACACTATGTCACTGGGCCACTCTGTGGCCTCCTCATGCTGCTGCTAACTCAACACTATGTCACGGGGCCACTCTGTGTCCTCCTCATGCTGCTGCTTCCACCTCCACACTATGTCACCTTGTGACTCTGTGGTCTCCTCATGCTGCTGCTGACACCTCCACACTCTGTCATTGTGCCACTCTGTGGCCTCCTCATGCTGCTGCTGCCACCTCCACACTATGTCACCTTGCCAGTCTGTGGCCTCCTCGTGCTGCTGCTAACTCAACACTATGTCACTGGGCCACTCTGTGGCCTCCTCATGCTGCTGCTAACTCAACAAAATTTCATGCTGCTGCTGCCACCTCCACACTATGTCACCTTGTCACTCTGTGGTCTCCTCATGCTGCTGCTAACTCAACACTATGTCACTGGGCCACTCTCTGGCATCCTCATGCTGCTGCTGCCACCTCCACACTGTCACCTTGCGACTCTGTGGTCTCCTCATGCTGCTGCTGCCACCTCCACACTATGTCACCTTGACACTCTGTGGTATCCTCATGCTGCTGCTAAATCAACACTATGTCACTGGGCCACTCTGTGGCATCCTCATGCTGCTGCTAACTCAGCACTATGTCATTGGGCCACTCTGTGGCCTTCCCATGCTGCTGCTGCCACCTCCACACTACGTCACCTTGCCACTCTGTGGCCTCCTCATGCTGCTGCTGCCACCTCCACAGTATGTCACCTTGCCACTCTGTGGTCTCCTCATGCTGCTGTTGCCACAGCCACACTCTGTCATTGTGCCACTCAGTGGCCTCCTCATGCTGCTGCCACCTCCACACTATGTCACCTTGTCACTCTGTGGTCTCCTCATGCTGCTGCTAAATTAACACTATGTCACTGGGCAACTCTGTGGCCTCCTCATGCTGCTGCTAACTCAGCACTATGTCACTGGGCCACTGTTACGACCAGAGGATGTGGATCCTCTGGGTCAGTGGATAGAGGACTGATTTTAGCCCTATATTGCTGACTTCTAACTCTGAGTCAGGATACTGGTGTTTGCACCAGTCACCCAGAAGGATGCTAACCGCAGCAGTGTGAAAAGAGTGCAATACAGGCAGGTTAACGGAACAGAAGATCGTTACTGATAAACGGAAACCAACAGTCACTTGTAATAAAGGTAAACACAGGTCAGATAAATGCAGAGTGTAGAATCAGGTGGTCTCGTTGTCAGGCAGTACAAGGTCAGTAATGCAGGCGGACTTACAGGTGGCAATGGGTAGATGCGTAGTCAGAGGTGGTGCAGAGGTCGATAATCCAGATGATCCAAGAGGCAGACGGCAGGCAGGATCGGAGTCAAAACAGAACAGAGGTCAATAGTCCAAGTGAGATCGTGGTGAGACTGGGGATGAATGTATTGGTTCGGGCTCAGTGGGTGCACCAGTGGGAATTTAACTCGGCTGAACCCGCCAGAGCACAATATTATGATCTGCTACACCGGTTGCAGAAATGGCTACAGCCTGACATATTGACTCCCACTGCTATGATGGACCATCTGTTGGCGGATGTGTTTTGGAGGGCTTTGCCGTACCCTCTCCAGCCCAGCGCTGGATCGGCCAGGTGTCTCCTGGTAATGCCTTATAGATGGTCAACCTGGTGGAGAGCTATGAGGCGACCAGAAATCTGCAGGGGGTTCTTTTGGGAGAGGGCCAGTCAAACCCTGGAAATCTCAACCCCCGACCCGGCGGCCGGTGCCAGCCAAACCCGCCCCGGACGGATCACCTACAGACCCAGCCCCGGTGGTTTGCTGGCGGTGTCACGAGCCTGGACACATAAGGGCTGACTGTCCCCATCGGGGTGAACCCATGGATAACAACTATAGCTACCGACACAGGAAGCTGTGTGCCACAGGTACGTCCGAGACTGTAGACAATAGCCACTTGTGCCAGGTGGAAGTGGTGAACACTCTGGCCGTGGCACTGCTGGAATCAGGGAGCCTGGTGTCCCTGGTAAAAGCTGCCCTGGTACGGCCCGTCGAGTATACTGGCCGAAAGGTCGGCGTTGTGTGCATTTATAGGGACTTAAAGGACTAACCCACCGCCCTGGTCGCTATATCAACGGTGGCCGGCAGATTGACTCATGAGGTGGCCGTCGCCACAAAATTACCATATGAACTAATAATTGGGAGAGACTACCCCGGTTTCCCGGCACTATGGCCGGACACGAAAGTTACCGATACCCGTGAGACTGATGTGATCCTAGCAGAGTAGTCCGGCTCAGGGGGGAGACCAGAACCGTGGGAACCTGAGTCCGAAAGGCCAGCGGTAGGGGTGACTGCCACTTCGGTAGAAGAGGGGGATACAACCCCGCTAAGTGTGATGGTGGGAGACATGGAGGACTTGCCGCCAGGCCCGGAGCTAGCCGGCCTCAATGTCTCCAGGGATAATTTTGGTACTGCACAACATCGTTACCCAACCCTATCCCGAGCCTGGGAAAATGTATTAATAATAGATGGGAAACCACAACAACCGGGGGCAGAGTTGGTGTTTCCCCGTTTTGTGGTTCATCGAGAGATGTTGTATCGAGTAAACCAGCTGCGAGGTGAATCCATTGGTGGTGCCCCAGGCTAATCACAAACTCGTGTTAGAGTTCGCCGACCAGCATGTTTTCGGGGGTCCTCTGGGAATGCAAAAAACGCAGGACCGGATTCTACAGCAGTTTTACTGGCCCAGTGTGTTGACAGAGGTAGAAGAATATTGTAAGTCTTGGCCAACCTACCAGAAAGGACCCCCCAGCCACATTTCCGTAGTCCCCTGGTACCCCTCCCAATTATCGAGGTCCCATTTGAGCGAATCGCTATGGATCTCGTAGGCCCGGTACCAAAGTCTGCTAGAGGACACCAACACATCTTGGTTGTCCTCGACTGCGCCACTCGGTACCCGGAGGCGGTGCCACTGCGGCATACATCAGCCAAACTCATAGCTAAGGAGTTAATGGAGATGTTTTCTTGTGTGGGTCTGCATAAGGAGGTTCTGACTGACCCTGTTTACGGCCAAGGTCATGAGGGAACTCTGTAAGTTGCTCCACATAAAACAGCTACGGACGTCCGTGTATCATCCGCAAACAGATGGCCTGGTAGAGAGGTTTAATCAAACATTAAAAAATATGCTAAAAAGAGTGGTCTTTAAGGATTGGAGGGACTGGGACCTTCTTCTGCCCTATCTCATGTTCGCAGTGCGAGAGGTGCCCCAGGCCTCTACCGGGTTCTCGCCCTTCAAACTGCTATACGACACACACGCTCGCGGTCTGTTGTTTGTGGCCAAAGAGGCGTGGGAACAACAACCCACACCGCACAGAAGTGTTGTTGAGTACGTCACCCAGATGCAAATACGGATGGAAACAGTTTTACCTCTGGTTAGGGAGCATATGGAGGCAGCGCAGCGAGCCCAGAGTATGATCTATAATCGGCAGGCTCGTGTCCGGACCAATAACCCGGGTGATCGGGTATTGGTTCTGGTACCAACCGTAGACAGTAAGTTCCTAGCTAGGTGGCAGGGGCCCTATGAAGTGCTTGAAAAAATTGGAGAGGTAGATTACAAGGTACACCAGCCAGGGAGACAAAAGTCGGAGCAGGTGTACCATGTGAATCTGCTCAAACCCTGGAAAGATAGGGAAACCTGTACGGAAGACAGCCCACGACCAGGGTTCCTAGGGGAAGCGGTTTCGGCCCCTCTGTCTGAAGCAAGGGAAGCGGCTGCCACAGTGAAAATTGCTGACAACCTCTCCTCTAAACAGGCTCAGGAAGCCAGGGAGTTCATTAGTTGGAACACGGATGTGTTCTCGGACCTCCCTGGATGCCCTTCCGTAGTCCGACATGACATTATCACTGAGCCTCAGGCAAAAGTCTGGTTAAAACCATTTCGGGTACCCGAGGCTCGGCGACAAGCCATCGCGGAGGAAGTGCAGCTAATGCTCCAGCTAGGTGTCATCGAGGAGTCAAAAAGTGAATGGGCCAGTCCGATAGTCTTAATACCCAAGCCGGACGGGACATTGCAGTTCTGTAACGACTTCCGCAAACTGAATGAGGTGTCCAAGTTTGACGCATATCCCATGCCCTGAGTAGATGAGCCTATTGAGAAGTTGGGCCAAGCCCGGTATTTTTCTGGGTTGGACCTCACCAAAGGGCACTGTTAGGTATACTTGATGGAGGCTGCCAAAGAAAAAATGGCTTTCATCACGCCAGAGGGGCTGTATCAGTACAAGGTATTACCCTTTGGTCTACATGGCACTCCCGCCACATTTCAAAGGTTAACGGACATTGTACTCCGTCCACATCGTCTGTACGCTTCGGCACACCTGGACGATATCGTTATCCACATCACCGACTGGGAAAGTCACCTACCTAAAGTACAGGTTGTAGTAGACTCCCTTAGGAAGGCCGGCTTAACCGCTAACCCGGTTAGCCGGCTTAACCGCTTAGAGTTAGAAGAGACCAAGTACCTGGGGTATGTAATTGAACGCGGAGTTATCAAACCTCAGGTGAACAAAGTTTAGGCAATTAGGAATTGGCCCTGACCTGTCACTACTCGGCAAGTAAGGTCGTTACTGGGTATGGTGGGGTACTATATGAGGTTTGTCCCCAATTTTGTTACAGTCGCCGCACCATTGACAGGCCTTTTGAAGGGACACAAGTCAGTGATGGTTCAGTGGAATGAGCAGGTGGAAAAGGCTTTATCCGTTTTGATGTCTGCCCTGTGTGAGTCCCCGGTATTGGTGACGCCTGACTTCTAGATGGAGTTTGTGGTACAGACTGTTCCCTTTGAAGTAGGCCTCGGAGCTGTAATCTCTCAGGACATCAATGGGGAGGAACATCCTGTTGTTTTCCTGAGCCGGAAGCTTACCCCAGCCGAGACTAGGTACAGTATAGTGAAGAGACAGTGCCTGGCCATCAAATGGGCACTCGAGTCTCTCCGCTATTACCTGTTGGGGAGAAAGTTCCGTCTGGTGACCGACCACTCCCCTCTCAAGTGGATGATCCAGGCCAAAGAGACAATGCTTAGGTCACCAGGTGGTTCTTGTAATTACAAAACTTAAAATTTTCCGTGGAACGTAGGGCAGGCAGGTTACAGGGAAACGCAGATGCCCTGTCCCAGGTACACTGCCTGGCGGGTGTTCACCCCCTTAGGGTTGAACAAAGGGGGGAGGTATGTAGGAAGGCGCAAGGGGCCGTCATTGATGGAAGGTATGTTTCACAGAGATTCCTGGCCTCGGTGAGGTAAGAGCCGGTAGTGTTAAGTGTCAGCGGCAGCTAATGCTGACTGACACTGTTTGTTGTTAGTATGGCTGTAAAGCCGATCCGGGCCAGATCTTACTGGGAGTAGCCAGAATGCTGGGTGGGTGGCGTCTCCCCACGCTCCAGGCCGCTTTTTTTTTTGGGCCTATTTAAAACCCAGCCAGCAGTCTCAGCTGTGTGTGGTTTATCTTCCATCTGACAGAGAAGCTGGGGAATCTCTGTATTTTGGGACCTGTGAATTTGTGCCTTGCTAAAGGTCTGAGTGCCGCATGCCGGGAAACAGGCCCCTAAAGCCTGCTGTAGACTGCGGGTGGAAAACTGCTAACCAGGTGAAGATTTTGTTCTATGGACATTACATGGTGGGAACAAACACCAAGACTGTGAACGGTCATTTTTGTTTTTCCTTATGTGTGAATAAACACCGAACTGTTTAACTTAAAGACTTTGTGATTGCCTCTATACTGCGTCCGCTAGCCTGTCTAACAGAGCAAAACCCCACAATGTAGATAAATGTACAGTATGCCTCTTCTTATCCATTTGGTGGTATGAGGCAAACACAGTGCGCTTTGGACTCCACTTCAACTCCTGTCTAGCAGTATACATGTTTTTTACTGGACACAATGGTGTGGTAAATTATGCTGCCCTGGGCACAGCTATAATTGAGGGGAAGGGGGGTACCTCCATATTGCACACTCTACTGATGCTTCCTAGCTATCCCTTTTGAATTTATCTGCTGCCAGGGTCGGACTGGCCCACCAGATTACCAGATCCTCTGGTGGGATCAGGCTCTGATACCATAGTGAGCCCCAAAGGCCCAGGAGGAAAAAAAAACACACTTGGAACTGCCTTTGGAGCCACTAAGGTCTATTTCTTTGAACCAAAATCTATTAGACTGATGGTATAAGGTTTGGGCATCGAGAATAATTTATTCTGGGAGGCCCAAACAACCCAAGTCCGACCCTGTCTGCTGCTTTACCTAATGCAGGGATGCAGTACTGAACTGCAATGTAATGCGCGCCCTTGGGTTGACAAGCCCGCATTCTGTTACTGTGGAGGCACTTCTATACACTGCTTGCTGGTCAAAGCTCTGTAGCGTGCCATTGACCAGGAGATAGGAGTACTCAACTGGTGTGGCAACTGATTGGTTCTGCGTACCAGGTGGGCAGGAATTAGAGGAGCTACAAAGGGGAGTAGAGAATGGGAGTGGTCTGTAAAAAGGGTGTGTAACCTATGTCGAAAAATTTTATGTGGCATGCATAGTTGGCAAGTATGATATAGATGGAGGGTAGGCCCATGGATCCCCAAATGATGCTGATGCACTGAAAACATACACTAGTACAATATACTCAGAATATACCATGAGGGAATAGGAAAGACAAGTTCTAAAAAAGTGCAGTGCTGCTTTAAAAAAAAAGTATAATGAAGGTTTAATAGGATGTTTTTTTTGTTGGCTTCAAGAGACCTTGTTAATTGCTTTGTTCTCCTTGTGCACAGAACGGCTTTGTTTTCTAGCTCTGCCTTAGGTAAACTTGGAGATTTGAAGCTTTCAGAATGTTGTAGTTGTGAGGTGATTTTGCTGCAATGCTCCATTTTCATTGTATTGTCCTGGAAAAGATCCAATTGG